>NC_140586.1:270557722-271019273 GCF_964204655.1 Triturus cristatus
GATGGTCTGTTGTGATAGAAAAAAAAGCGATTTTTTTTTTACTTTGTTTACTTTTAAACATGAACACATAATTAATTTGTATATCGACACACGAAACATTGTTACAAATCAGGCGAAACGTTTACCTTGATTATTCATTTTAATGATAGTAAAACTGAATTGTAAATGTTTGAAGTGGAAGCAATGATAGAAGCGGATTATGGTGGCAGCTGTGTGCGCTGTTCGTGCTGAATTTAGTGAGCTACTGTTAGTATGGGTTGCAAAAGAAACAATCACTAAAAATAAGTTAGGCAGAATAAGGTGACGTATTTACCAAGTGTGGTAATACCTGCTGCTCACAGTTTTTAACTTGCAAATGAGGCATAACATACAGAATTGGACGGCGGTGGCAGTCTCTCCGCCATCTGACTCCTATTTACCCCCGCCACATTAGGATGGCGGGGGGAATTGCTTTGTGACCACGACGGTCTCAAAGACCGCCCTCTACCCTTCTGCCACAGGCAATCGTCACGATTGCCTGGCAGAGCGGTCAGCATGGGTAAAATGGCGGTGGTGCCTAGCAGGCACCACCCGCCAGATTCCAATGCTGCCGTTAGCCAGCCTTTCCATGGCAGGGGCACTGCCATGGTAAGGCTGGCGGAGGCTGGGTTCGGGGGACAGTTGCGGGCCCCCTCTGTGTGGGGGGAGGGTGTATGTGCACTGGGGGGCACCCATGGTACCCCCTACATTTCCATGCACAAGGTGGCAGGCACCGCGCAGCATGGTGCCTGCCACGTTGTGCATGGAAATGCACTACGTGGCATTTTGACATTGCGAACGATGCTGCAGCCAGCAGCACTGTCCACAATGATCAGGGCCCTGGATTCGCCCGCCATAGTGGTGGGCACATCCTAATTCACTCCTTACAGGCGGGCGGTCCCAGCACAGCAACAATGTCCGCCCGCCATCAGAATGAGCCCCTATTTTCTGATCCCAGAGAAAACAAGAGTTTGCACAGACTAAAGGAACTACCCTTTGGTTCGGCAATTGGATCTCTGACGTGAATGGGTTGTCGGGTTTATGATGTGGGACAAAATTGATTTATCTAAACTGGAGGACATTTGAACTTGAATCACATGAAATCCTATGCTGAGTTGACAGCTGAGTACGACTTGGATAGGTCCCATTCTTTTCAATTCTTGAAACTGAGGCACACCTGAGATAACTACAAACATAGGTTGAATCCCATACCGTATTTGAATTCATTGAAAGCAAACTTAGCCTTGGAAAAAGTTGAGAATAAGAGCATATCCGGTTTGTGTCTGGCCATAGTGGAGAATACACCTAATCCTTATATTGCACTCAGAGCTAAATGGATGACAGATGTTAGCAAGATCAATGATGACGATTGGTGTAATTTGAAGATGGCTGCTAGATAATCAACTATCTTGGCAAAGCTGGGATTGAGTCAATGTTAACATTTCCACATGGTCTACTACTCTCTGGATCAACTCCACATATGTAAAGGACTCTGTCCCATGATTGTATGCAATGTGGTGGAGCAATGAGCACACCTTTCAATATGATCTGGGAATGCCTTGTCATCCAACAGTACCGGTATCAGATATGTAAACTCCTGAAAGAGGTAATCAACCTGTCAAAGTCCTAAAAATATATATTCTCTTTGGGGTACAGGCTGACTGGGACAGCAATAGGGGTGACAGGACGCTGATTGCACTGGGTCACTACTAGGGGCCTAAACAAGATCCTGCTTGCCATTGGAGGGCACCTCAGGCCCCAATATTATTATGGATCATTGGGCATGGACCGATGCGCCGTGGAAGAGAGGTTAGTTTGCGGAACCTGAGTTTGCCCTGGGGAACACAAAAAAAATTCAGGGAAAATTGTGGGATCATTGCCAGTCGATCTGCCCTCTCGCTTTTTTCTTGGCAATATCGATTTGATAAGAGTTGTGCTCCTTGTTTAGGATGAGATATATTCTCTTTTGAATGTCTATATACTGATCCCGCTGCTTCCTGCGCGCTTTCTACTATGCTGCTGGTTATTTGCAAAAGGAAAAACGATAAAACAGATGTTTTGAAAAAAAGAGTTTGCACAGAGATCGGAATTGCTAGCTGTGCGATAGTTATCACACCCTCACAGTTGTTCCCTGATACATTTCGGCACATCAAACCTGGTGAATTTTATCAGGGGAAAAAGCCTGTAAAAAACACAAAACATGCAGAATTCGGAGTTTTAAAGACTGATTCTGCATGTTATGACTTATATTCTTGTTGAAAACTCATAATAGGAGGCATTTACTACATGTTGTAAATACCTCACCCTGGGGTAATGGCATTTACCTTGAACCTGTTTATGAGTGGGTCGGTGTTTTCCTACCTTTGCTCAAACCCCTTTTTGTGCAGGGGTTGGAATTATGAGTTGGGTGCCATGTAACAAATTCAATAACTACCAGATGCGTTAAAACCTCACTCTTCTTTAAGTTTCGGCAGGTCAAACTTGCTAGAATTTAACAGGGATAAAGATACAGTATTTACCATTCCATGCAGACTCTTCTGTGTTAAGCACCTAAATCTGCATGTTGTTCCCCAAACACACGGAATAGGCACCCTTTATCGCACCTGATCATTAATGTACCCCAGGGTATTGTTATTTATCCTGTGTGATAAATAACACCTATATTTGGAATCAGGGACTAAATGTAGTAAATACCCATACCAATTCTGACCAACATGTGGTAAGGACCAAAGGCTTTTTATTTAGCATTTGCAAGTAAGCACATTTAAACATATGATGATTTGCATAATTTATCTTTGTATGGCTAAGTGTCAAAAGATTTATGTAGTGAATGGTTTATTAAGTGGGATTGGGATTTCTCTGCACTATAAGCAACAGTGACACATCACATTAGTGAAGCAACTTTTGGCAGACTGCCTCTACTTTATTCTTTCATGTAGTTTTTTTTGTTTAAATCTGTTTTTATTGTTTTCAATAGAGTCCTCATCGTCATTAGAGACTAAATACATCATTTAAAGCCAACCATACATTGAACCATTTAACAATAGCACATCATTACTTTGGTTGCATAGAAGTAGTACAAACACATGTGTCGGTGCCACTGTTGGCCTAGTTACAAGTTGAGCCTCGACAGGTTAAATACCCTCATGCATTTATGACATGGTTCTATAAGTGTAGCATACAGAGTCTTCTCAAATGTGACCGCATACGGAAATGTACAGATGTTAAAGAATAATCACAAAAGCTAAAAAAAAAGGAAACTTCCAAACCAGTAACAGCAGCATAATACGACTTTTCTGATTTTTGTAAAATGGCGCTCTTCCACCATGCCCCCTTCTGTTACCCCCCGCCACCCCGACGCCCCTCCTCATGTCTTCCCGCAAGCTGCCCCCATCTTCAGCAATCACAACCATGCCTTCCCCAAGCGTCAGACGGCATACATGCATGTATATGGTGTCACAGTTGCCCACTAACAGGCAATCCAGCATTCTCCGTTAGTGCGCTACTCCCCCGTCCGGATCGCCCCTCCGAGCCATCCCCCCCAGTGCGTGTCAAGGCCTGAAGCAGTCCCTCCCACTGTGTCGCAATAGGTGTCTTCCGAAACCCCAGCGTTTCCTCTCGGAGAATTGCGATTCCTTCTGCTTTAGCCCACACTAGGAATGAATACCTCCATGCCTGTATGTGTGGCGGGTCACGTGCCTTCCACCTCTTCGTTAGCAAGCGCTTGGCTACTACCAGCCCCAAATCAAGAAAGCGAGAGGAAACTTTAGTAGCCGGGGTTCTGCGAAAGTGATGCAATAGATAAACAGGCCTTTCAAAGTGTATGGTGCGGCCCGCGCACATGCACAGGGCCTCCCCTACAGCCCACCAATAGCAGTGTAGTTTACAACAGCTCCACAGCATGTGCACCAAACCAACTCCCAGCTCCGCGCAGCGAGGGCATACCGCGTCTGTGCGGTGATAATACTGATTGATTTTTTCGGGTGTAAGGTATGCTCTGCGGACTATAAAGAGTTGTATTTGACGGAAGCGCATGTTTCTGGGTATACGTGTTGGGTCTTGAAGTATCCTGCCCCATTCCTTATCCTCTAGTGGCCGCCCCAGGTCCATTTCCCATTTGTGGCATAGTGGTTCCAGACTCACCGCTGCGTGCGTGCAAAGAGATGCCGCAAACCAATGGACCAAGTGCCTGCCCCGCCCCATGACAGAAAGGTACTGTATGGTGAGATGGTGGCTCGGCTCCTCTTTCATGTCCCCCCATCTGGAGGTGAGTGTCGCGATTAATGCGCGGTGCCTTAGGAATTGCCCCGGCGGCAGCCCCATCTCATCAACCAGGGATTCATATGGTATGAGGGCGCCATCCCGATACAAGTCACCTATGGTCTGAATGTGAGCTTCGCGCCACTCCATGAGTTCAGAAGGTATGAGTACCCCAGGCCCGCTGGGGGAACCCTCCAATGGAATGGCCGGTGCATAAGGGATTAGCGCTCTGGTGAGGTAGAGACTGCGGCGGTAGCATTTATGCGCCACCACCAGGACGCGGTGTCTTCACGGCCTCTGTCAGCCAACCAGCGAGCTATCCACTGTAGCTGTGCGGCCAGATAGTAGTGTTCAAATCAAGGGGCCGCAAGGCCTCCTTGATCAGTTGGCAAGTACAACTTAGCCAACGCCATTCTATGACACGCGTTGCCCCAGAGGAAGTCCCTAATTAGCTTGGTGAGTGTAGTAAAGAAAGCCGCCGGAATATATATCGGCAGGTTAGCGAAATGGTATAGTAGGCGGGGCAGGATCACCATCTTAGATAATGCGACTTTACCAGTAATCGTTAGTGGTAGCGTTTTCCAGAAGTGTATTTGTGACTTGATGGCTGTCACTGCTTGGCCCAGGTTGCCCTCAATAAGATCCACCGGTTGGTGATATATCTGGATTCCTAGATAGCAGAAAGTATCAGCTCTCCACTGCACCCTTATACCGCCCAGGCTATAGCCCGGGTCCGGTGTGTCTCCCCCGAATGCATAAATGCAAGACTTGCCGACATTCACTTTGAGTCCCGACATAGTGGCAAAGTCACGTAGCGTGCGCTCTAGTTGAGGCGGTATATTTCCCACGTCTCTTACGAAGACCAATAGGTCATCGGCATACAGTGCCACCTGGTGTGTCGCCTCTCCTAGGGGTATTCCATCTCCCAGCGTCCCCCGCAGCGCTCCTGCCAGGGGTTCAATTACCAACGCAAACAGGAGGGGCGAGAGCGGACACCCCTGCCTGGTGCCCCTGCATATTGGTATGACGTCAGAGATGTATGGCACCGTTCTCACCCTAACTGTGGGATTTTTGTATAATAGATCAACCATTTGGAGAAAACCCGAGCCCAGCCCGTATTGCGACAGCACTGTCGCAAGCTAGCCCCACTCCAGACAATCAAAGGCCTTTTCAAGGTCCAGCACAATACATCCCGCCCTCGGCCACTCCTGCACACTATCTACTGCCACTCTAAAAAACCTTCGCAAGTTCAGCGAGGTGCTACATTTGGGCACAAAGCCATTCTGGTCGCTGTGAACTAGTGCAGGCACCACTGGCGCCAGGTGCTCCGCCAGCACCTTGGCAAATATTTTATAGTCCACATTGAGGAGTGTTAGGGGTCTGTATGATCCCAGGTCTGTGGGATCCCTATTCGGATTGAGCAGGGACACCAGATAGGCCTCACGCATCGAGGGGGGCAATGTGTGCTGTTCCAAGGCTGTGGAGTAAAGGGCATGCAGTCGCTGTGTCAGGTATTCCCGGTAGGCCTTATAGTATTCAGCAGGCAGGCCATCTGGCCAGGGGTTTTCCCAGTTGTCATGCACCCAATCGCCTCCCCAATTTCCTCCAAAGTGAGGGGACCGTCCAGTGCCTCTTGGTGTTCCTTAGCGACCGTAGGTAAATGAATAGGCTCCAAGAAGCTCTCCAAATCGGGGCCCGAGCAGCGACCCTTAGACCGATACAGTTGCACATAATGATCAGACAGCACCCCATGCATCTCTTGCTGTGTATACACCAGAGTCCCCTCGGGCGTGCGCATGGCTCTGATGGGGGCGTGACTGCTCTCCTGTCTGAGCAACCAAGCTAACAAGCGGTCTGCTCTATCCGCCTTAGCATGAGTGTGCGCCATGTGGGCTGAATAATTGTGACATCGCAGGCGTTCCATGAGTTCCGCATGTTGCACTTTTAGATTCGCCAGACAGTCGGCGTGACGGCCTCCGCCCTCACCCTCTCGCTTGTATTGTAGCAATTGCGACTCGAGGCGGGCGAGCGACAGTTCTAGTTGTCTGCGTATATTCCATGTAGCACCAAGGCTTTATTCTTTCATCTATTTTATTGGTACGTCTATCTTGTCCATAAATCTGGGACTCCAAACTCATAAAGGAAGGACAGCCTCTGAATACAGGCATCATGCTCCAACAGTTTCTACTGCTGAGAAAACAAACAGTAATTGACAAGTAGGGAAATATCCTATAGAAGGTAATATTTCTCGTCTGGTTGATCACCTGATGCCTGATTGAGACTTGCTGAGAGGCAATGAAATGTATGTGGTGCTTCAAACAAGGGCTTTTTGGAAGTTTGTTGAGTTCACAAAAGGGCAACACTGCTCTAAAAATACGAGTAAGGAAGTTAAAGGCTTCCATGGGCGATACCATTCTTAAAATAGCAAGTCCAATCCTGGAATGAGGAGGTATTCTTTAACCCCTTCCCCGCTCATGACGGAGCCGCTCCGTCATGAGCCACGGTTGCCGTGTGCTCATGACGGAGCGGTTCCGTCATGTCACGGCCGTTGGCGGCCGCTCCGCCAACGCGGCGCTGTTTCCCCGCCTGTGCGGGGGGACAACGCAACTGGGCGGAGTCATGACGGAACCGTTCCGTCATGAGCACAGCTCAACCGTGGCTCATGACGGAGCGGCTCCGTCATGAGCACAGCGCCACCGCGCTGCCCCCCCGCACCCCCCAGCGCTGCGGCGGAATTCCCGCCACAGCGAAAGGGTTAAGAGGCTAATATCCAGTTTTCAGACATGCACAGACCACCACTGGGTGGATCTATATCACCTCATGGAGCACAATAATAAGACGTGACTAGACTCAACCCACTCAAGCTTACATCTTCCTCATTGTTCTGAGCCTTTTGGTGATACGCAACATTATCTGCTTTCTCTCAGAAACAGCTCCTGTTTCAGCCATCAATAACACTGATATGCAAGACTTCCGACACATGTACACGACCACTTTCTTCTACTCCTCACCTAGGGCACTCAACCACACTATGAGGATATCCTACAGTTTGCCCTTTTGTTTCCTTAACATGACTTCTGGGAAGTCTCCTGCCAGCTGCAAACTAGGAACACTGCTAATAGTGAGAGTCAGATTACTGAGATCTGCTTGACTTGGTAAGAAAACTACTTATGAGCAATTATTTTAGAGATTCTAGTGTAAACAAATGTAATGCCTTGTAAAATCAGCGTGGATTGAAGTGCAGAATTACATGATCAATTAAACTTGAGCAACGCATGACTATCTCAAGAGAGGATCATTTTCAGAATATTTCTAGGAAAGTGTTACTTCACCACATATGTGCTTCTTGGTGACCAGCATACAAGAAGACCATTAACTGGCTAAACTGTTATTAAGGTGGGATTACATTCTATATGGAACCCAGTGACACACAGCTTCTATTCAAGCTGATCATAAGGGCATCATATACAGCTAGCAACAGTGACATGGAGTCCACAGATCTTTCATTAATTTAGTCGTGGATGGCAGTACATGTTTTTTAACATGAAACACAGCACGACTGAGCTTTCCATGTATAGCATGGAATCACAGCTCTAGAGTACCACCGCATGGACCTCCTCAATGGGCCAGAGACCAGGACCATAGAGGTCTGTAAATAATCTTGACAACATAATTAATCTTTAAAAAGTACTAGATGTTAAGGCTACATACGTCAACAGTGCTTGTTTTTTCACTTTAATATCTTGAGAAGAATTTTGCTTTTTTCAGATACCCGTCTGCATGTAACTGATGCTAGTACTCTGGCACAGATCCATCTTGACTACTAGAATAGCAGTGACTTGGCGATATCTGAAAGCATTATGACCAAATCGCAATCTAGTTTTTCTCTGTCATAGCTTCCACCTTACTATGCCATCTTCTTCCTGCACTTCTTATATGACGTTACAATCTCCTTCCCCAAATAACGCATTTCTCTCTTCCTTCTCTTCCTCCAGTCAAATACCCCAGGTGTGCTGTCTACTGATCACTGCTTAGCCTATCAACAGGAACCAACGAAACATCTTTGATCTGATCAGATGCACTTCTGTTCAATTTGTCTGCCGGATTAAACATAGTCCACCATAACAACCCTTGTAGAAATGCTACAGGAGCATGGCATCAATGAATTCATCCTACACATTATCTTCTTATACTTTTTAACTGATCAAGCAGACTCTCTCTGCCCTATTCATATCACCACCCTTCAGAATCAATCCAATTCTGCAAGCATCAGTCATTGCATCACCCATCTTTAATGCCTACCTCAGCTCACTCTGGATCTACTCGAATCATTTAATTTGATTGCTGTGTCGTTTTTTTTCTCTGAGTTTTATATATAGCGAACTTGACCCAAAGGTATCGTTACTGACAATATCAGTATCAGTGTGTCCAATCACACACTGATACTTGAAAAGTAAAGGGACCATAAAAGTTCATCACCAGACCTTCTAGCCGTTAACCAATTAATTAGATTCTGGCTTGCAGAATTTGGAAGAACTAACACTATTTCTTAATCTGGTCTCAAGAACTAGGTGTACCCCCCTATGGCATTGATAGATGTAAGAAATCTGGTGGTGAGTATGTACCCAGGCTAGCCATGATTCCTTCAATAAACCAAGTCACATGAAACACCTTTTACACTTGTGTACCCTGCAACATAACTTCCAGCATCTAAGCTTCCCGATGAATCTCCAGGCTACCTAGGCTATCACCTCTCTTAAATATGGAATGAACAACTGTATTGGGGTGAAGCATTATCCTCTGTCAAGACGGCATGAATTCAGAACACTCTGGCAATTAAGGGTGCATGGCCCATAAAGCTATTCACAGCAAAGGATCTACTTTCATCTGAATACATCTCAAAAAGTACTCTTTCAAGGGAGCTCTTGGATTGAGATTGTTGCTCCAGCTGACTATCCCTGCTTAAAATATTAAATTTATGACTTAAATTTCCTTCTCCACACAATCTACAAAACTCTACAACTCTCCTGCAGCAACGAAACAAAGTTTAGATCCCACATGAAATTTAGGAAATTGGTGAGACATGTCTCATCCCAAGTAGATGCCACAACAATTACACCTAACTTCTGTGTCTAGATAGGACAGACTTTGGCTTCTACTCTGTAACTCCTAGGTGGACTCCACAAGCAATATACGATGGCCAGTTGTATAAGGGTTTTTCTGCCTTCCTGAGGGTCCACAGCAGGCATATAGCTGGCTAGTCTGCATAATGGCTATCAAGGTTGCTCTCCGTAACTCTTGGAATGAACCTGAAGCATAAACTGAGATTCTTGTATAATGGTTTCTCCACTGCTGCTCCAAGGTTCATGATTAACACACCAGCCTTCAACTATGGCTCATTGCTCCTTTGTCTGGGGTTGATTGACTTGCAAGGGAGTGATGTTTTCAATTGCAGAGGGGTTGGTGAACTTCTTGACTATGTTGAAGAGATCCTTGCTATTGTTGGAGCTGTCCTTAGTGAGGGTGTCTAGAGTGGTCTTCTTGGTGTTCTTCAAGAGGTGGTTGTATTGGTTGAGGGCATCTTTGAAGTGTTTTTGGTCCTCGAGGGTCTTACTGGTGTGCCATCTTCTTTCCTTCTGTCTGCAGCCACATTTCTGGGTTTTTAGTTCTGCCATGAATCAGTTGGGGTGTTGTGTTTGTTTCTTGGGGTTGGTGTATTTCTTAGGAGCAACTTCGTCAGCGCTTGCCATGATTCAGTATGCATAGTTGTCTGCCGCTTGTTCTGTGTCTTTGGTGTTGGTGGGTAGGTGGTAGTTGAGGGCATTGGTCCATTGTTGCTCAGATACCTTTGCCCAGCTGGGCCTTGTCTCACTGGTGGTGGAGGCAGAGATGTTGGGGGGGTTCCGAGATGACAAAGTGGATGTAGTAGTTGTCGGTCCAGGTGAGCTTGTTCCGTGTGGGTGTCTTTTACTCTGTTGCTGGCTGAGAACATAGGGTTGAGCTTGTGTCCTGCGCTGTGGATGCTGTCGGTGACCAGATGTTTGAGTCCAAGGAGGCTCAATTACCCAGCAACTAAGACAATTGGAATATATCACCAGATGGCAACTAAATCAAAAACTTCATGCTTCAACATTAGTTCAATATCACAAAGCTAAACGTATACCAAGAGGTCTCCGTCTTTCCATCAAACCAATGTTATTTAGTTACCATCTTAATTTTACCTTCATGGACAAATGGTATTCCATTTTGAATACGTGTTCTCTGGACCTCATATTATTAATAGTGGAGGAACTTTCTAAGACCATTCGGGAACTGGAGAAGGAAATATTTAATCTCAAAAGTGAATTAAAACTCAGAATGGAAAACAACGCATGGCAATCACAACTTGAAGGGCTTAACCAGAAGCTGGAAAAATGTAGTATAGAATTACAAGAAGGAAAATTACGTAAATACAAAAGAGATACGATTGACTATAAACTCAATGAAGTTTATACATGGGCAGAGATCTATGCCCGTAGGAGATTTGACAAGAAACAAACAACCACATCATCAGAGGAGAGCATAGCTTCTGATAAGGAAGCATCAACAAGTAGAACACCTGCTCATACGGTGATTAGCCAACTACAGAGTACAGGACTTGCCACGGCACCTGGACAATCACCTCAAACTTCACTCGCAGTACCTTTTTTTGTCACAGGCCCCAGACCAGGGCCAACCACCAGCTCCATCAGGTCGCAGTACACAAGGGTCATCCGAAAAACAAGGCGAGGACAGAGAAAAAAGCGGGAAATCGTTACGCAGCGGCAAAACAGTAGTTTAGTAATCAACATATCTTCAATACAACTAACTCACCAACAAATCAATGTTATTGGCAAGGGCATGTCGTTTGTCCCAACTAATAAAACTAACCAATTGGAAGTTGGAGCAAATTTTTTCAAAATTGTGCGTTCACTAAGACTACGTCACTATTTTACCAGCGTAGTAACTACACAAAGTGCAACTGAGGAATGCACACAGATTATTTTCAAACCAAAGAGTACCTTTTTGCCACTAGTCTCGCATAAGATGCTTGACACATTTGAAATTTTGATTCATAAAGATTTGAAGCATTTGAACTTCGAAGATAATAAACGTAATAACCTTACAGTTCATGATAGAAAAGCAATCAAAGCTATAGCAAACAATTCTGAGATTACCTTGCAACCAGCAGTTAAAGGAGGAGCAATTGTTGTTATGGATACCTCATTTTTTATCATGCTAAAGTAAATGCACACCTGGGTGACAGTAACACGTACCTGAGATTAACTTATGACCCGACATCTCAACTCCAAGGTATGTTGGAGGAGATTTTGCAAAATGCACTAGATCAAGATTGGATCACAGAACATATTAAAGTGTTTTTGACTACTAACAACCCACGTCGACCAAAGTTATACATGATACAAAAAATACACAAGGATGCACAAAATGCACCATTCCGCCCCATAGTTTCAGGGTGTGGTAAACTTTTTGACCCCCCTGGGGAAATTTTTGGATTACTATCTACGAAAATTTGTGCAAGATTGGCAATCATATCTGAAGGATACCACTCATTTTCTACAGAAACTTCATGACATTGAACTGGAAAACCTAGATAGGATACTTCTATGTACTATTGAAGCGGCAGCTTTGTTGGCGTCTATACCACATGAAGCCGGCTTAGAAGCAGTGGAATGGGCTCTACTACAGATGGGAGACATTGGCATGGAGAAGATTTTTATACTACAGTTACTAAAGTTCAGCTTACACCACAGCTATTTCTTGTGGCAAGGTCAATTGTTTGCACAATTTACGGGGACCTCCATGGGTTTTTCGGGGGCCCCCAAGTATGCCAATACCTTCATGGCTCAATTTGAACACACCAATATTATGACTAACCCAGTTTGGTGGCAGAAAATCAAAAATGTACTGTCGGTATATTGACGATATTTTTATTGTGTGGAAAGACGCTAGGGATGAGTTAACCAAGATGATTGATAAATTTAATACTATTAATCCCAGGATACAATTAAGTTACAACATTGAAGAACAGAGGATTCATTTTCTGGATGTGCTAGTGAGTAAATCATCTACAAATATAGATTTCAACACTCAAATCTATAGCAAACCTGCTGATCGCAACAATGCATTGGCATATAAAAGTTTCCATTCAAGGAGCTTGATTAACAACTTGCCATATTCACAGTTTATCAGGATCAAAAGAATATGTTCGGATCCCAACATTTGTACTCAGAAATTAAATGAATATTGTTAGAGTCGGGGATCTCTGGTTGGCGCAAGGTTGCCCTTGTGTCAAGCAGGAACCCTCTCCTCCACGTCAGGGCGCAGGATAACCCCTCGCGAATGACCCTTGCTCACCCTCTAGGTGCGTGGCGTGAGCAGCCAAGGCGATTCCTCAGGCGTTGTTGGTTAAGCACTTACAATCGTACACACAGTAAATACATCAATCCCCCCAGAAACGGACACCAGACTTGGATATATATAAAAATACGATTCTTTATGTAAAAATAAGGTATATATATCTCAGCAGACTTATCACAAGACCAATAACGTTTTCGCTATGCCACCAGGTTGTACAGCGGGCAAATGTTCGTTGTTCGTAGCTTCAAATGGATACTTTGTAGTTCTCTTGCAAATGTTACTTGTGGTTCCAGTACTCACAGAGATCGGCTCTTGCGAACGGGGAAATAAGGCGTTGCGGGCCCCGAGCCCGATACTGGAACTTCTTTCGTGATGTGGAGAGTCGGCACAGGTCGGTGCGACTCTCGGCTTAGGAAGTGTTCTTGGGTCCTCAATCAGCAGGTGTGGGCACGTAGGCAGGCGCGGCCAGCGACCCTTTAGCACGGCGGTGCAGTAGGGTCTCCACAGCGGGGGCGGCGCGGCCTGAGATGTCCGGGGATAGCGAAGCGGGGTCGCAGGGCACGGTCAGTGCAGCTGGATGACCCGGCGTAGATCACAGTCGTCGGACGGCTTCCGGCGGGAGGGGTGATAGCGCGGTCAGCGCGCTCCAGTAGCAGGCGGTGACAGGGATGCAGGCGGCCTGGCCCGGGGACAGAGAGCGGCTCGGGACGGAGCGGGGCTCTCACGGGTTTGAGGCAGGCGAGCTTCTGAGTGTCACGGCCCTAGGAGGGGCGATGAGGGGCGCAGTCTCTTTTCCAGCGGGATGCCCACACGGCTCGAATTGGAGGATGAGCAAGAAGCACAGAGAACCCACTGTTCCTGGGGTTCAGTTCAGGGGGCAAGCTCAGATCAAGCCCTTGGAGAATGTTCAAGCACAAAGTAGCAAAGTCTTTTCAGTAAGTCTCTTCCTCTCCTTTCTCAGCAAGGCAAGCAGCAGGCCAGCTCCTCCGGCGTCTTCTTCTCCTTCTAGTCGGGCAGAGGTTCTTTGTGGTAAACAGGATTCTGATTTCTTAGGAGCCAGGCTCCTACTTTTATACCGTGATTCTTTTGTTCTTTAGCGCCAGGGGGCCTGGGCCTGGCTCAGTCCAGTTCTGGAGCACTTTGTTATGGTGACTCTGCTCTTTCCTTTCAGCAGCAGGGCAGAGACATCAGCCGCTCCACAGGGGGCGGCGCCGGCTTTGTGGTGGCAGAGCACAGGTCTATTCAAGAGTCAAGGTGTACTCCTCCCACCCATCCAGGTGTAATCTCTCTACCCACCACCTGGCAGCCAACCTGTCTCTGGGGATCCCCCAACCCTGCTCCTTACTGTTGCTAGGCAGAACACACACACACACAGCAGAGGCGGACTGAGATGGTCAGGTCAGTAAATACTAACTTTCTAAAAGTAGTATTTACAAACCCAGGATATTAAAATAAACTTGACTACAAGAAGTATTTTATCATCCTGAGTTCAGGCATACTAAACTTGACACTTCTACCATGCTCTCTGAGTCCACTGGGGTCACAGCATTGGCGTGATCCCGGCATCCCATTCTGGCCTATGGAGAGCAGGTAGCCTTCAATAGTGAAGAACGGAAATGGCTGTAATTCCCTACTAAGACATGCCACACACATCAGGGCATGTCCTACCTTATGCCTACAATGCACCCTGCCCTTGGGCCTACCAGAGGGGTGGCTAATATGTAGGTAAGGGAAGGTTTAGGGACTGGCAAGTGGGGGCACTTGCGCAGTCAGCGCGACGGTCCCAGACCGCGCACAGGGTCTGCGGTGGCAGACCCTAGACACACTTTACAAGGCCGCTTTCTGTGGGTGGCGCAACCAGCGCTGCAAGCCCACCAGCAGCATTGGCATTCACAAGCCCTGGCACCCCTGGTGCACTTTACTGGGGACTGACAGCGAATCCAATAAACCAATCATGGACATCAATTACAGGTACACTTTACTTAGGGAGCACTTGCACTGCGGCACGGATTAGCCGTGGCGCAGTGCCCTGAGCGGACAACACCAGCAAAACAATCGAGGCACACCATCAAAAAGTGGAAGGGAAACTCACGCCAAGGTGCCAGGTCTAACACGTGTCCCCTCCAGCTGAAATGTGGGGAGAACTACCCTTGCCCAGGGGGTTCCTCGTCACTAAGGCGGAAATACCTGGACAGACCGTCAGCGTTGGCGTGATCTGTACCAGGACGGTGTTCCACCGTAAAGTCCATACCCTGTAGGGAGATGGACCACCTCAACAGCTTCGGGTTTTCACCCCTCATTTGCATCAACCATCTGAGGGGCCTGTGGTCCGTCTGAACCCGGAAGTGAGACCCAAACAAGTAGTGTCTTAGCTTCTTCAGCGCCCAGACCACAGCAAATGCTTCTCGCTCAATTGCACTCCACCTACTTTCCCGTGGAAGTAACCTCCTACTGATGAAGGCTACGGGTTGGTCCCAGCCCTCCTCAGTCATCTGTGAGAGAACAGCCCCTACACCATGCTCTGAAGCGTCTGTCTGTACTAGGAATTCCTTGGAGAAGTCAGGGGCCAAGAGCACGGGCGCCGTGCAGATGGCAGTCTTCAGGGTGTCGAAAGCTTTCTGACAGGTGTCAGTCCAAATCACGTTCCTGGGCTGCTTCTTGGAAGTCAGCTCTGTCAAGGGGGCAACGATCGTTCCATAGCCCTTGACAAACCTCCTGTAGTACCCAGTGAGCCCCAGGAAGGCCCTCACTGCGGTCTGCGTCTTGGGGGGTTCCCAAGCCAGGATGGTCTCAATTTTGGGTTGCAAGGGTGCCACCTTGCCACTTCCCACTTGGTGTCCCAAGTACACCACGGAACCCTGCCCGATCTGGCACTTGCTTGCCTTGATCGTGAGGCCTGCTCGGCGCAGAGCCATCAACACTTCCCAAAGGTGGCGCAGGTGTTCGGGCCAGGAGGCACTGAACACTGCGATGTCATCCAGGTAGGCGGCACTGAACGCATCCAGCCCAACCAGTACCTGGTTGACCAACCTCTGAAAGGTGGCAGGGGCATTCTTCATCCCAAATGGCATGACTCGGAACTGGAAGTGCCCATCTGGTGTAGAGAATGCGGACCTCTCTTTGGCCCCATCGGTCAAGGCGATCTGCCAGTACCCAGACGTTAAATCAAACGTGCTGAGGAACCGGGCAGCCCCCAGCCGATCAATGAGCTCATCAGCTCTGGGGATGGGGTGCGCGTCAGTCTTCGTTACTGAATTGAGTCCTCTGTAGTCCACACAGAACCGGAGTTCAGGTGTGGCTCCCGGCGCAGCAGCTTTGGGGACCAAGACCACGGGGCTGGACCAAGGACTGCTGGAGGACTCAACCACCCCTAGCGCAAGCATTTTGGAGACCTCCTCCTTAATGCAAGCTCTGACCCTGTCAGTTACCCTGTAAGCCTTGTGCTTCACAGGTAAGCTGTCTCCTGTGTCCACATCATGGACGCACCAATCTGTGACACCAGGAACCAGGGAGAATCGGTCGGAAAACTGTCCCAGCAAGTGGCGGCAATCTTCCTGTTGTTCGGGCGTCAGGGTGGGTGAGAGGTTAACTCCATCCACTGACCCATCTTTCTCAGAGGCCACTAAGAGGTCAGGAAGAGGCTCGGTCTCCTCTTCCATTCCATCATCAGTGGCCAGCAGCATGCCCACTTCGGTCCTCTCTAAGTGGGGCTTAAGGCGGTTAACATGTAGGACCCTCAAAGGGTTCCTGGGAGTCTGCATGTCCACCAAGTAGGTGATAGGACTTTTGCGCTCCACAACCTCAAATGGACCTGTCCACTTATCCTGAAGTGCACACGGCTCCACTGGGGCCAAGACCCACACCTTTTGTCCAGGTTGAAGCTCTACCAGAGTGGCATTCCGGTCGTACCACCGCTTCATCTCCTCCTGGCTGGCTTCCAGATTTGCCTCAGCAAGTTGCCTGAAACGCCGAGTCTGGTTTCGGAAGGCCAGCATGTAACTATATACATTCTGGGGAGGTTTCCTGGGAGATTGCTCCCAGCCTTCCTTTACCAAACTCAGAGGTCCTCTTACCGGGTGACCATACAGAAGCTCAAATGGGCTGAATCCTAGAGACTTCTGTGGCACCTCTCGGTAAGCGAAGAGCAGGCATGGCAAGAGGACGTCCCACTTACGCCTCATTGGACCGTCCAGGCCCATGATCATGCCTTTGAGGGTTCGGTTGAATCTCTCAACCAACCCATTTCCTTGGGGGTGGTAAGGAGTGGTGAACTTGTAAGTTACCCCACACTCCTTCCACAGGGATTTCATATATGTGGATATGAAATTGGTCCCCCTGTCGCTCACCACCTCTAGAGGGAATCCAACTCGGGAGAAAATTCCCATCAGTGCCCGTCCCACCACGGGGGCCGTCACTGTCCTCAGAGGGATGGCTTCAGGGTACCGGGTGGCATGGTCCACCAAGACCAGGGTGAACCTGTTGCCCAGGGCTGTCTTGGGGTCCAGAGGCCCCACAATATCAATACCCACTCGTTGGAATGGCGTACCGACCACAGGGAAAGGTTGCAGAGGAGCCTTGTGCTTCCCTCCGCTCTTACCACTTGCCTGGCAAGTCTGACAGGTTCTGCAGTAGGAATCTGAATTCTTATGCATTTGGGGCCAGTAAAAGTGGGTGACAAGCCTGTCATAGGTCTTGTCCATCCCCAAATGTCCTGCTAACGGCACATCGTGAGCCAGCCCCAGTAGGAAGGTTCTGAACTTCTGGGGTACCACCAGCACACGGGCTGACCCAGGTTCAGCAGCCTTAGGCTCGGAATACAGGAGGTCACTCTCCCAGTACACGTAGTGTGTTTTGGCCTGAACACCATTGGCCTGGTCTGCAGCCTGTTGCCGCATACCCACGAGAGAAGGGCATTCTTTCTGCTCCCTGCAGAATTCCTCCCTGGAGGGACCTCCTTCTTGCTGCCAATGGGTCAGCTCAGGCAGATCTCCCAGTTCGGCAATCTGTTCCCCGGTAGGCTCCAGAGCATCCCCCTCAGGGTCTACTTCCTCCTGGGCCGTGGGAACTTCGGGGGCCGGTTTCCCGCGCCTCCTGCGCCTTCTCCCTAAGGCCGGTTCCTGGACCTCTCTCTCAGGCTCCAGGACCCTCTCAACACCCCTACTGGCTGCCATGGACCGGGTGGTCACGCACGCCCAGTCGGGTAGACCCACCATCCTCAGATGCGTGGTCTTCTCCACCTTTTCCCAAGGGGAACTCTCCAGGTCGTTCCCTAGCAGACAGTCTACAGGCATGTCAGTTCTCACAGCGACTTGTAGAGTACCAGAGACCTCCCCCCACTCAAAGGGAACTTGAGCCATTGGACAACGACTCTCTACGTTGTCAGCATTGACAACCCTACAGTAGGCATTGGGTACAATTTGCTCTTGAGACACCAGGTGTTGCCTCACCGAGGTCACGCTGGCTCCTGTATCTCTAAGAGCCTCAACCTGCTTTCCATTGATGGTCACCACCTGCCCATATTTCTTAGTGTTAGAGGGCAGGTAGGTTACAGGGACCATCTCACTGTCTCCTAGCGAGACTAGGGTCATCTGCCCGGGACCCCCACCCTCCTGGACTGCTACCTCCTCCCCAAAGTTAACACTAGCTACTTGCCGGGGTGGCGCACCAGTGGGTGCGGTCTTACCAAACAGGCGACACTTAGGATCAGAGGCAATGTGACCCGGGTCACCACACCTATAACAATTGAAGGGCCCCTTTGGAACAGGTCTATCTGTCGGGGCCCCGTTCTGCTGCGGGGGTGGGGGAGGCTGAGAACCCTTCTGCTGGTTCCCTTGGGAATTACTTTGGGGGCCTTTTTGGAACCCCTTCTGTTTACCCTTGTCCCCCCCCACTCTTCTGCTGGGGACCCTGCCCACCTTTGGCGGAGTCTCCCACTTGACCCTTGTGGACCCTGGTGCTGAGCCAGCGGTCCGCCTCCTCAGCAAGCTTCCTCGGGTTGGACAGCTTGCTATCTATCAGGTGCTGGCGTAGCTCAGGAAAACATTGACTGGACAAGTGCTCCCATGCAATTAAATCAAGCAGCCCTTGATAATCATTCACTTTGCTACCCTTCACCCAACCATCCAGCGCTCTGCAGAAAAAGGTCACATATTCCACATACGTACTCTCAGGGATCTTCTTGGTCTCCCTGAACCTCTGTCTATATAGCTCAGGAGTTAACCCATACCTGGTCATTAAAGCTTCCTTCATATGGGGGTATGAGGTCTGGACTTCTAAGGGCAAATCTAACAGTGTGTCCCGCCCTTCCGCAAGGAACCTTCCCCACAACCCCGCTCCCCAGTCTTTCTCAGGGACCCGGTGTGAGGACATGGCCACCTCGTAGGCTCTAAACCACTGCCCTATGTCATCCTTTCTAAAATACTCCTTTACTACATCTTTGGGGATGTACACCTTGGACTCTACCTGCGCTGGTGGAGTGCTGCCACCAGAAGGAGCGGTGTCCAAACTTTTCGCCTTCAGCTCCAACTCCTTCAATCTTATATCATGATCCATTTGGCGTTGTTGTGCCTCCAGGGCCAACTTCTGCTTTTCCATTTCCATTTGTCCGGCCAACTTTGCCATCTCCATTGCATGCGCCCTGTCTGCTGCCCTGTCTGCCAGCTCCTCTGGCGACCGGACTCTGCTGGGCTCCTCAAGGTTGTCGGGTGGAACGATGTCCCCCGCATTCCGTAGGTCTCGTGACTCCTTCCAGGCTCTCAACGCCTTGGTGTACTGGGGCTTCCTCTTGCATCCAGCATGGGGGACTCTGAATTTTACACTGTAGCCTTTCAATTGCTCCATCGTGTAGCCTTCCAGTCTCTCCCAATCCACCTCATCTATTCCAGAAATCACGGAGAGCGCTCTTCCAGCAGAGAGCGAGCCAGGCATGGTTGCAGTAATGGCAGATGTCTCAACAAAGTTCAACAAATAAAAACCTGTGGCTGCGTTATTTGGTCTGCTCTCACTATCTGGTGATTAGTAATTCACTGTATGCAAATTACAAGTGCAAATCCGAAATCCCAACCGCTGCCAACAATGTTAGAGTCGGGGATCTCTGGTTGGCGCAAGGTTGCCCTTGTGTCAAGCAGGAACCCTCTCCTCCACGTCAGGGCGCAGGATAACCCCTCGCGAATGACCCTTGCTCACCCTCTAGGTGCGTGGCGTGAGCAGCCAAGGCGATTCCTCAGGCGTTGTTGGTTAAGCACTTACAATCGTACACACAGTAAATACATCAATCCCCCCAGAAACGGACACCAGACTTGGATATATATAAAAATACGATTCTTTATGTAAAAATAAGGTATATATATCTCAGCAGACTTATCACAAGACCAATAACGTTTTCGCTATGCCACCAGGTTGTACAGCGGGCAAATGTTCGTTGTTCGTAGCTTCAAATGGATACTTTGTAGTTCTCTTGCAAATGTTACTTGTGGTTCCAGTACTCACAGAGATCGGCTCTTGCGAACGGGGAAATAAGGCGTTGCGGGCCCCGAGCCCGATACTGGAACTTCTTTCGTGATGTGGAGAGTCGGCACAGGTCGGTGCGACTCTCGGCTTAGGAAGTGTTCTTGGGTCCTCAATCAGCAGGTGTGGGCACGTAGGCAGGCGCGGCCAGCGACCCTTTAGCACGGCGGTGCAGTAGGGTCTCCACAGCGGGGGCGGCGCGGCCTGAGATGTCCGGGGATAGCGAAGCGGGGTCGCAGGGCACGGTCAGTGCAGCTGGATGACCCGGCGTAGATCACAGTCGTCGGACGGCTTCCGGCGGGAGGGGTGATAGCGCGGTCAGCGCGCTCCAGTAGCAGGCGGTGACAGGGATGCAGGCGGCCTGGCCCGGGGACAGAGAGCGGCTCGGGACGGAGCGGGGCTCTCACGGGTTTGAGGCAGGCGAGCTTCTGAGTGTCACGGCCCTAGGAGGGGCGATGAGGGGCGCAGTCTCTTTTCCAGCGGGATGCCCACACGGCTCGAATTGGAGGATGAGCAAGAAGCACAGAGAACCCACTGTTCCTGGGGTTCAGTTCAGGGGGCAAGCTCAGATCAAGCCCTTGGAGAATGTTCAAGCACAAAGTAGCAAAGTCTTTTCAGTAAGTCTCTTCCTCTCCTTTCTCAGCAAGGCAAGCAGCAGGCCAGCTCCTCCGGCGTCTTCTTCTCCTTCTAGTCGGGCAGAGGTTCTTTGTGGTAAACAGGATTCTGATTTCTTAGGAGCCAGGCTCCTACTTTTATACCGTGATTCTTTTGTTCTTTAGCGCCAGGGGGCCTGGGCCTGGCTCAGTCCAGTTCTGGAGCACTTTGTTATGGTGACTCTGCTCTTTCCTTTCAGCAGCAGGGCAGAGACATCAGCCGCTCCACAGGGGGCGGCGCCGGCTTTGTGGTGGCAGAGCACAGGTCTATTCAAGAGTCAAGGTGTACTCCTCCCACCCATCCAGGTGTAATCTCTCTACCCACCACCTGGCAGCCAACCTGTCTCTGGGGATCCCCCAACCCTGCTCCTTACTGTTGCTAGGCAGAACACACACACACACAGCAGAGGCGGACTGAGATGGTCAGGTCAGTAAATACTAACTTTCTAAAAGTAGTATTTACAAACCCAGGATATTAAAATAAACTTGACTACAAGAAGTATTTTATCATCCTGAGTTCAGGCATACTAAACTTGACACTTCTACCATGCTCTCTGAGTCCACTGGGGTCACAGCGTTGGCGTGATCCCGGCAGCCCATTCTGGCCTATGGAGAGCAGGTAGCCTTCAATAGTGAAGAACGGAAATGGCTGTAATTCCCTACTAAGACATGCCACACACATCAGGGCATGTCCTACCTTATGCCTACAATGCACCCTGCCCTTGGGCCTACCAGAGGGGTGGCTAATATGTAGGTAAGGGAAGGTTTAGGGACTGGCAAGTGGGGGCACTTGCGCAGTCAGCGCGACGGTCCCAGACCGCGCACAGGGTCTGCGGTGGCAGACCCTAGACACACTTTACAAGGCCGCTTTCTGTGGGTGGCGCAACCAGCGCTGCAAGCCCACCAGCAGCATTGGCATTCACAAGCCCTGGCACCCCTGGTGCACTTTACTGGGGACTGACAGCGAATCCAATAAACCAATCATGGACATCAATTACAGGTACACTTTACTTAGGGAGCACTTGCACTGCGGCACGGATTAGCCGTGGCGCAGTGCCCTGAGCGGACAACACCAGCAAAACAATCGAGGCACACCATCAAAAAGTGGAAGGGAAACTCACGCCAAGGTGCCAGGTCTAACAAATATAAACAACGATACCAGGAACGAGGTTATCCAGATACAGTATTGCAAGATTGTCTTAACCGTGTACAAACCAAGCAATGTCGGGACTTATTAACTAAACAAGACAGACCGGATGAAAATAGAGTAGTGTTTGTGTCTAAGTTTACTACTTCTTCAAACGTGATCAAAAAGTTTATTAACACCAGATGGGAACTTTTGGAGAGTGATGGTATTTTTCAACAGAAACCATTATATGCCTACACCCGGGGCAGAAACTTACGCACAATTTTAACTACTCCGGAATAACCAGTTAGCAAGGTGACAACTCAAGGAACTAAAAAATGCAACAACTGCATAAATTGCAACAATGTCATTACTGGCAATGTTTTGCACACATCCAAGTACGGGTAAAAAGGTGCAATTACGACACACCAGTGATTGCAACACAAACAATGTAGTCTACTGATTTAAGTGCCCTTGCGGTAAAGCTTATGTAGGGAAGACTGAGCATAAAATAAAGATACGGATTACAGAGCACAAAAGTAAAATCGGAACTAAACGCTCTAGTTCCACTTTGGCAGTCCATTGGCATGAGGCAAAGCATACCATGTCACAACTTAGGTTTCAGATAATTGAAAAAGTGATATCCCAACCAGGGACTTACAATACAAAGATACTATTGCAGAGAGAAATTTATTGGATCAAGTACTTGAACATCATGATTCCCAAAGGTTTAAATGACCGTTTAGATATGAGTTGTTTTTTATAATGGTGATGAGATTTTTTTCGTCATTGACATTCCGACTAGACATCTTGATCTAGTAAACATAACAACACAGCACTTTGTTCTCAAGTATAGCAATTTTTTATATCACTGGTGAGGGGTTGTGAACAGATGTAGCACTTTATTGCCTTTTTGGATTGCAGCTCCCGAGCGTTGAATTAGCAGGCTTCACTGTTAATATTTCATATTTCCCATTGTTATGGGTTAAACTCCATGACCACATCATGACTGTAATATCCTACGTCTTTTATAGTATAGGTCTAATCTTAGGGCTTGGTTCCTCTTGTAGTCTTTTAAGCAGTCATGATTATTTCACAGCTCTGTTCTATCACTCACCCATGTAGGGTGAGTTGGTAATATAGGTTCGACCCGGGTATTTTTCTTTTAAGTCAGACACGTAGTTCTTAAGATGCGGATTAAGAGTCGTCATAATTTTTTTTTTTTATCGCACATTACTTCCCATGTGTAACAGTACATGTGGTATTTTTTCCACCAGAATATTACATTTCGTGATGGGTTGGATTTGACCCATTGACAGTCCAATTTCACAATTAGCTTTACATCGTGTTGCATTTACACGAGCATTCTCTTATGTTCTGATCGGATTTTTGCCACTAATTACAGTTCTGGGTACATCAATACCACTTGTGTATAAGCCTCAGTTCACACACTCGCGTAAAGATGGCGGCTATGGTTTTCACCCCTTAGTCCCATTTCTATTATGATGATTAAGAGGTTAAACTGCCTCGTACACATTACGGAGCTTCGGCAACACACAGAGTGGTGGCGTTCATTCAAGATCACAGCGTGAGGGTTTCGTCAGTAAGTTAATACAAAGCGGAGAGTTTGTGTCTTCTATCCGCTGCACATTAGGTCTAGATTAGTTTACATTCGTACCATTTTGCTTTGCAGGATCCTTCTTTTCTTTATGTGTTGGTTACACGAGAACCACCTTCTTTTACTTCGTAAGGTAAGCACGACTTGCAGCGCAGTATTGTATCTCTGTAGTGTGGTACACAGCCACAGCGAAACATTTAGACATGTTGTTCTTCGTGTTACAGGTACTGGTTCTAGCTGCACGGAAGGCGGTCAGCCATTACATACTTGTGACCTGTATTATACTTGGAAAGTGAGCGTAGGTTGAGTCAGTAAACGCATTGTTCAAGGAGGTTTTAGGACATTATTATTTAATGGTTGCTTCTCTTTAGGACACATCAGCGATATTTTGCTTGACAATAACGATATTTACCAGTCAGGTACCCACTCATTTTTGCATTAGGTGCTAGGTGTTCATCGGTCGCACTGGGTGTTTCTGCACTTTCTTTCACCATGTTTTGAAACTCAGTTACCACAATACTAACTTGTTTCATTTTTATTAAACTCCAACAGTCAGTATATTCTTTTGGACCTTGGGATATAGATTTATTCATATTATGCTGCTGTTGATTCAATGTATGGGCAACTGGGGATTGTAGATGATGTGTCATCGGCAATATTGATGTACTTGTAAACACATTATTTTTCTTGTTTCCTAATAGATTGGCCCCTGAGGAAGGGACTGAAATGTCCCGAAATGCATCGGGCAACCATAAAAAATGAATCTGATTTATAAGATGTGATGTCACTAATGGAATTGTTAATATGGAAAACATAATCTTGTTTTGATTGTACACTTATTGTTTGTGGTTATGTTATGGTTATGATTATGACCTAGTTTTGAGAATATGTCTAGAAATAAGATTATAATTGTTGAACGATAAACAGTGTTGAACATTCTTTAAGGTTAAAATTTTGATAAAATTCAGGGGTTCGATTGAACCAAGTGTATAGTGCACAGTGCAATAAAGTTATCATACTTGTAACAGCTGCTTTTGAGTCCAAGGTTGGCCATACTTTCTAGGAGGTCAGCCTTGTGGGTGTCATCAGTGTTCTCTAGGTGTAAGTTGAGCTCTCCTAGAAAGATGTACCGATTCAAGTCAATGGTGATAGGGGCGATGAAGTCGGGGATGGCATTGCAGAAGGCAGCGCGGGATCCCAGAGGTCTGTAGGTGAGGGTGCTTCTGATGGTAGTTTTTTCGGAGTTGAGGTGCTTCATAAAAGGGTGGTGTCATCTGTGGTGGTAGAGCACTTGAGGTTCTCTTTGTGGATTATGGCGGTGCTGCCTCCGTTTCACTTGGATCGGTCCTGGTTTGCGACCTTGTATCTGTTGGGGTGGTTGTGGCAATGTCTGGAGTGGATACGGGCTTCAGCCAGGTCTCTATGATGAAGACGGTGTCTGTGGTGCAGGTCTTGATGGTTTCCCAGATTTCTGTAACATATTTTCCAAGTGAGCATGCATTGCTCAGCAAGCAGTAGATCTTGCCGGAGGTGTTGGCTGTGAGTGATGTAGTGTGGCTGATGGGCATGGCATGGGTGGTATTATTGGTGATGTAGGTGGAGTGGCAGTTCCGACAGGAGAAAGGGCCTTTGGTGGTCCTGGGGAAGGCATGGTCACACTTGCTGTCCTGATGTCTGGGGTTCAGTGCTCATAGTTCAGCGGAGCTGAAGCGTTAGTGGTCCATGGTGGTTGGAGTCCTGGCACTGGGCGTGTTCCTGGTACATGTGCATCGAGTCCTCTGCATGTATTCATGATGTGTTCATGCTGCGGTCTTCATGCTGGAGGGACTCGGGTGCTGCGGCAAGGGGGAGGGAGGGGGTAGCAGTGGAACTCCATGGGGAGGTACCTGGCATGGTGGGAAGAGGGGCAGGAGGTGAGAGAGGACCTTTGGTCCTCTTCTCCTCGGGTGGGTGCGGCTGGGGGCAGAGGTATCTTGAGGTGTCAGGTTTTCATGACCAAAGATATTCGCGAATTAGGGGGCCTGCACAAAAATGCCAGCGGTGGTGTCGGAGAGTCCACTGTGGGAAAACCCAAGGTGGGCTTCGTCTCTGTAGGGTTGGAGGACCACGCTGGCACCATTTACCGACTTCAACTTAGGCTAGGGGGTACAGATGCAGTGGAACTTTCCAGAGTAGGGTTTGCTGCAGTGAAGCCCTGGCAGTCCTCCCAGGCTTTTGGAGGCATAGCAACTGCAATTGTCAAGGACGACCGGCAGGCCAGCAGGGTTGGCACCAAGTCAGTTGCTGCTTCTCTGTTCCTGCTTTTGCTGCTCTTCAAGGTCCTTCTACTTCTTTCAGGTTGGCAAGATCGGATTTCACAGTGCCAGGGGCTCCCCTAAATACTAGATTTAGGGGCATTAGGGGGCATAGGGTACTAGCCAATGGGCTACTTATCCCTGAGGTCACTATGCCCCTATATGACCACTTCCTTTGGGAAGTGGGAATAACCATGTACCAGAGTTCCTAATTCTGCCATCACTATGATGGCAGACTTCTGATTTAGGTATCCCCATCAGGTAGCCCACCTAAGCGGAGGAACTAGCCTAAGGGTAGACACGCCTCTCCGACTACTAATTTTACCACCCGTCCAGGCACCAAATGGGCCCTGGTCAGGGGGGTTGGCATCCCCTCACCTCTGAGGGAACCCAGATTTGCATACCAAAGGTGGTGGGCTCTTTGAAGCTCTCTACCTTGGAATGCTAATTTAAAGGTCATCCTGTTGGAGGGGGTGTAAACACCCCCTGCCAGAACAGGCTTTGTTCCTGACCTCCTGAGAGTGTGGGCTCTCACTCCTGGGGGTCAGAAAGTCATCTGTGGTGGCAACCTGGTCAGAACTAGTCAGCCAGTACACTAGTAGTTGGTATGTCTTCAGGGGACACCTCTAAGGTGCCCTCTGGGTGCATTTGGTAATAGATCCATCCCTGGAATCAGTGTGGGTTTATTAATACAAGATGCTTGATACCAAACATCTTTGGCTTCAGTGAAGCAATAATGTAGCCGGGAAACTCATATTTGACCAGTGTCCAGCACATGTACTTAAAATGGCTTCCCTAGTCACTTGTACTGGCAGTAATTGAACTGGCCAGCACAGGGGCACGTCTGCTCATGCAGTTATGTCCACACATGTAGTATAGGGCATCCTTCCTTAGGGTTGTAAAGCCTCCTGTAGGGGTGACTTACCTATACTGCATGCAGTGTCTACAAGATTAGCACACAGGGCTGTGTGCCATGCTGTGTTTTCACTTCTGACTGCACCAAGATCCACAGCCTGCAATGGCAGTCAGCATGGGTTTGGTGAGGGGTCACTTAGGATGGCACAATGCAAGCTGCAGTCCTTAGTGACCCGGTTCAGTACCCCATGCCCTAGGTACCAGGGTACAATTTACAAGGGACTTACAGAGTGTGCTAAAGGTACTGCCAACAATTGAACAGTTTAGGAAAATCGATCTGGCACTGGGGACCTGGATAGTAGGAACCCAGTGCACTTTCTGTCAAAATTGCATCAAATACCAGGCAAAAGGTGGTGTGAACCAGGTCAAAACATGGGCACTTTCCTACACAGTGGTTCTGAAACTTTTTAGAGCCACAACCCACTTTTTAGAATGACAAACGATCGCTACCCACCTACCTTTAATGGACATAAGGAGCAGTGATTTTTCAATGTAATTAAAGTATTGTGTGACAGTGCATTTTCATTTAAAGACAGCATATTTTCCATTTAAATGGGCGCCACAGAAATATAGCTTTACTACCAAAAGTATATAGCATACAGCTCTCAAACGATGATGTGGGGAGAAGGGGTTTCTGTGAATATATATCATTTGTGCATCACCAATTAAAATGGCTTAATTTGTTTTGAGCATACTAAAATCTCGGTTTCCACTACACTACAAAATTACAAAAAATACTTTCTTTTTGTTTTCCTAACTGCTGAATGCATGCAGTATGTTTACAGGTATTTACATTGTGTTGTGTGCTGTAAAAACGACGTAATTCACTTACTCCTCTCATGTTGCACTCAGAGAAAGAAAAGTAAACACCAATTCCATGTTAAAAGAATAAGCACCAATTTGTCAGGAGACATAGCCTGTGTTGGACCTGGCCCTCTCTGCTGGGTCACCCCTAAACTATTTGCCTTCACCCCTCCGGTTTTCTGAACACTTTTTGGTTAGCTTCATGAACTCTGTGCGCTTTACAACAGCATGGTAACGCTGGCTTTCACCCAATTGGCACATTTAATTTACTTGTAAGTCCCTAGTAAAGTGGTACCACATATACCCAGCACCTATCAAATAAATGCTACTAGTGGGCCTTCATCACTTATTGTGCCACCCACTTCAATACCCTTTTTAAACATGTCTCAGACCTGTCATTGCAGCCTGTGTGTGCAGTTTTAAACTGCCATTTAGACCTGGCAGAAAAAAACTTTTGACAGGCCCAAACGTTTTTTTTAATACATATAAGTCACCCCTAGAGTAGGCCCTAAACAGCCCCAAGGGCAAGGTGCATTGTATTTAAAAGGTTGGGCATGTACTTTTAAGGTTTACATGTCCTGCCAGTGAAAAACTCATAGGATGCCTTTATTACACTTAAGTGATAATGTGTGATTTAGATCAGGTAGGAAAGTTATATTTGATGTCTGAGGAGTTGTAATTTAAAACTAGTTTTAACAGTAAAGTAGAATTTTAAGTCATAATTCTGAAAATGTCACTTTTAGAAAGTCTGTATTTTCTTACCATTTGGTGTCTGCAGCCAGTTCCTGGCGCACATGACTAGGTGTATTTGGCAGTTGGCTTTGTGTATTCCTCCTACACAAACACACAATAGAGAGTCTGGCTGTTGGCAGGATGGGTCAACTCTGGGAGGAAGAGGGGGCCGAGCTGTCACCTGCAACACTTGAATTCAATGGGGCTGCCTCAGAGCACACAAAGGCCTTCATACTAGCCTATTGTGCCCCCAGACAGACTCGGACCAGTGCAGGGAGGCAGTATATTCCAGACACCTCTGTAGGGGGAAATTCTAGAAGCTTCTCCCACTTCTAAGTGGGCACCAAGTATAAAAAGAGGACACTCAGACCCACTCTTTAGTACACTCCTGGACCTGTGGATATTACAGAAGAAGGATGCCCTGCTTCACTGCTGCTTGAGGTCTGCCCTGCTTGCTGAGAAGGAAGACTGGACCTGCACCCTACATTCCAGGCAGAAGTGACTCCAACAGGAACATAATAGGCTCCAGAGGTCTATCTGCAACTGCTCAGCTGACCTGCTGGCTCGCTAAACCTACTGTTTTTATACTTTTGCATTATTACATATTCTCTGTAATAGCGAAAAGTGGCATTCGGGTGCTAAGCACAGAAGGTATTCGCATAGTGGCATAACAAAAGCACCAGCGGTGCAGGGGGGTGCGATCTCCTGGGGCCCTCTCTGGCACTGGCAGGTCCCTGACCTGAGAGCTCCGGACTAGGTCTGGAGCATGGGGGGCCCTTGTATGTACATTGCAGGGGGGCCCTCAAGTTTTGTTGCGCCACAGCGTAGTAGTAGTTAGGTATCAAATGTCAGAACTGTAATCAAACTGAATGTTCCTGGACAAACCATAATGGTAAAAAGTGAGAGCAAGTTGAGGCGATAACTTTTACAGGCTGTGCTAAAGAAGTAAAGTCAATCTTTGGACTCCTATTATCCCCTCTGGTTGCTCTTCCCAGCTGAATATCCACCCTCTCCCAATGTCTTCACGCCCTTGGCTGACCCTTCAGTTCCCTGACTGTGCCTTCCCCTCCCTGACTGAGCCTTCCTTCCATTTCACACCACAGTCTCCATTCACTGTGAAGTGGCCAGAAAACAACACACAGGGGTAGTAAAGAAAACATTAAAATTAAAAACACAAGATGGCTTTTACTCAGCCAGATATGACATTCACAAAATTACATAAACGATTTGGCAAATTCTCACATGTGCCACAATAGTTTGTGTTTTGTTCAGACTTGAGGTCCAAATCTTATTGAAATAGCACACTCACCAACATCAAAAATGCTTAGAATAAGAATCCAATTGCTGCTTTTCAATTTTGTTAACTTATTAATTTTCTATATGAGCCATAAACGAGCCATAAATGTCCACCTAATTTACTCTGTGACGATAGCAGTACTGAATCCTGAGGATATGACTATCGTCATACAAGAATATTGTGGACAAAATATTAAAGACCAAAATATCAAGAGGTGAGTGCATTTAGTGGAAATAAAGATTTACTATTCCTGACTCCACATTGACATACCTTGAAGATGTGTACATAGATGTGTAGTTAGATACAGAAAATCTATACTTACCTCTCAATATTTTGGTTTGATATTTGTCCTCAATATTTCTATACCAAGATAGTCTATCTTCGATATTCGATATTCAGGGGGCAGGTACACTCTGGGTGAGCATTCCGGATTGCATAATATAACACTGGTGTTATGGCCAGAGGTGTCATCTTTAGAAATTGGGAACCAGATTATGAGGCACAACAGCTTGTGATTCTGGGCAAATCACTTAATCTCCCAATGTCTAAAAAACAAATGAACCTGACCTTCTGTAATATAACTGGTGCTCATGTAAAGTACTCCAATGCCCTTGGGCCATATTCTCGCTACAAAAAATTGTGAAAGAAAAACAAATCTACATTAATTTCTGCAGCTGGACTTGGAGCAATTGATTTCTTATCCAACAAACCTCTAGTAGCCTTATATAGAGTCAGATGTCTTATATTATGTCAAAGTCAGTATCTACTTTACATCTTCAGCCACTTTGGAAATCTTTCACTTTGGTCAACAAACTGTAGACCGACATTATGTCTGCCAAAATCTTATCTACATTAGTAGATGAGACCACGTGCATACCCAAAAGCTAGTACAAATGCACATCAATTATTCTCACATAGATAAAAGAGCTATATTTGAAATGAGCAAATTTTTCCTACCAATACTATACACACCTAAGCAAACTCTCAAGAGCTAGAATGAAGTGAAACCTGGTCAACATACAGCACTGAGAAAATCATCTTAACCAATGGTATTGGCAATCCCACAAGAAGTACTATGACCACTGTAAGTACCAGACAGTATTGCAAAAACACTGGATGAATTCTTGGACACCATGGTGCTAATAACATTCCCACAAGTTTAGAGATTAAAAACCCTGAAATGACACCAGAATATTTGAACACCTCAATGGAAGAAAGCATGTATGCCACCATTTTTTAGCTGCAGCCTTATAGTCAAAATATGTAATATATATCTGGGCTGTGATATTCATGCTGTGAGACTTACTTGTAGTTGAGTATAACTCATTGTTCTGCCTGGGTCACCCTTTTTTGTGAGCCTGGGCGTGTAATAGTTTTGCATATGTTTGTCAATTTTGAGCAGAGCACAGAGTGAGTATTATCCGTAGTAAATACATGAATGACTATGTTTTATCAAAACTAATTATTTTAGTGAGTCTGGAATTCTTGAAGAGTAGAGCTCTGAGTGAAGCTAATGATTAGTAAGGAACCAGCTCTAATTGAGTCTGTACACTATCAACAACAGAACACAAATGACTGAGTATTCTGAAGGGCACAGCTCTAGGAGGTGCTGACTATTATCAGGAAAAAAATTCTTAGTGCCTCCGAGCATTGTCAAGATAATACCTCTTGCAGAACCTAAGCATTAAGGGCCAGAGTTATAATTATTTCACGCAAGGCAGCAAGACAACTTACTGCACTGCACGAAAGAGAGACGGCAGGAATGCACCATATATACCAATATATGGTGCATACTTGCTCTTGACCTGTGCTAACGCACAATCTGCAGCCTAGTGCCAACGTAGGCACCCTTGCGCCATGGTGCACGGGTGCCTGAATTGTATGCAGGATTGTTTTTGTGCAGGAAGGGACACCTTCCTGCACCAAAACAATTCACTGAGGCTTTTTCCTCCTTGGGTTTTCACTAGACAGCACATATGCTCTCCCTTTGAGACATGCTGTATCTACTCTGTGGGCTTATAGTCCACCCATCGCTTTTAATTTGTTGCTTTGCGTGTTGTTCACAAAAGTTCGTTTCTCTGTGGTCAATGTTGGTTATATGTCCCTCCATTTTGTGTGTCGACCTCTTCCATGGATCATGCCTCTACTACTTGTAGACTTGCCCTTTTGTGCATGTAGGTTTTTATAAGCCCACTATTTTCTTATTTTGTTTCTGTCTGTGTTTGTGCAATGTTAGATTTTTTTCCTGTACCTGTGCACTGGACGGGAGTTCATCAATGATTGCCATGATGCTATTAAACTTATGTATCGGCATTTTGCATTTGTCATTGTGTTTCTGTCCCATATTTTGATTCCAATCTAATTTTTGTTTGGTTTTCGCCATTGTTTTACTTTGTTAATGATCGTCATGCATTTGCATTGAATTTTTTTGGTAGGCAAAGGGAAAATGTACGGCAAGACTTGAACCCAGTTCCCCAGTTCCAAAGTCATCCGCTGTGGATGTTATGTAACATCCTCTCTCCATGCACATTTTTTTATTTGCCAATCCCAGCAGCAAATGCATCTGGGGATCAAACAATCTTTTTTCATAAGCTGTTCCTTTAATCCGCTTACAAACGCCCTGAAAACCAACTTCTCCTAGTATCAAAACTGAAGTGCCCGCCTACATTTCTATGGGCCATGATTGCAAGTTAGTATCACTGTCTGTGGTTAGGTCTCGTCTGATCCAGCGCTTGCGCTGATCTGGCCGAGACATTTTGTATACAGGCTTTTTAAAGTGCTGCCGTGGCCTAAAGCTACAGTGCACGTGAACGTGCACGCGCGCAGCGCCATGTGTCTTTCCTCCCGTAATCGCGATCGCGATCGCTTTCACTTTCGCTGTGTCTTTCCTCCCGTAATCGCGATCGCGATCACTTTCACTTTCGCGGCCACGTTGCCAAAGCTCGTTTCACTTACTGTGCATGCTTCTAAATTCTGCTTTTATCCTCGTGCATCACTGTCACCGTGTTGCTGGCCCCCTTCGTCTCACCCCTCTCTGCAGTTTGTCATTGGTGTGCAGATTCACGTCTGTTCTGTTTTTATGTTTTCTTTTGTGTCTCCACTTCTGTTTTACATAGTGTGCTTGCAGTGTCTATGTCTTTTTCACTCTGCCAGTCTGTGCCTACGTCTCTTTTCTACTTTGCCCCTCTTTCTCTCTCTTCCACTGCCCCTCTCCATGCCCAGTCTCTTGCACTCTCTTTATCTGTCATTTATGACTATGGCTCAGCCAACGAGAACAAAAAGAAAGCCGAAAAATGTCCGAGCAGTTGAACAGCATTCACAAGCAACAACTTCACACTGCACAACACAACACTCGCTGGGGTTAAAACCACGAAAAACAAGAATGTCCTCATCTTGAAACCAGGGACTATTCATATTGCTTGTTTAATGTCGTTGCAGAAGTCCAGTTTATATTGGCCCTACGCTACTTCTTGTTCCCAGTCTCCTGTCGCCTCCATTGTGAGCTCTCCCCCGCTCCTGCTGCTTTTCCCCCCCTGCCCACACCAAACCTCTGCTCCATTCCAACCACTCCTCGTGTTTATATTTGCAGTTTTATATACTTGGAACATGATCTGAGTCCTTTTACATGAACACTAGTAATATTACACAAGGTCACATTAATTATTTTTTTTGGGAGGGGGGTATGGAAATGTTAATACATTTCTTTACATGCATTTCTGCTCACATACCTATGTGTAACCAGTGTTACCCTGACATGAAGCCCCTGGGGAACTCATGCGCTAGCTTGGATGCCTCATTAGTCGGTCTTTTGGAGGGTATGACAACACAGCTTTGGCAACACAGAAGGTGTCTTTCCACAAAGCTCCATCCTCTTGCATTAATATTGAAACCCCAGACCACATGATGCTGTTATCTGCTTTTGGAGCTTAATCTGACCTTGCATCTGCAAGCATCGGTTACAGCTGCACAGATGTTGCCTCAGACAGCCAGGCTATCAATCCAGCCAGGCTGAAGGAAGCCTCATAAAGCATGTACAGTACAGCTAAAAACATTGACAAAGCCAATAGATCCCGCATAGGGGAGACCTATAGGCTTTGCCAATGCGTGTTTCTCAAAACAGGGACTACATGTCTGTTGTGTGCAGGGTCATTGTGGTGGGGAAGGGGTGAGCATGGGCGTCATTTATGGGTCGCTGCTGCGACCCCTGGCATGCCCCTTGCGACCCCTAGCTTCAACAGAAGCCGCTTGTCCTCATGGACCAACAGCCCCCTCTCTTCTCCCCACTGTAGCTCCCCCCTGCTCTCACCTCTGCTGCCCCTTCTCTTGCTTTCACCACTGCAGCCCCAGCCATCGGCTCACCACATCCACCCTCTCCTGTTCCTGCCGATGATGTATTTGCTGTTCGCCTTCTCATGTGATTGCATTAGCTTCACCACTGTAATCACACCCATAACTCGCTAACCTGCCTCCCCTCACTCTCCTCTTTGGCTTTCTCTTGCAACTCTTCTTTCTCCTTGTAACTCCCTTCTGTGCACGTCTCTAAACCTCTTTTTATTTTCACGTGATCTTCCCACTTCCTCGTGTCCTTTCACTCCTCTCACTTCGTCTCTCTCTAATCAGCAAAACCTTTCTCGCCATCACGGTTTCTGTGCCCCTCCCGTTTAATGTCCGCCCTTCTCTCGGAACGGCACATTCATATCCTGCGCAAAAACTTAATTATCTCCACGGCTTCCAGAGAGAACAAGCATTTGCAATGCAATAGGCCTCGCATTTACGTAAGTTTGAGCTATTGGCATTGTAAATGACAATGCCTTTTTTATGGTTTGGTTTTTAAAACATAAATAAAAGGCATTGCCATTTCCAATGCCAATAGCTTAAACTCGCGTAAATGCGAGACCTATTGCATTGCAAATGCTTGTTTTTGTTTTGTTTCCTGTATACCCCACACTCCATATTTTGGTTTTTAGTTCGCCAAATTGCAGTATTCCACTCCTTTTGTAAACAGGGTTGCTTGTGTGCCATTAATTTTTCAGCATCAACAATTTTAGCTCTGCTCTGAAAACTGTCAGAACGCGTTGCCCCCATCTCGAGACTTTGTAGCATTGCCTCGTCATGCTACTTCTAGTAAACTGAGCCTCCTACATCATGAACGTGATAATGACCCATGCATTTGTTTTCACAGATCAGACATGACACCTTCGCTGGCAGGTTCTTGACGTGAGTGCTACATGTGCTAACCACTTGTTCTGCTCGATTTTCCCGGTCTTCTTGTATTAACAGGTGATTGAATGTGACTTCAGTCTCTTACCATTCAAGCCTAAGGGTTAGAGTAGTGGATGGAGCCTATTTACTAGGCACTTCGACGTGATTCTGTGCTCTTCCCCATAGATCAGGGCTTGCACATATAGCCTAGGGGATAGATTCGTTAGTATTAGGGATAACCTGTCCTGTAGTGAGGGTATTTCATGGAGCCGTGCTGAATGCAGGCCTGGTAGGCCTCAAACGGGAGAGACTCCATCTTTCTTTCTGCTCCGGCAGCTTGGGATGCTTCTAGGTCAAATGTGATGTTTTAGTTATGAGGTGTTATTCGCTTGGAGAGAACCGGTTCAGGCCGGCCCTTATCGAAGGATTGTATTTTTCTTCATGCCGAAGACACTACATCAGGCCGGCCGGCTGGGAACGTGTCCTTGGTACGGGGAGGTACAAGAATTTGGTGGGCGGCAGGTTACGGGCCGGAATTTTCCATGAGGAAATGCACCTCTATATTAGTGAAAGTCTGAGGCAGTTACAAGTTCAGTCCGTAGGCGGCATCTAGCCGTTAGCAGTAAAGCTACTACTTATTCCAGGGAAGACAGACGCCATCTTGAAGGCGGAGAAGAACTGAGAGACAGATGCTTTCCTAACAGAATAACCAGAGAGGAGAGAGTAGCCGATAAGGAAGAGGTACCAGTGACTCGGAGAAGGGTGATTCCAGGCGAGCCGAGGCATAGACGAGAAGGGAGCCTAGATGACCACTGAGTGCAGGCTACATACTACTAAGGTGATGTCGACCCTTTCTTATTAGAGTGTACAAATTAATCTTCCACTTTTCTTTGCAGGTTATGTGTTATATCGTAATGTTATGTGATTGTATGTGCAATGAGTAATAAAGTATCCAGTTTGTAGTGAACCAACATGTGCTGTGTGTTCTTGTATAAGAGGGTAGCCTATTCTTCTAGTCAGCTGCGGCTACATGAACAGATGTTAACCCTGATCAGGTAAGTGGTAACTGAATAAGGGAAAGAGGAGCCCCTCAAACCTGAGAACAGGCTATGCCCGAACTGGTAATCCTTGTGTGATCTGATGAATAGTGAGACTGATTCCCTTTTTGTATGTTATGGTGATCATAGGATGAACTGTCGTATGAGACTGCCGTCTAGGTAGAGAGGTCTGGATTCGTAGGGGATCGCGAGGCCGCCAATTGTGCTGAGACTGCCGTCTGGGTAGAGAGGTCTGGGTTCGTATGGGACCGCGAGGCCGCCACTTGTGATACTGTCGTATGGGCAGAGAGGTCTGGATTCGTAGGGGATCGCGAGGCCGCCGATTGTGCTGATACTGTCGTATGGGCAGAGAGGTCTGGGTTCGTATGGGACCGCGAGGCCGCCACTTGTGATACTGTCGTATGGGCAGAGAGGTCTGGATTCGTAGGGGATCGCGAGGCCGCCGATTGTGCTGATACTGTCGTATGGGCAGAGAGGTCTGGGTTCGTATGGGACCGCGAGGCCGCCACTTGTGATACTGTCGTATGGGCAGAGAGGTCTGGATTCGTAGGGGATCGCGAGGCCGCCGATTGTGCTGATACTGTCGTATGGGCAGAGAGGTCTGGGTTTGTATGGGACCGCGAGGCCGCCACTTGTGATACTGTCGTATGGGCAGAGAGGTCTGGGTTCGTATGGGACCGCGAGGCCGCCACTTATGAGATCTTGGTATGCATAGTAGGAATCCCCTGTCCTTAGGTGATAGATATATGTGGTTGTAGGATTGTAAATAGGTTCTAGGGAGGGGGTAACGTTCTGGCTGGGTTAGTGAGGCTCTGATGAGCGGGTTCTATCTGATCCGAAAACCCAAGGAGAACATTTGGCGTCACGAACCGTTTACGAAACCTGTGTGCGTTGTGGTTGTATTGTGTTTGTCTTCGGCGTGTGCGTGGTTTTGTTTCTATATTATTTGTATATACCTGCGTGTAGTTTTCTTTTCTCTTTCTTCTTTTTTTTTTTTTTCTCTTCTCTTTTTCTTTCTTTTCAAAGATGTTTTCTAGAAAGTCGAAATCTACTTTTAAGTTGCCCGTTGATATTCCCGGCTGGGATTCAACGCCTTATGAAGCCTTAGCCCGTGAGTGGGCTGATTCTACTGGTTTGAGTGAGAATTGGAATTCTTTTTTGGAGCTGGCGGAGCCGGCTAATGTGATTACTTGCTTACAGAAGGCGCCGGTATCTAAGGGTGATGAGCTTCCCGTTTTAGGGCGCAGAGGTTGGATTGTTCTGTCTGCGTACAGGATTCTCCATGAGAGGTTGTTGAAGTTGCAGAACTTGCATAAGGATTTGGAAGCAAACTTTGTTGAAATTCAGAATGCTCATACTTTGTTGCGGTGTCAAAATAAGTTGCTTGCTGACAAACTTGAGACGTACCAAACTATTGCCGAGAGAGCGGCTGTGCGAATTGCTCGTTATAAATACAAGAATCAGCGTGGTCGGGTTTCGACGCGGAAGGTGCGTCTGGTCGTGGCGAAAGCCGGACTGGATTGGAATCCTGATTAATGGGATGGTAATATCTGGAACTCGAGTGATTCTCCTTCCTCGGGTGAGGAGTCTGCCAAGCGCGAGTCCTCTCGCTCCGGCCGTGCTTGTAAATCTGCTTCTTGCGCCTCTGATGGTGCACCCCGTGATTGCGCTCGTCCTTCGAGCGGGGTCGATGCTTCTTCCACTGATTGTTCCTCTACGTGTACTGGTCGAGCTCCTTGTGATGCTCATCCCGCGGTCTCGGCGCATCCAGTTTTTCGACGGAAGGTGCAGCAGGCTCCCGGTGCTCCAAATGGTATTGCTTTAGACTCTTTGGAGGATTTTACTCAACAAGAAATTAGTGATATTTTGCAGCGATTTCGGCAGCGAGTTGGTGAGACCTTGCTCACATGGATGGTGCGCCTTTATGAACTGGGCGCTGCTGGCATTATGTTGGATGCTGGCGATTGTTTGAAGTTTTGTTCCTTGAGTTCGGATTCTACTGTACAGGATCATTTTCGTAACTTTAATGGTGGTGGTCAAATTTCTTTGCTTCAATTGGCGACTGAGGGTTGTAATCAAAAATATCCTACTGAGTCTGACTGGCCTGTGAATGACAAACCGTGGTATACTTTGCGCGATGCTGCGCAACGTCTCAAAGAGGAGGTGATGAAAACGGCAATTTTTCTGAATACTGCTGACCGGTTGCTTGATGCTTTCTTGACATCTTCTGTGCGGAATCGTATTATTCGTTCTTCCCCTGTTGCTTATAAGCAGGTCATGATGACTTTATTGATTAATCAGACTGGTAACATGTTATCTGTGGTGCTGGAATCGGTACGCCAACTCGGTGAGTTGGGTGAGTGGTTTAAACCTGAACGGCAGTCCCGGCCTGACACTCGTACTCCTGGTGAAAATAAATTTACTAGACGTGATATGTTTCTTGCTCTTCTGGCTGATAGTGTGCGTAAGGAGGACATTGATGGTGAGACTACTTCTCGTTTGTGGGAAATGTTTCGCAAACGTGGCTTGGATCGTAAGGAGGGTGCCCGGCGTGTTCGGACAACTGAGTGTGATCGTGGTTTTTCTGACGGTAGCGGTGATGACGACCGCCGTGGGCGCTCTGATCGTCGTGATGATCGCCGTTATGCGCGTGATTTGTCCCCCCTTCGTGAGAGAGACAGGGAGAGAGAGGGGGAAAGAGAGAGGGGGAGAGATGATTATGTTAACAGCAGACGTAGAGATGATAGGGATCAATCCCCTGAGTTGAGAAGGAGAGAGGATCGACACATATTGGCCGATCGAAACCCGCAGTACAATGCAGGGAACAGTAATCCATTTCGTAATGGAGATGGATATGAACAGGAGGTATCGATACCTAGGAACCGTGAGAGTCTTTATCCTGATTTATCCTGGTACACAGAACACAATAAAAAGGACTAGGAAATAGGTCAAGCTCCAGTACACAGATGGGCTCACAGAGATAATAGACCCTATGTAGATATTGATATTTATTGGAGACATCGTAATATCCAAAGGGCCCGAGCATTGGTAGATACAGGAGCGGAGGCCACTCTTATTCATGGAAAATCAAAGAAGTTTAAAGGTCAGCCTTTTACAATTACCGGATTAGGTGGAAAGGAAACTCCCGCAGTTCAAACCTTACTTGAAATGAGAATAGGTAGAATTCCTAGAAAAGAATACTCTGTATTAGTGGTGCCACTCTTAGAATTCATAATTGGAATTGATATTTTGAAAGGAATGACTTTGCACTTAGATGATGGATGTTACCAATTTGGAACTAAACATTATATATCGTCCAGGCCTGTACGGGTTGGTCGTTTAAGAATGCCCCCCATAAAAGTTCCTCAGGCGACAAAAGTGGTTCGTCAGAAGCAGTATCGTATTCCAGGTGGTCATGAAGAGATTAGTACCACTATTCAGGAGTTGGTGGATGCAGGAGTTATAACCCCAGTTACTTCTGCTTGGAATAATCCTGTTTGGCCTGTACGTAAGAGTGATAATTCTTGGCGCATGACTGTTGATTATCGAGAATTGAATAGACACACACCCTCTTTGACTGTTGCAGTACCGGATGTTATTACCCTAATTGAAAGAATCCAGAAACATCCAGGTACATGGTATGCATCCATTGATATTGCTAATGCTTTCTTTTCGATTCCGATTGCCCCTGAGTGTCAGGAACAATTCAGTTTTACGTGGAACGGGCGTCAGATGACGTTTAGAAGTCTTCCTCAGGGCTATGTGCATAGTCCTACGATATGTCACCGGCTGGTGGCAGAGCATCTGGCTGAGGTACCAGTTCATCCACAAATTCAGATATGTCACTATATTGATGATATTTTGATCCAAGGTGAATCACAAGAAGAAGTTCAGACTCAATTGGATAGAGTCATTGAGTGCTTGCGTGAGAAAGGTTGGGAAATCAACCCGGATAAATTACAAGGTCCATCCCAGGCTGTGAAATTTTTGGGTATTAATTGGCATGAAGGGCACCGAGAAGTGATCCCTCAGGTTAAACAGAAAATTCTTGATTTTGCAGTTCCGAGAAATAGGAAAGAAGCCCAAAGCTTCATTGGTTTGTTTGGATTTTGGCGCCAGCATATTCCTCATTTGAGTCAAATATTGGCCCCTTTGTACCAGGTCACTCGTAAAAAGAATGCATTTGAATGGGGTAAACCACAGCAAGATGCGTTCAGTCTGGCAAAAGAAGCAATTCAGCATGCTCTGGATTTATGGCCTGTATGTGATGGTGATGTGGATTTGAATGTGTCTGTACAAGGCCTTTATGCGAATTGGAGTTTGTGGCAGAAACAAGGTAAGAGTAGAGTACCGTTAGGTTTCTGGACCAAAAAGTTACCTGATGCTGGTGAGCGTTATACACCTTTTGAGAAACAGCTACTTGCATGTTATTGGGCTCTGGTGGATACCGAGCAATTGACTTTGCGACATGATATAGTTTTGCGACCTGAAATTCCTATCATGCAGTGGGTTATGAGTTCGCCGAAAACTCACCGAATTGGACACGCTCAAGAGGCGAGTGTGATTAAATGGAAATGGTATATACAAGACAGGGCACGTGTGGGACAAAAAGGAGTTGCATCTTTGCATGAGCAGGTGGCACGGGCGCCATCAACTGAAACTGAGAGTGAATGTTCCGTACCCTTAGTACAGGAGTCTCCTGTTAAGTGGGGTAAACCTTTTGATGATTTGTCTGCAGAGGACAGAAACCATGTCTGGTTTACGGATGGTTCAGCAAGGTTCATAGGGACGAAACGGCATTGGAAGGCAGTGTCCTATAATCCGATCACACAAAAATTGCTGAGTACAACTGGTGAGGGTAAGAGCAGTCAATTTGCTGAACTCTATGCTGTTTATCAAGTTCTGAAACAAGAGTTACCTGGCACATGTCATATTTTTACCAATTCTTGGTCTACTGACAATGGACTGGCAGTTTGGTTACCGACTTGGCATTCCCATAGTTGGAAAATCCATTCCAAGGAATTGTGGGGAAAAGAATTATGGCAGGAGATTTGGGAAATGCTCCCACAGAGTACTGTTACAATCTTCCATGTGGATGCTCATACCCCGATAGACTCTCTTGACAAATTCTTTCATAATATTGCAGATGAGAAATCTAAAATTGCTGAGGCAGTGGTGGACACGCAAGATTCTGATATTGCGGGATTGGCGAAATGGGCCCACCAGAAAGCGGACACTTTGGAGAGAAAGCCACTAGCAGGTGGGCTGCTGATCGAGGAATTTATATTCCCCTAGATTTAATTAAAAATGTTATTCTACATTGTCCCATTTGTCAGCATATCAGGCAGCGCAAAGTGCCCCAAATTGTTAAAGGTCATTTACATCGCGGGAAATTGCCCGCTCAAATTTGGCAGATTGATTACATTGGTCCACTTCCTATGAGTAGGAATTGTCAATATGTTTGCACCATTGTTGATACATACAGTGGCCTGTTGGTGGCCCTTCCCTGTAAGCAAGCTACCCAATTGAATACTATTAAAACATTGGAATTGATTATGATGTATTATGGTGTGCCATTCCAAATTCAATCTGATAATGCATCCCATTTTCGTGGAAGATTGGTACAGGAATTCTGTGTGGAAAACAATATTGAATGGGTATTTCATATACCATATTATCCACAGGCCTCGGGTCTTGTGGAGAGGTTGAATGGCCTGCTAAAAGACCAACTTCGCAAATTAACAGATGACAAGTATAAGAATTGGCGAGATTTTTTGCCTCAAGCGCTATTGATTTTGAATAACCGTCCTTTTCTAAATGCTGAATCCCCACTTATGCGTTTGTTTCCTCCGAATGTTGATGCTAAACCTAACGAGATCAGAGAGACTGTGATGTACTGGGAGATTATTCCCGGAGCTTTGGCTCCATGCAGAGTGACCCCAGGATCGGCAGGTTTAGACTTGCATGCCATGGATGACACCATTATAAAAAGTAAAGATCGAGTCATCATTGAGACAGGTGTTGGTGTTCAGATACCACCTGGAAATTTCGGATTAATTGCCCCTAGATCGGGGCTGGCTGTAAAAGGCATTCAGGTGCTTGGAGGAATCATTGATAGTGATTATCAGGGAGAGATTAAGGTGCTCCTGCTGAATAGCAGTGAGGTTGACTTGCTGATACATAAAACTGACCGAGTGGCTCAATTGCTAATAATGCCTGTCTTCAGTGGTGAGATGGTAAAAGGCACTGCCCCAACATTGCTAACTGTACGAGGCCAGAAAGGTTTTGGCTCTACAGATAATCCTGGGGCCAGAGTTTGGGTGCAGTCGCCTAAGAATCCCCCTGAACAAGCAGAGGTCATTGCAACCGGTCAAGATAACACCATTTTAGTTATGAGACCAGGGAAAGATAGCTGGGAAGCAGTCCCGGCTGACAAATGTTACTTACGAGAATGAATAATGCCTGTATTTGATTCTCTTTCAGATCATTCTTTGGACTGTTGCTGCAGGATGTGTCGGCGTCGGACTGTTTTCGGGCTGGTGCGACGAGAGAGGAGGGATCCCATCAACCCGGGATGAGTTGAAAACCCGAGTGTCGCGTTCCTTCGCTGCGTGGGATTCGTCGCCAAACTTTTGGGTTACATTGGCCAAGCAAGTGACCAAGACCCCTCATTTCTGCTTGACACCGATGAGATCGGTAACTGATATATTGGCAACCTGTTTGGTTGCTGTCCCTGCTTCATTGGAGACCCTGACTCATATTTTTAATATAACAAATGCTCGTCCCAATGTTCTTCTGGGCGATTTCGCTGCCCATGAGTATTGCCCCTTGTGTACTGTACTGTCAGACCCGATACCGCCTGTCCAGTCCCAAATAGTTACCTATAATATCACACAAGGCGATTTATGTTTTTTCCTTACTTGTGATCCTAGTGCGATTTCTGAATGTATGCGTTTAAAATTGAAAGGTGCCACCTCATTCACCGCTCATGAACGAACTTTGTGCTTTCAAAGGACACCGAAAACATGTACTTCTGTTCAGAACAACATGACTTGTAAGAGTATGGTAGTTACCCCCAGTCACTATCGCACGATGTTACTACCTGCCGGATGGCTTTTCTCATGTGGTAATATTTCCTGGCCATATATCCCCGCAAATATTTCTGGAGGCCCTTGTGCCATTACTAGACTGAGCCTACTCATGTTTTCCTCACATCCGAATGCCAACTCTCGTGTGATCCGAGATACAGTGAGGTTACAGGAGGATTGTGACTCATCTTTGCATTTATATTCCAAGTCTGAATACCTTAGCCTGGCTGTTTCAATTGTTGGTGTTCCTGCTTTGGCAGTTTATAATGCCAAATCTATTGGGAAAATGGCCTGCTGGATGGTAAAATCCATCAATAATACTTCTACAATCCTGTCTGACATGCTATTAGACGCCCAGGGTGAACGAAGGGCTATCTTACAAAATCGAGCGGCTATTGATTATCTTTTGCTTAAACATGGACACGATTGTTCTGATTTTGAGGGTCTTTGTTGTTTTAACTTGTCGGATCATACAAAATCCATTCAGGTTCACATTGACAAATTACATGACTTGACATAAGAAGTTAGAAAACACATAGACCAGGGCTGGTTTGACTGGCTCTTTAATTGGTAACCTGATTTGCATATGTTACGTCAAATATTAGGAGGTATTCTGATTGCTATCGGCATTTTGATTTCTATCTGTTGCTTTATTCAGTGTATTCCTTCATTACTTCAATTCTGCACACCTGGTACTAGACATAGATCAGTTAGTCTTGTTTCATATTATTCTTCCACAGATGTTAGTTCTGTTTAATGAATGTATAATAGACTGAAGTCAAGGGTGAAATGTTCTGCTCGATTTTCCCGGTCTTCTTGTATTAACAGGTGATTGAATGTGACTTCAGTCTCTTACCATTCAAGCCTAAGGGTTAGAGTAGTGGATGGAGCCTATTTACTAGGCACTTCGACGTGATTCTGTGCTCTTCCCCATAGATCAGGGCTTGCACATATAGCCTAGGGGATAGATACGTTAGTATTAGGGATAACCTGTCCTGTAGTGAGGGTATTTCATGGAGCCGTGCTGAATGCAGGCCTGGTAGGCCTCAAACGGGAGAGACTCCATCTTTCTTTCTGCTCCGGCAGCTTGGGATGCTTCTAGGTCAAATGTGATGTTTTAGTTATGAGGTGTTATTCGCTTGGAGAGAACCGGTTCAGGCCGGCCCTTATCGAAGGATTGTATTTTTCTTCATGCCGAAGACACTACATCAGGCCGGCCGGCTGGGAACGTGTCCTTGGTACGGGGAGGTACAAGAATTTGGTGGGCGGCAGGTTACGGGCCGGAATTTTCCATGAGGAAATGCACCTCTATATTAGTGAAAGTCTGAGGCAGTTACAAGTTCAGTCCGTAGGCGGCATCTAGCCGTTAGCAGTAAAGCTACTACTTATTCCAGGGAAGACAGACGCCATCTTGAAGGCGGAGAAGAACTGAGAGACAGATGCTTTCCTAACAGAATAACCAGAGAGGAGAGAGTAGCCGATAAGGAAGAGGTCCCAGTGACTCGGAGAAGGGTGATTCCAGGCGAGCCGAGGCATAGACGAGAAGGGAGCCTAGATGACCACTGAGTGCAGGCTACATACTACTAAGGTGATGTCGACCCTTTCTTATTAGAGTGTACAAATTAATCTTCCACTTTTCTTTGCAGGTTATGTGTTATATCGTAATGTTATGTGATTGTATGTGCAATGAGTAATAAAGTATCCAGTTTGTAGTGAACCAACATGTGCTGTGTGTTCTTGTATAAGAGGGTAGCCTATTCTTCTAGTCAGCTGCGGCTACATGAACAGATGTTAACCCTGATCAGGTAAGTGGTAACTGAATAAGGGAAAGAGGAGCCCCTCAAACCTGAGAACAGGCTATGCCCGAACTGGTAATCCTTGTGTGATCTGATGAATAGTGAGACTGATTCCCTTTTTGTATGTTATGGTGATCATAGGATGAACTGTCGTATGAGACTGCCGTCTAGGTAGAGAGGTCTGGATTCGTAGGGGATCGCGAGGCCGCCAATTGTGCTGAGACTGCCGTCTGGGTAGAGAGGTCTGGGTTCGTATGGGACCGCGAGGCTGCCACTTGTGATACTGTCGTATGGGCAGAGAGGTCTGGATTCGTAAGGGGTCGCGAGGCCGCCGATTGTGCTGATACTGTCGTATGGGCAGAGAGGTCTGGGTTCGTATGGGACCGCGAGGCCGCCACTTGTGATACTGTCGTATGGGCAGAGAGGTCTGGATTCGTAGGGGATCGCGAGGCCGCCGATTGTGCTGATACTGTCGTATGGGCAGAGAGGTCTGGGTTCGTATGGGACCGCGAGGCCGCCACTTGTGATACTGTCGTATGGGCAGAGAGGTCTGGGTTCGTATGGGACCGCGAGGCCGCCACTTGTGATACTGTCGTATGGGCAGAGAGGTCTGGATTCGTAGGGGATCGCGAGGCCGCCGATTGTGCTGATACTGTCGTATGGGCAGAGAGGTCTGGGTTCGTATGGGACCGCGAGGCCGCCACTTGTGATACTGTCGTATGGGCAGAGAGGTCTGGGTTCGTATGGGACCGCGAGGCCGCCACTTATGAGATCTTGGTATGCATAGTAGGAATCCCCTGTCCTTAGGTGATAGATATATGTGGTTGTAGGATTGTAAATAGGTTATAGGGAGGGGGTAACGTTCTGGCTGGGTTAGTGAGGCTCTGATGAGCGGGTTCTATCTGATCCGAAAACCCAAGGAGAACACCACTTTAATAACATATTCTATGTGGTAGCACAGCATAAGCTATAAGGTTCCTTTTTCAAGATTCTCGAGTTGGTGGTTAACTTGGCAGAATTTGCAGATAAATTAAATCACCAGTGGTGCTAGATACTTGTCCGTGCTAGTTTGCAAAAATATAGTTTCCGTGATTTATGGCGGACTGGCGGTGTCTTGTACTTGTGTGAAGGACGTGCTCCACTGGCTTTGTTGTTGGTGTGTGACACATGCATCGATGCACCTGGCTCTCTAATTGCATTGTTGTACCTCATCCATATTTCACAACGTTCGGCAGATCGTATTTTTGTGACGATTGTATAGAATAGATGTGTAACCTGTGTGCATGAGTGGGCACTGTTTAGAGGAAATCGAATAAAGAACTACTTGTTCGCCCCCCCCCCTCAAGTCGACACCTTGAATTGTTTACTTCCGCTCATGACCCCTTATTCTGTGCATATTTCTAGGTAAACTCCCGGTTTGAGCATTCAACAGTGTTTGGCGTGTTGTGCTCATTTGCTGCACACGTTTTTAACGATACTCCCCGGCAGCAGCACGTTTGAGGTTCGAGTCGAGCAGAACAGAAAGCACTGTACAGGAGTGCACGTGTTTTCTATATGTGTCCCTCGTATACTGCTGTTGCTCTCTTGCCCACGCGCTTGTTCCCTGTGTGCTACAGAAATTGTCTGTTGATTAATTAACTCCTTACCCTGAAGGTGCCCGTACCCCACAATAAGACTGGCTGCTTTACTGGTGGGACACTCATAACCAATTCAATTCAAATAGACTTTATTCGGATTTCAAAAACCATCCATAAAAGCACAAAAACAAAATTTTTAAAATACACATATGATACTACAATTTTGGGCCACAGCTTGTTACATATAAAATATAATTTATAAAAGCAACAATGAAAACTCAAATGACCTTCTTGCTGAACTGTGCATAAAACCATCATACAAACAGTATATAGCGGTGTGCAAAAAAAAAAAAATAACTATAAATGTTATGGAAACAAGACAAATGCAATACATTAGGTTGTGCAAATCATGCTTTAAGTTGCAAAATGCATGTCTCGACAGAATTAATCGATTTTCAAGGACCTGCTTGAGCGTACGATAGCGTTAAGAAAGCTACTGACTCTAAAAATTAATTCGTCTTATCCCAACATTAAAAAGTGTCTATAAGCATAGTTGTGGTCAGTCAAGTCATATTTCCTACAATAGGGGATTAAGTAATGTCTTGTAAATTTCATGTAGACACCACAGCCAAAAATGAAATGAAGCATACTCTGGGTTTCACCATGGTCACAAGGGCAGTTTAATTTTTCCAAATTTTTAATGTAACCCAGTGGAAAGCAGATAAGATTTACAATACTCCTGTCCCTGAATCTAAATAGTAAGGTCCTATTCCACCTGCCCAATTTTTTACATAGATAGGACTGGGGTGACATCGGGGATTCAGTGTATGGTTCCCGGATTAGTGAGTAGTTGATTGTAGATTGTTTCACGGAGTCTACTCTTTCCCTCTCTTTGTGAAAATGCTGATAGAGTGCCCTTCTCACCAGGTTTTTGTGGGAGCCATCGATCTGGTCGGGGTGTGTAAAGAGATGACCATACTTGACACTCACGAGGCTCCTTTCTACCGCATTTATCCATGGGATTAAACCGGCGTTCTCACTTTTCAAACAATCTGTAATAATCTCACGGGACAGGGAAGCTGCCGGGTTTTTCCAGACCCTTAACCAGAACAGTGCGGGTCTAGCTCTTATAAAGTCCTCAACATAATGCAGTTTTAATTCATTATGACATACAATGGTCGGTGCACTAATAACTCCCCCCAAGATCTTCCGATAAAATCTATTCTCTTCTCTCTGTAGTTCTGAGCAGTTCGAGAACCCCCAGACTTCTGCACCGTATGTTCCAGTTGGAAGACATTGAGTCCGGTAGATTTGTAATGAGCTGGAAACCACATCGGCCTGGCGTGGTTGACGGAGAGAGGTAACAGAGTTAATCGATTTGGAGAGTTTATTTCTCCCCATCGCAACATGAGGTTGCCACGAGCCGCTATTAGAAAATAGCAGACCCAAATATGGGAAAGTGCAAGTGCTTTTTAAAATGTTTTGACCTATCGCAATCTTTGAGATTTTATAATTTTTAGGGCCGCAAGTCATTATAAAAGATTTGCTAAAGTTAGTGCACAAGCCTAGGTCAGACATATAATCAACAAATCCCGATATTAAAGTACGCAGAGCATTCGGGGTGCGGCCCATGAGGACCGCATCATCCGCGTAGAGTAACGCCGGGATAGGTTTCTTATTAATAATAGGGACATCCTTTGTCAAGTTACATAAAGAATGAGTTAATTCATTGATGTATAGTATAAAAAGCAAGGGGGCAAGAACGCAGCCCTGTCTCACCCCCTTGCCAATTAAAATCTCATTTGAAACCTCGCCTTCGTTATTTATTCGAACGCGGGCTTTCAAATTGCGATGGAGGTTGGCCAAAAAATGGACTAAGGGTTCGTCTAGACCATAGTTTAGAAGAATGGACCATAAGCGAGAGCGGTTAACAAAATCAAATGCTGAGCTTAAGTCCATAAAGCCAAAATACAGAGGAGATTGTTTAGCTCTCGTGTATTTGGCCATTATAAGGTTAAGGTTCAAACATTGTTCCACCGTGCCAAGCTTGCTCCTAAAGCATAGCTGGCAACGGTGGATAATAGAGTTTTCATCTGCCCAGGTGCTAATTTTATCAAATAGAACCCTACCAAGGACCTTCAGGGTGTGATCGATCAAAGATATTGGTCGATAACACCCCGGGTCCAACCTATTTCCCTTTTTAAAAATGGGTACGATAGTACTACTAGACCATGTCGAGGGGATGGATTTCTTACTCAAATTGTTAAAAAGGTTACAGAGTAAGGGGGCCCAAAAGCTTGTATTCGATTTTATCTGGTCGATGGACAAGCCATCCGGGCCAGGTGACTTATTGCCAGCACTATTGGCAATAGCTTCCTCCACCTCCTCTAATGTTATGGCTATGGTACTGTCGGGGAAATTATCCTCAGTAGGGTCTCCAGCTGTAGCATAAAGCTTTGAGAAATGGGTGACCCATGAGTCTCCTGTGATATTGCAATTTATCGGGGTGATGTTACTTCCCAGGGCTCTCAAGTTCTTTACGTCTCTCCAAAACCCAGTTGAATCTTTTAGGGCAGCAGATTTAGTGAGATTGTCCCAATGGCTTATTAAAAGCTCCTCAGTTCTAACTTTTAATGCATATTTATATTTGGAACGTAGTGAACTGACAAGGGACACATCTCGAGGTTTGGCTTCCAAGGCCTTTCTAAGTTCTCTATTAGCCCTCGAACAATTGGTATCAAACCATCTTTGATTATTTACATTATGTTCTTTTAATGGTCTGGAGATTGCCCTTTTTATAATTGTGCATAGATCACAGAAAGCCTTAGTTATATCTGGGCCACCAGGTGTTAAACAGTTAGAAATCAGCAAAGGATTATTCCTAATCACATTAGATAGGATCTCTCGATTGTCGATCCCTCTCCAAACAATCCTAAGCCTGTCTGTAGATACGATAATATTTTGGGCTCCAACCTCATGTGGGCCTACGGGTTTTTTGATAGATTTAAGTTGGATTACTATAGGCAGATGATCACTATATGAACTACTGACAACCTCTGATTTAAGTAGCACTTCACTAAGGAGGGAAGAGGTAAACATATAATCAATCGTGGTTGAACTACCACGGCCAATATAAGTAGGGGCCGGCTCCTTTCCCTCAGAAGTTCCACTATACCCCATTACATCGTCTAGATCCCTGCTATGCAATAAGTCCAATAATTCAGAACCTCGTCTACAAGGCGGAGATGTAGAGTGAATATGGGCATTAAAATCTCCGCCAACACAAATGCCATCAAATTGGCCAAACTTTTCTCCATTCGCAACTTCATCAATAAAATTGAACAATTCTAATAAAGTGGGATTTGGGTGGTTAATAAAATCATTATTATAAAAGTTTATAAGACAAATTTTTAACCTTGCAACATATTTCACGGCTATCAGGTGTTTACTGACCACATGTAAAGGTTCAATTTTTACGTCCTTAGAAATTTTTGCCCAGATAGATAGACCACCACTTGGTCGCCCCGAAGCAGGAGATGAAACAATAAGATTATGACAGAAGAAACCCTCCAATAGTTGAGCGCATGTGCACCATGTTTCTTGCAACATTACCACGTCAAAATTACTTATCCAGGTAACCCATTCTTTGATTTTCATCTTACCTGGAAGCCCAGCAATATTCCAGCTAATGACACTTAAAGTATCAGTCGGTGGAATAGTGGTGGAAGAAGGAAGGACAATGGGAGGGTCGGGGCATACTACATGAGGTGGAACTAGTCTGTCTGGGCAAGGTTTATGGGTACATATAGGATTTGCCATTTCCAGAGGCGTTGTGCTGATGACCTTGTCCGGTGTAATAGGAAATATTAATAGTGGTCAATCTAGGCTTCCTAAATCGGATAGGGCGGAAAATCTGTTGGATAAAGGAATGGTATTAGAGGCCGTTTGAAATAATCTATGGGGGGGCCTATAAAAGTAGCCCAGTGAGTGGAGAGTTATTGCAGTAGATGGGCTGGCATGGATGTTATGTGTATCTATAAAGAATCTTACAGAGCTCGGATGTCTGAAATTAATCACTATGCAGTCCCCACTAATATTTTTATGTTGTGGGCCCACCCAACTTACCCGACGAGTTGATATGATCTCATTTGAGATATTCCATCTTGCCCCTTTGTGTTTAGTCAGCCAATCGATACATTTATTATGTAATTGTGACCATGACTCGCTTTGGCTTTCCTTAAGGGCTGGTACGCCTGTTAACACTAAAACGTATGGGCAGGCTTCTGGGGGTAAGTGGAGTGGCGGCCCTAGATTATTAGTGGTTCTGTTTCTTACTAACGCACCTCCACTTATGCTAGCGTTCTCCGAAGTGTTGCCTATCCTATCTATTAAGGTAGCTAATGGGGTGATAGTAGCCTTTGCATCCGAGTTCGCAGTTCTAGTCGTTGCTAATCCTGCTACTCCAGAAGGATCAGGATTTGGGCCCGTGGTCGGCACGGGTGGGGTATTGGCTGAAGTGCTGCTAGATGAAACAATTTTGGCAGCAATTAGGTCTTTGATGTTACTATGGACAAGATCAGCAGCAGCAGCCAAACCCCCCTCCCTCAGACCATTACATAATGATTCTAATTTATTCATGATTTTTTCGCCCCGAACGGCATCTAGACTAATAATGCATTTCCTTTTAGTTTCCTCTTTTTTAACAAGGTTTTCAATTTTGTCCAGTCTCTTAAAAACAGTATTAAATTGTTTAGCTATTTGAATTTCAACTTGTTTAAAAATATTATCAACAATAGTTTCTATCAGATTGCCATTAACTTTAGGTTGGATATTTCGGTCGTTGAACTCAGTCTGAGTACTGACTGAATTATCAGTACTCCCATCTTGTGACATAGAGGCCCCACAAATGCCTTTATCCAGGACTGAAAACTCTGATCTACGGGTAAGGGCAGTGGGTCTTCCGGTTCCTTCATCCGATGGTAAGAGTAGGGATGGTAAATCCTCAGTGGCACCTGATGTCACTATTTCACAATCTTTCTCTTTGTCTTTGTTCCACATACTCTGTGGGGTAGGTTGATTTCTGCAATGACTTAATTGTTTCCTTTTATTTATGATACATTTCACTGGGCCTCTCTTACGTTTCTCCCGTGTTGTTTTGTTGGAGCGTGGTGTTTTATCTAGTTCGGGCTCCACTAAACGGTCAGTTGCAGGTATAGTCACCAGACTAGTTACGTCAATAATAGGGGTTGCAATGTCAACTTGAACTGATGGTTTAATAACCGTTACTGTGGGGGAGAGAGGGAGACCCAGATTAGGTAAAGCCTTTGGAGACTGGGAACATGGCGAAGTGGTGGTAGGAAAACCCAAGGACAATCTACGTTCGGTGTCGGCAATCTCGTTGGTGACCATAGTAAGGGCGTTAGCCAGTAATGTATCGATCGATGTGGGCAGCTCAATAGGGACGACAGTGGGTACAGATGTGGTCTTCGTCGTACGTTTCCCCATGTTTTGGACAATTACCTGTACAGCCTGAGGATGCAAGGGGGGTGGCCCAGCCCTGCCTCTGTCTGCCCCTGACGGCCACAGACGGCCCGCCCTCTGCCCGGGCTCAGCCCGGCGACGCCCGCGCGCGTCCCGCGACGCGGAGGGAGCCTCTGCTTATGTAGCGCCTCCGGGCGCGGAACTGGCCGGAAGGAGGTCCTGGCGGCAGCAAAGGATGCCGGGAGCTGTAGTTCCCCCCCACTGCGGCCAGCGATGGAGAATGGCGGCGAGGGGAACACACAGCGTCCCGTTACAGCCTGGTGGTCTAGTGGATCTCGCCTGGTAAGTCCCGCTGCTCTGTTGGTTTGCAAAATGATATAGAGCAGCTGTGTGTAGTGACAGTCGCGTTCATCAATATGATGGGAACATCTGCCATCTGAAATCCCGTCTGATATTTTTCTAATTTGTCGTGATGTTTCCCGGTCCACGCTCATAACCAGTGGGACACTCATGCCCAGGCCCTAAGTGGACAGAGCATTACAGCACAGATGCATATGACTGACTTACGGAAGCTGGATGATTTTATGACTATAGAAATTTGCGAATTTTAGGTATTGTCTGGCATAACCTCTGAGTAAGTCTTGGTTTCAAAATCAGAGTTCTGAGTGATCCTGTGTATAACCAAAATCCAGGGGCGTCTCCTCCGTTATAGCGGAGGAGCGTCACCCCACTGAACTGCCCCTCACAAAGGAAAAATAAAATGATAATGAAGCTTATTCATTACAATTTTATTTTTTGTCATCCTGTCCCGAGTGGAGTGTTAGGACGGGGAAGGGCAGCAGAATGACAGCAGGGAGGAGGGTGGGCTCCCTTTTGCACTTGTTTAAAGTGCGCATGTCTCTTTGGCGAGCCGGCTTGAGATGGCCAGCCAGACATGCACACTTTAAACCTCTCAATACAGCTGTCGCAGGACATCTAGGTTGGGAGTAAGTGCAAGCATCCATTGCCCTCTGGAGCGCCGACAGAGGCTGCTCCCTCCAATCAGGGCATTGCTCTCTTGTGTATGATAGCAGCATCAAGATTGGCTTGGGAGCCTGTCTCGAGGAGAGGAGACAGCAGAGGACTTTGCCTCGTTCCAGGAAGGTAAGTGTGCCTTATTTTATTTAATTATGTTTTTTTTTTGCCACCCGCTCACCAGCCTCGGGACATTCCAGCCGCCACTGCCTAAATCAGTATTTTGAATCAAGTGGAAATTTAGAATCACAGAAATGTAAAAGAGTCGGCGAGTTTTCCTATATATGTTCCTGGGAAAATATTTTGTTTTATATGGAGCTCTGAGTGAATATCATAAAGGAACAGAGCTCTGAGTAACTCCATATTAAGAAGATAGGAGCTCTGCGTGAGACTGGGTATTAAAAAGAGAAAAACCATTGCAATATGTTTATTGATTTGTTTTATTTGCCCAGCGCATCCTTCTCCTACAAGCATCCTGGTGCTTTACATATAACATGAACTAGTACTAGTAACCTCCTGCTAGAGTGCAGAGGAAAATAGCTGACTTGATATCTGGGGATCGATAGGTTAAAAATGTGTGCATTTACTGAAAAAACTGGTTTTTCACGAGGTCGTGCTTGGCAGACTACCTTGAAACGATGCATTCATTGGAACTGCAGGTACTGATTTGAGAAAAATGTCACTCAGACACGAGTGAAGTTTACATTGAAAACATTCCTGCAGGCCATACCAGGCTGAGGAAACGTCCTGAAAGCAGGTAGCTGCTGAAAAACATTCCAAACTCTGCCCGATTTATTGGCAAGCCAAGAACGTTCTTAGAATGTGGATTGATGGTATGAAGACCGTGCATACCGGTCTCTTGTTTGACAACTTTTTAAAATTTCACCCTCTTCTATCTGCAAATATTTTTAAAGATGATATACTTGTGGCAATATAGTCATAAGTGATATACATGTACCACATTTTTCAAAAGTGATATACTTGTACCAAAAGCTAGGCCTAGGTAAAAACCAGTGCTGGAAAAGGGGCCGGCTAGCTGGATGCCAGATCCAACAGCTTTTATTTACCTGCATCTCAGTGAAATGGATGACGCCTGAAATTTGTATGCTTTGTGTTCAGAGCAGTAACCTTCATGGACCAAGTTTCGAGAATGGTCTTTTTTCAGTTCTAGGTAGGCCCAACACAAATGCTTCACTTAGAGGGCCATCCACATTCCTTTAGTTCGAGTTTGTTCATGCACGAGAGTAAGCTAGAGCTCAAATCTTTGATGATATCCAGGGAACAAAGAGTCTCACCATGGAGCTCGACATGTGATTAAGAAGAGAACTAGAATTTAGAGGCAGTTGTTTTTTAAAATACTTTTGCAATCTCTGTATATAAGAGAGATACATGCACTGTAAGACTGCCAGATGTTTGTCTTTATCAGTAATTGCACCAATACCAATGTGTGCAGGATATATTAGTAGGTGTTTATTACTACTCGAAGAAATCTTTTCAGCAACCTTAGAATAACAAAAGACTTAGAAAAAACATAGCATGGTTCTAAACGTATGCGTTGCAGTTTGTGTGCGGATTCTTGATGTTGGCTCATAGCTCACTAAGCTATACTGCAAAGATTGTAGCTCGTGACATGAGGGTCACTGAAGTATGTCTGCAACAAAAGTGGTAACTCCCTGAGCTTTCCACATAAAATACAAATTTGTGACTTGCCTGTCACAGGCAATACTTTTTAGCAGGCCCATTAACCCTATATGGTATTTTATGATGTGTCAAAGTGTGACTTAGTAACACATAGATCTCTCGAGCAAGTGCATTAACCATCTGCTATTATATCCAGGAACTTGAGGGTATACAAAGGCAGTGCTTAATTTGATCCAGTGATTTGTGGTGCTCAGCACCAGCACTTAATTGTCAACAATAGCACTTATGACTGCTGCCACATGGTGGCGCTGTTTGTGTAATTTAGAGATGTTCTGAACAACAGTTGTTTAAAAAAAATAACCAATACCTGCCTCGCAAGCCTTTCTTGTAGCGTTAGGGGCCTCAAACAGTCTGAATTGTCTCATTTGTAGCATTGTGATGGTTAGTAGTTGTGCAAGTACTGTCATTGGCAGAGCTGGCAGGGCAATAGGTGGTGCAAGCTGAGGTGGCTTCTTGACGAGGATTCTAACAGTTATTTTGTTACAAATCAAACACTGCACCAAGGTCATTCAGCTTGCGCCTTCACTCCATAATGTATTTTGTGATTCAGTCTGGTTGTGACTAAATAAACAAGCTAGAACATATTTACTAGTATTGCATGTGTTTTTGTTGCCAATTTTTTGGGGGCAGACCTTCTAAAAAACTTCACTCCTTAAGACTACGCCCGCTTTCTGTTGACACTCCTTTGAGCTCTGTTTATGGAATCACAAAGTATGTTATTCCTTTTCCAGCACTGCAAACAACAGACGTGTTCCTGCTGCTTTCTATCTAGTTGTGATTCTCCTAATATCTTGTGTCTGTTCCACCTGTAATCTCACCTGATTTTACATCTGATTTACCAATTAGGAGGTCCAAACAGTTAAGTTCCACAAGGTCTTTTATTTTCTTGCATCCTATGCTCAAAAAACTTCTGCCAGACTAACCTTGCAGGTGAGGCCTGCCATGACCCTCAGCGATGACCACTTTCCTACAATTTATACTTAGTTGGACATTGAGAAATGATTATGAATATATATGCACTTGTGCAAGGAACGGCTGTCTTGTTTTTTAGTAACTGCCCTGTGTACATCAATCAGACCCTGTGGCTTTATCCTCTGCTACTATCCCGTTTCAGAACCACTCACGTAGGAGCTGTCATTATTATTGCCAGGTTTGTTTTACCACCCTCCTCTAAATCAGGCCAAACATTTACCATAATTACATCACAATGTTAGTGCCATCATAGCATGATTTATTCAATGGTGTTTGAACTAGGGATGCTAAGGGTGCGGCAGAACCCCCAGATACCTCTGAAAGTGTTGGGGTGGGCAGTTAGCAACAAAAAGGCTTATTATTTCCCTGCAGCCCTTACTGTGTTAAAGGATAGGAAGTCAGAGGCCAGGGTATTTCTCCGGTACTGTGCTTCCATTCATGCTAACTTGGAGATCTGTTTCCTTGTCCGACGTCTAAATGCATAGTCAGGGCTGAATCTAACCTTCATATAGGGTCCGATTCCGATCCGGGTCGGTAGGGCACCAAACGCGATCCGGCCGGAAAAACTACAAGCCGTACGCGTGTTTTCCGCCCAACTCCTACAGCTGTACGAGCGAGCAAGTACAATGCGAGCTACTTGAATTTCACCGACCGAGTCGTTTCCCGGGTCCGAACCGCTCCGTACGTCTCGGTCGTAAGCTAACCGTGGCGAGCAACGGATGTGATTTACCACCGAGCCAGTACGATGCAAGCATCGGACAGCCTGTGCGAGCCAGAGTGTCCGGCTTGCAAAACGTCCGGGTGGTTGCCTTTGGGGGTCCGAGTCGGACCCCCTGTCACCCGCAGCCCTACAACTCGGACACAGGGGGAGACCCAAGGGTCCCCCCAACACAGGCATGTACGGTATGAATGGCACCGACGCGTACCCACTGTAGGGGACACCCTTGTGCGAGACGTACCCATTCAGTCAATGGGAGCCCATGTACGCGTCGTACAACCGGCTCCCACTGACTTCTATGGGCGTCCGACCGAACCGAGTCCCGCAGCATACGGCCGCATCGTGCTCGCTCGGTCGGACTGCAGGACTCCGGCTCGGTCGGAAAACACTCCGGATCCGGCTCGGTCGGAGTGCTTTCCGACCTGGATTGGAATCGGCACCTAAGTGTTACACTTCCCAGAGTGCAGGGCAGTGTGGAAGGATAGCAATACAGTATGTCATGGGTTGTCCAACACATATAAATAAAACATTTTGTTGCTTTGCATATGAAATATGTCGAAATATATGTGCTGCAGGGCAGGACAAATGAGGCATATGGTCTCTTAATATGAAATGAACTGGGAGCAATGGGCCTCATTTACTATATTTTGACGCATGGCAGCGCAGCAAGCCTTCCTGCTGCGCTGCCTTGCATCAAAATAAAAGGTCAGGAATGCGCCTTAGCTACAAGTTACGGCGCACTCCGGTTCTTCTCCTCTGTGACGGCGCCCAATCAGCAGCCGTGCTTCAACGTAGTCACCCTTGCGTCATGTTGCAAGGGTGCCTGCATTGCAGGGATGATTGTTTTGTGCAGGAAGGGACACCTTCCTGCACAAAAACAATCAATGGAGGCAATTTCCTCCTTCTATGTGTGCTACTGAATGCAGCGCGCATAGAAAGAGGCAAAAAATAAGGAGAAATAAAAGTATTTCTCCTTGTTGCTCCACTCCTACGCCTCCCCTCTAGGATTCTGACGCATTCCCAGCTTTACAAAACAATGGAAATCTGGGAGTGTGCCAGGTTCCATGAATGTTCCGTGGGAACACCTACAGCAACACCCATGGAACGCCCATTTCATGCAGAGTGATGCGTGAAAGGGGCTCATATTTACAAGGCAATGAAAAGTCACGCAGGGCGACTTTACTTGGCCTTGTAAATATGGACAAGCCCATTGCACTGCGTCAAAAAAAGTGATGCACTGGCGGCGCAATGGGCTTGTAAATGAGGCCCAAAGCTTTTAGTAGGGTTAGTACAAACCAAAACACATCAGTTTTACTTCATGTGATGCCTACAAGGCTGAACCAACTCTGATGCATGGCCCTCTCTTCATTTAAACTTGGTACTGTTCAAATTGCTGTGAAATATTGAATATGTGCAGAATTGCAATTTTACCCCCTATTACCATGCACACTCATTTGATTATGATTTTAGCTGTAAGCTGCTTGTGTCATACAACTTTACCGCATCATTGACAAGGTTTGAAAGGTCCTGCCCTTATTCCTCCAGCACGATGCGGCAAGTTAAACTGCAGGTAAAAATGCGGCAGCGCATGATGCCGTAGCAGTTCAACAGCCGTTTTTTTTCTCAAAACAAATGCTCACTCATGAAGGAAAGCCCAGCAGAAACATTGGGGTGTATTTTCAAGCTTATTGCGCTGCTAGAGCGTCACTGTTTTGATGCACGGGCAGCGCAGTGTGCCTGCCCATATTCACAAGGCCAAGTAAAGTCCCTCTGAGAGGCTTTTTATGGCTTTGTAAATATAGCCCCCTTTCACGCATTACTCTGCGTGAAAGGGGAGATCCATGGGCGTTGTTGTGGGTGTCCCATGCAGCAACCATGGAAGCTGACGCATTCACAGATTTACAAGATTTTGTAATAAATAAAAATACCTTTATTTCGCCTCATTTTTCCGTTTTCTATGTGTGCTGCATACGCATAGAAAGAGAAAAACACCTCTAGTGATTGTTTTTGTGCAGGAAGGTGCCCCTTGCTGCACAAAAACAATCACCCCTATAATGCAGACACGCTTGCATCATGACGCAGAGGTGCCTGCTTTGGCAGCCCATTGTGCGCCAGTGCAGGGGAAAAGGACAGGAATACGACGTATCTTGTAGATACGGTGCATTCCTGCCATTTTCTTTTGACGCACGGCAACGCAGCAAGAAGGCTTGCTGCCCTGCATCAAAATATTGTAAACGAGGCCAATTATTTCCGCTATAGGATTTTACACTTTGCAGCACTTGTGCAAGAAATTTTCAAATGCTCTTCGGTCTTCAAGGAACTAAAACATTGTGTTCTACCCAGTAAAACGTTATGCTTCAAACGTGCACTAGCCATTACTATTGGATTTTTTGCGTTTTTTTTACACTAACAACATTTTCTTGATGACCATTTTCAAAGCACCTCTTTTATGTTGGACATTCCTCTGCAATAGGGCAATGTATCAGAATGATGCAATTTCAGAAGATTTTAACCAACTTGGCATAAAACGTTTCTCATGACAGAGGCTATGGGCCATATGTATCAACACATTTCCCCATAGACACAGAATGGACAAAACCCTTTGATACATCTGGCCCTATGTTCCTAAAAAAGAATATAAGTGTTAAATGTTTGCTATAAATCCAAAATAAAGTTCTAGAAAATAATGACTGAGAGATTTTACACTGCCATCAACATATTTATATACATATAAATCATTTTCCCCAAACCCAGTGGGAATAGCATGCAATGTCCATACCATTGGCACATTGTTTCTATTTCCAAGAGGGAGGATTGTCTTACAAGAGAGAGAGAGAGAAAGAGAGAGAGAGAGAGAGAGAGACTATTTTACCAGCTCTAGTGTTCCCTGGTATCTCCTGTGAGTTGTTTTAGTTGCAGCGACTACTGTATGCAATGACTGCAAAACCAACAATACAAAATCAAAAAGTTTCTTTTCATAGAGGATGTGCTGTCAAAAACAGACAATATCGTACTACAGTACATTTTAGACACATATTTGTGAAGATGTGGCCCACAATGCATCTGTGGTCCCACACTGTTCCACTGACATTCTTCTAATGGCCGGGTTTTACCTTATTTGGTAAACTCGCTCTTTAAGTATCATTTTGATTTTGCACAGCTCTTATGGCTTTACCAAGCCAAGGTTGATGGCCAGCACCCCCAGTCTGACATTGTCCCAGCGCCACTGGATCAGCCAATCAGGTTTGCGCTATAGCAACGTATGCACCTGCAAGCAGGAAGTGCTCTAGCAAAGCTCTGATAATAGCTGTGAAAAGCTGGTAAACTCGAAGGAATGTTTGTGAAGGTGCATTACAACCCGTTCATCCACACAAAGTGCACGTTCCGGTGTTGTGCATTCGTTCCACGCGGGCTGCATTGTCTCAAGGGCAGAACATCCTTACATTTCCGAGAATCGAATTCTGTTGAAAAGCACTCAAACATTTGCAACACAGTGAGTCCCTTTTGAAGTTAATGCTATTCCAAGGCGCTACCATTCACACCAAAACCACTGAGGGCAGCCAGCGCCATTCTATTAAACACCATACACTGGAGGAAAACGGATCCTACATGGATCATCTTCAGAATTTTGGCCTTCACGATGGAAGGCCTAACTGGATCACGTCCTTATTCAATGGAGACCAAACTATATAGCGGTCCCATTCTAAGCTCCATTTTGTAGATCACTGGCTTGCCCAGTTTTCTCTAGTGGTTATTCGTTGAAGGCAAACGTTTTGTTCATCGGGCTGACTGCCTTAGTCAGAAGAAATAACTCATTCTCATGGTCTTCTTGTGTATGTACATGTATGATTAGCCCATCTGCGTATTCATTTGCACGAGGCTTACCTATCCAAGTTACAAACTGCCTCCCTTAAAACCGCCCTAGACACTGCAGCTAGGCTGGTCTCTGTAGTCACATGCTTGCAGTATATCTCTCTGTTCTCATCACCCTGAAATGGTCGAGTCTTTTCAAAATGGGCTGCATTACTCACAACTCTTTCACTCAGTTACTCGTGAATGCCTGATTCAACGAGCATTTGCAATGCAATAGGTCTCGCATTAGTGAAAATGTGAGGTATTAATGCTGCAAATGATAATGTTTGTTAATTTTTGTTGTTGTAAAAAAATATCCCAGCACTAGCATAAGTAATAAAAGAAAATCCACGAAGCAAGGAAAAGGTGCAGTACCACAGGCTGTTACTAGGTGTCCCTGTGGAGTTGTAAAGGGACCTCTATTAGCCACATAAGGTACTTCACCCATAATGCAATTATAAAGAGAAAGATTGCAGCTGAGAATATGTTTCTATGTGTTTTTACTGGAAGAGTGATTTTTGTTAGCTTGCATTTTAAAAATGCACCATTGTTCTTTATTAAGCTTTGCTTGTGCTGACTTCATTGGCATAGGAAGGACAACAGCAATGAGCAATGTGTGCGCTGCCCAGGATCGACCTAAAAACAATTACTTTATGGCACTGATGTTAATGTAAAGCGCTTTTATACCTATTTTGCGGCCTTAAAAAAATTGAGGAATACATTTTTGTTTTTAAAGGGCCCCAGTTTAACAATATAATTTTGAGCAGTGGGATAGTTGGACCTTGTGGTGAAAAAGGATGATACGTCACCACCCCGGAGCGCTAAAGTCAAAATGTAAAGGCGAAAGCACTGGCCAATGGGAGGAGCGTGCCAGGGAGGGCACCACACCGATTGAAGGGACGCCATTGTTTAAGTAAATGCACCCCATGTTCTGCTGCCATATAAAACTTATCATGTTTTCCAAGGGGGTAAAAAAGTAAATCCCAAAAAGGTTACAATTAACAACCAATGTCGTATTTTCAACAGTGAGCCCTCCCAGAAGTTAGACTTGTGTTCTGGCAGGATTCTGCACCCCCCGTCCCCAGAACATACTGGCATAGATAGTCCGCCGGATCCATGGAGGTTGCGAGTTCTTTCTTGGAAAGTAGCCGGCCTTGCCCCCAAGATGGACAATCCTGATTAGGGGAGTTTTATTGAGCAATACGAAATCTGTATGTTCCAAGAAACATGGGCAAGGGGGGATATCCCTAAACTAGGCTATGCCATGTATAGCATAGCAGCGTCATCGGGGGGAAAGGGGAGGCCATCAGGGGGGCTTTGCATCTGGGTGGGGACACATTTGGGCTGCACAGCTACACAGTTAGAAACATCTTCAAATGACATTCTGTGTGTCCTCCTTAACTGCTTTGCATCTGGGTGGGGACACATTTGGGCTGCACAGCTACACAGTTAGAAACATCTTCAAATGACATTCTGTGTGTCCTCCTTAACTTCCCTTCAAGGATTACCGTTGCTCTAGTAAATGTCTATTCGAGACCAGTTAGCCGTAGTCAAGAGTCAAAGACACTCGATGAGCTAACGACATTCCTTGCCACTATCCCGGGTAACTACTTGTTGATTGTTGGAGGGGACTTCAATTGCCAGTATGAGGCCCTAGACGGCATGACAAAGGACAACCCGTGTGAAGACGATTCTCACTGGGCTGTGCCAGAAACCACTTGTCCGCTAGTAAGAGTCCGGACCCCTTTGGTACTCCAGATGAATTCTCTTGTATTAAAACACTCATTGAGGGCCTGTAATGGTAGAACCAAGTCTGATACCCCTGGTAAATATACTTTTAATAGAATTGGCCAAGGCTCCTTAATTGACTATATTCTGGTTGACGTTACATCATGGCACAGGGTAGCAGACTTCAAGATCGAGCCACATCACCATAGTGACCACAAGGCCCAGTTTTAGAGTTATTCACACTAAGTCTTAGGAGTACCGTAGACTTGGCTACACCTGCTGATGGCAAGATGACCCTCCCCAATTGTAGGAAGAGAGTCCAATGGGCGGAACTAAGTCAATCCCAAGAAAAGTTAGGCGCCCTATACCAAACTGTTATTCCAATTCTTATGGATTCTATCAAATCGGTCTCAGCTGACAGTACCCAAATTGAATTACCGAAGGTCACCCTAAATCACACTAGGTTAATGTCCACTATGGTTGATTTTTTCTTCCCAATCAAAAAAGTTAGAAATAATAGGAGACCCGTCATCCTTGGTATAATGAAAGATGCTGAAAGGCCAAAATAGCTCTGATTCTTGCCATTAAGGCTAAAGATAGATCTTTGTTCAAAATCAATAGAGCTGCCTATTGAACTAGTATTGAGGAGGCAAAAAAGGGTGGGAAAGTGACAAGTGGGAAACTCTTAGAAGCTCCCTGGATACCCGTGACATGAAGACATTCTGGAATGTTGTAAACACGGGTAGCTCCAAAGGAAAGCCGGAGATAGAGCCAAATTTAGGGGCAAATGTGTGGAAGGACCACTTTGAGTCCCTCTACTCGAGGACAAAGCCAGAGGTTGATGTAGTGGACAGCGCATGTCACTCCCCTCAGGCCGATTGCTCCAATGTATTTGTGATTACCCTTAGAGCAACAGATGATACCCCGATGATAACACTCCCAGAGGTAACTGGCTCTTTAAGTCAAATTGCACCTGGTAAGGCACCAGGGTTAGATAAGATTCTCGGGGATTTGTTCACGAGTGAACCGACTATTTGGGCTCCATATTTTTGGATTTTATTTAATGTTGTCATGCAAGGCATGGAAATTCCCGCTAGTTGGGCCGGGGCTGAAATAATACCTGTTTGCAAAAAGGCATCCCCGATGTCACCCACAAATTATAGGCCCAAATGCCTTATTGACATTAGCCAAAAAATCTTTGCACACGAGTTGCTATACCGCCTGCAGAGCTGGATGGAAGAGCACAAAGTTCTCACCCCGTTCCAAGCAGGGTTTAGAGAAAAAATGTCCACATTGGACCAGATCTTCAGGCTACAATTATTACAGTGGAAGACCATGTGTATAGAGGGTGGCAGCCTCTATCTAATTTTTGTAAACCTGAGATCTGCATTTGATCTGGTCCCAAGAGATAAGCTGTGGTCAGTCCTGTTGAGATGGGGGTCCCGTCATACTTGTGCCAAATCATGAGGCGGAAATTACGCGCAAATAAGATTTGGCTAACACGGGGAACTCACCTCACCCATCCCTGTAGGTAGAGGTGTACGCCAGGGTTGCGTCCTTGCCCTGACTCTTTTTATAAATGGGTTAGTTGACTTTTTAAATACTGAGAAGGATTTAGATGCACCCAAGCTGGCAGCAAGTAACAGCCCGGCCATGATGTTTGCAGACGATACCTTGCTATTATCAAAATCCCCAATGGGTATACAGAGGGTCCTAAATACATTTGAGGCCTTCTGAAAGGAAAGGGGGCTTGAGATTAACCCGCAAAAAACTAAATTTATGGTGTTGAAGTCAGCCAAAAGTACCCAACCAAACCCATGTTTAGATGGCAGACCCCTAGAGAGGGTATCTGTCTTCGATTATCTCGGCATTATAATCACAGAAAAAAATGGACTGGGGGGTACAAATAAAAAAAAACAGCCTGAAGCTAGTGCAAACAACTGGGGGCCTGACCAAGGTGTTCCGAAACTCTAGCCATAAACCAGTGGGCCCAGCATTAGAAATATACAGGGTACAAGCTAGAGGTGCTGCTCTGTATGGAGCAGAAATGTGGAGCCACTGTCACATTGATAGCCTAAAACAAGTGGAAAACTCCTTTGTTAGACAATTTTTTGGTCTCCCCCGTAGTACACCACTCATACCGCTACGATTAGATCTGAGGGTCAGGTCAATTTAGGACAAAGTTACTCTGCGACCCCTGTTATTCTGGAGACGCCTATGGGCTACTCCAGAATTGGATGAGTACAGGGAAGAACTAAGGGAGGTGATGAGTCTACCTGGGGTAGGGAGACTGCCATGGCTTACCTACGTTAGGAACACCTTCACGCTCATGGGTCAGGGTAATCCGTGGGAAAATCCAGAAACGTCATGTCCCACAGTATCAAGGAAAGAGTTAAAGATTAGCTACTGGGAGTACAAACTGGCCCAACTGCAGGCGAACCATTCAATAGGAAAGCTTACTGTAGCCTTCTTGGAAATTAAAGAGCAGTACATACAAGAGCCGGTACTCAATGACATCAAGCCAGCTGCCGCAAGGAAGCTCTATTTACAATTTAAGCACGGGGTATTTCCACTGCTCGCTTTTTTTTATTTTTGTTAATTATTTTACTTTACCCATTTCAATAATACAACACAGGCAAAATCATAATAATAAGGCATAACTACATACAAAAAATAACGGAAGGTAGAGAGGAACAAAATCATCCTGAATATGCATTTCGAAAAGAACCACCAACGTAGGGAACAATTGACAATAATCAAACTAATATTACAAAAATTGACATCACAGTACAGTTATTCCTGTAAAGAACAGCGTGTTCATCAATCCAACAACACCAGCGCCTTATAGGAAGCACCAATCTCTACAATGTGTAGTCTAATGCCAGGGAAGTTTGTTATGCCCGTTGCGTCTGTAGGGTCCTCTCTGCGGGAGGGTGTGTGGCAGTTTGTTCTTGGGTCTGAGTCTCAATGTAAGTAGCATACAGGCTCCAGAAGTTCTTTGGGCGGTTCCTAGGGGGAGCAGCTCACTGTATGTTTCTGTTTGTGTATTACAGTACAGCATGTCCCTAGACCATTGTGTCAGTGTGGGAGGAGGACCTCGAGACCAGTGTTTTGCCAATACTTGTTTAGCGACCAACAACGCCATGTCCACTAATCGTCTGATAGGTTTCTGCAATTTTTTAGATTATCCAAGAAGGGCTAGCAGCGGATCAGGGCTAAGGTCTACCTGAGTAACTGATTGGAGTTCTGTAAGTACCTGTATCCAAAAGTTCGCAACAGGAGGGCAGAGCCATGCTAGATGTAAAAAGTCAGCCTCGGCGGCTCCACAGGGTTCGCAGTTGGGTGTTTCACAGAGTCCAAATTTGTGGAGTCTCACAGGTGTGTGGTAGATGCAGTTCAGAATCTTAAACTGTATAAGTCGATGTTGGCCGTTAAGTGAGATACGTTTGGTTGCCTCACAGCAATACTTCCACATACTGTCATCTATAACCTGTTCCAAATCAGTCTGCCATTCCAGTCTGGCCTTGATGTATCGGTCCCGGCACAGTTCCTGCGCCTAAGAGTATATCCGTGCAACTAGTCGCGTAGGGGATGCAGCACGAATCAGTGTGGAGAAGGAAAGTACCTCCGGAGGCTCCAGCAGCTCATCCCCCAGTAGCTTTCGTAATGTGCTTCTAGCCCTAAAATAATGGAATGTGACTAGGGGAGGTGGTTGTGGGTCCGTCTCTAGCAGGTCAGTCCAATCCCTACCCCTACCGTCTCTAAAGAAGTCCCCAATTGTGTCAAGTCCTAAGGTGTGTAGGGCTACTCCCATTTCTGGGCATGTAAGAGTCGGTAACAGTGGCAGCTGGTGACATTTGAAAGTGGTAGGGCATAAACTTTCTGTTGGAGTGCACCGTGGCGAGCAAGCGCAGCGAGCGAGCACGAACATCTTAAGTGGGGGTTTGGGGGGGATAACCCCCCGAATTTTTTTTGAAAAAAGTGGGTAAATGGTGCATTTTCAAGCAAATTTGAGAAGCACAGAGACAAGAGCTGCAAACACACATAGAGCCTGCTGCAGCACTGTGACTAGGACTGGTGCCACACACGGAGCCAGCTGCAGCACAGAGACTAGAGCAGTAGATAAGTGGGAGAGCTAGAAACAAATAGCAGTGCCATACATACACTAAACAGAACACGCTTTCAAATAAGACATCCCACACAAAGGATGCTCCATACCCAGATGAGCGCAATGGGCAATTGAAAATCAAAATAAAGGGCACACGGAGTATACACATGGAAACAGAAATACCCAAAATACCACACACATACTCAGCAGCAAGCAGAACGTGGACATCAAATACAAACAAAAGGTAGGCTCAAATACAGAAATCATCACAGACATTCCGAAACGCTAAATGTCACATACATATTAAATGGCACCATTTCACACTTCTGTTTCTGCGAAGAACTTGATAAATCCTCTTTCCCATTGGTGATGGAAAAACGTAACACCCCAAAATACTAATTTAGACATGCAAACGTTTGAAATGTGCTGCTGTGCAGCATAAATGAAACTAGACCGAGACAGCGGAGCCAAAGTGGCAAAAATAACATGTCTGCAAGAGCCAAACATACCCATGGGCCACTTGAAGTCACATTAATATGTCAGTCACATCATAGCACTGCACTGAGAAGTAATTAGTAAAAGTAATAGTTTTGAAAGAAAGGATCAGTCAGTGCACTAAGAGGCAAGAGATGTCAAAGCTTCAGGTCAGGACAGGTCTGACCCCGCGTAAATGTTCACTTAACGACATAATGCATGACGTATTACATTTGGTTCATCTGCTTGAACATGATTAATAAGACTACAGACACCGTCTGCTGCATTAACAATCCTGTTTCCATTTTAGAACCGTGTATACATCAGTCAATTCTGCTATGACTTTAACAGGCCGCATTCAACAATGCACACGTTTCCTCATTATTTAGGATAAATTGTACCTTTCAACATGATTATGTTTCCCTCTGGGTTTTTTCTGCTTCCTTGTCCCCTCTTCCCTCATGAACTGCAAGATTAATTACGCTGCCTCAAAAGTCTGATAAAAGTGGAAATAAACACACTTAATCTGTTAAACAGGCTGCATTTGGGTATGGAGTCTTAGCAGTGCAGTCACCATGTGTTTTTTCCTAGAAAGTAAAAATTCAGCAATGTGCCTCACGTGAAGCGAAAAAAAAGACCCATTATTTTCTGCGTCACTTGCATATAAAATTCTTAATTGAGGAAACCCTGCAACCATGCTTGCAGTGCTCGACCTTAGAGAGTTTTAATGCGCTTTTCTCAGCCTTATGAGCGTAGATGTTGCCTATCCACGACTTCGTTTTGTCCTGTTTAATTTTCGAAATGTCCTTAGTATTGGAGGCATCCACCAGAGCTGCCAGGGGCTGCGGTGCAGATTTTATAATTACGATGCAGATGTTCAATAACCGCTGGGAAGGTTTTCACTAGCCCGGATTTTCTCAACGAATCCTTCCTTGCGTACAGTAGGTGAGAATATAATAGTAGTGATGTGACAGTACTAGTTAATCGTTGTTTTACTGACGATTACATGCAAACTAATTTGTGGGTTTTCAGTATTTGAAAGAGCCGAATTAGATGTCTAACTTGATTTTGAACTAGTTATCAAAATCTTTACAAGCATTGGTTATTTAGGAGGAAGACTTTAGTCATAAATCCACAAGATGTCGGACAGCAAAAATTAAATGTATAATCCGTGGCGTACATCAATCGGATGCCAAAATTTGGATTCCTTTCTAAAGGAAAGTAAGAGCGGAATCAACGGCTTTAGTGAGTCGTCCCCTATCAGAGGAATTGAATTTCCCTTATTTTCCCTTTCAGATCGAGTTTTTAATTTTTCCGATCACTACCCCAGTGGAAATTATACACACTTGTTTCATAAAAAGGCTGCACGCCATTAACTGAAGAAAGTATTTAAAACTATGCATGGAACGTTGCACTGTCTGATTCTCAAACTGTCACCCACTGTTCCTTTTTAGGTCTCGCCTGCGTGGGCTGCGCACATGCGCAGTCTCGCTGGCGAGATTTAACGATTTAGAGGGAATTCTGTAAAGGGCTTCAAGCCCCGCCCCTCTCTCCCATTGGCCAGCGTCACCGTTTATGCTAAACAGTGGCCAGCCATTGGGAAAGAGCACTGCATTACGTAGACTTTTCCACTTTTCGGCCGGCCCACTTGGACGGCCTCGTCCGCCTTCCTGCTGTTGCAAAAGGTTTCTTATCTTTATGGGGCCATGTGTTCAAAACACATAGCCCCATAAAGACAAGAGATGGGAGCGCTTGTTTACATTACACTCACTGCATCGCAGCTGTCGACTGGGCCCTTGACTACGGGTGACTTTTAGCCAATTCCAGTTTTTCAGCCAGGATCGCACAGCGCGTACTGGGGCCTCAAGCTTCCATGTTTCCATCTAACCGGCTTCACATTCTTAGAGCTGATATTCTGAAAACAAGGACTGGTTGAACACTATCCTGTTTCTCACAAGTGGTAGAAATAACTTCCAAATAATGGAAGTAGCCTATCAACAGCTCGGCGATTCACCCAGTGCCCACCCGTATAGACAAAGACCATTAAGAGAGACTTCAATACACTCTGGTGGCGCCATTATGCGATCCCTTCTGTCGGCCGTTGAGTTACAGATAACGGCAGCAGATGTCCCGTGACGGGTCTCTTGAGAATTAGGGATGCCGTTGGATTTCCAGAGTAATTCCCCACCTCCTTAAATTGTGATAGAGCAGTCCAATGCGGTAAACGGTGCAGGTTTTTTTTTAGTAAGAGTGTCGTATGCTCCGGTGTGTGCGTGTGTGCATTTCTCTGTCTGTCACACCGCAAGTCTCTCCACCAACGGCAGGATACAGAGTTCCTGTTAGGCCCCTCCTTCCATCACCCCGAGAAGCAACCACAGCAGGCACTTAAATTCAGCCAAGACTGGACAGTCGGCCCAATATCAATTGAAGTACTCTTACTTACAAACAAAAAGATAAGTTATCTCTACGTCTACAGGTGAAAGTTCAGTGGTACGTTTTCCAGTTATGTCATAAACATAATGCATGGGTTAGCAGGCATGTTTGCCTTAATTTTTTATGCACCTTTTAAAGCCTTTTAGTTACAAATTATTAACATGTCTCGTTTACAGGGTCCTTTCAAATGGAAATATTAGTACTGTACTTTTGAACCCATGCCCACAATTTGTGTTAAGGAGACTAGTGGGTTTTGTGTCCGCTGGCTCCTAACTCTTTGGAGTAGCAGAGGAAGTGACGACACTCACGGACAGGCCCATTGCGAGCCGATGTCTCGAGAGCTTCTTTATCAAATAGCTCACGTTTGAGGCATTCTGTGGGCAGTCTTGTCAAGTCCTCCTAACAAGGTATCCTGATTATACATAAAACTAGTTTAGGGCTTTTTGCAAATATTAGTTTAAGGGACACATGGTGATTCACATTTGGCCAAGCTGCCATTTCCGGTCCTCCTTTCGCTCATCATCTCCTTTAGAAGGTGGAGGCCATTGAACAGAGCCTGGAGCGCCTCTGGACTAGGCCCATGCTGGTCTGAAGGGCGCTGCACTCGATTTAGGGGCGGATAATAGTGACATTGTATGGAAGAAGCATGGGCAGGTGCCTCTGAGAGATATTTAAAAGCTGGCCACAAAAGGCAGGTCTCCCTCGGCACTTGTCTTCAGGACTATGAGGCCTTCATACAACTGCGCTCTCGTGGCCCACAAAAACAGGCCCGCCTTTGTGTCCTGATAAATGCAGAGCAGAAATGGATAGTTTTTCTATTAAAACCTAAGAGGCTCTTAGAGCACTCATGGGAAAGCAGCCAATTAATTAAAATAGATAACAAGAAGATGGGGGCAATTAATAATGATTAGCACGGGCAGAGTTGTTCTTCGTCTGCACAAGAAAATCAATTAAAAGTACAATTTAATAAAGCAATATCAGCCATTTCATTGGGCTTTCCTGCCACTGCCCCCAGATCCACTAATGAAGCTATCACTGTCAAGTCGATCACCTGATTTTGATTGCATTTTAATTGCAGTTATATTTATGGGCATTGTGTCATTCACAAGGCCCTTCCACTTCCGGTTTGCAGACGTCCACTCATATTCCAGAGCTAAGGGCTGCATTCCATGGGCCCCGACACTACTCAGACCGACGCCGAACTCACGCTGTGCTCTCGGACTGATGCTTGTAAGACCGCTCGGTAATTAGAACGCTCGCCACTGACATCGGCGGTCAACCGAATGGCATGATTTTGAATCCCGGGGAGTCCAACTCAGCCTGTCATCTTTCTCTGGGAGACAAATGGAGTGCCTTAACACTGGATAATAATACGAAGTTTGGTTTCTGATTTGAAATATTTGTTTTAAGGGTTGAACTGACTGCCATAATAGGACAAATATTTACTTATGGTTAGGTATGTAGATGTTAGTACAGCACATTGCAAATGAAGGCCACTTCTGAGCGTGGGGTTCACTCCGTAATGCTCTATTTCCCCTCCCGACGCCAACCAATGCCTTACTACAATTGTGAAAGCTTTCCAGAAAACAGTAGCCAGATGGCTCGTTGCCCTTGCTAATGTGACCCAACGATTTATATCTGGGGCTTCTTCGAACAGTTTAGTTTAAATAGTATATTTAAAGCCTTGCCAGGTTTGTCTGTTTGCTTAGATGATTTATACAGGACTACCGTGCCGCCAGGCCACTTAAAAAAAACCCTGCAGCACTGTAAATATATATATAAATACAAAAAATGTTTAGTGAAATTCAGAAAGTACAGACAGTCACAATAAACACAGCAGACAGTGTGCCTCGACGGGTGCACAAGAAGGTTACGCTTTCTGGGATAAGATCCTATTTTACAGAGATTCTTATCAGGTGAAAGCAGAGAAACATCACAAGGCCCTTCCGCTTCAGGTTGGCAGACGTCCACTCTACTACTCACTCTCTACTACTCTACTACTCTCTACTACTCTCTACTACTCACTCTCTACTACTCTCTACTCACTCTCTACTACTCTCTACTCACTCTCTACTACTCACTCTCTACTCTACTACTCTCTACTATTCACTCTCTACTACTCACTCTACTACTCTCTACTACTCACTCTCTACTACTCTCTACTCACTCTACTACTCTCTACTACTCTCTATTACTCACTCTCTACTGCTCTCTACTAATCACTCTCTACTACTCTCTACTCACTCTCTACTACTCACTCTGTACTACTCACTCTCTACTATTCTCTACTACTCACTCCACTACTCTCTACTACTCACTCTACTACTCTCTACTACTCTACTCTCTACTCACTCTCTACTACTCACTCTTTACTACTCACTCTCTACTACTCTATCTACTACTCTCAACTACTCACTCTACTCTCTACTACTCACTCTCTACTCTCTACTACTCACTCTACTCTCTATCTCTCCACCTCTTACCTCTCTACTTCTCGCGCTACCTCTCGTTTAGTAAGCTTGCAATGTTCCAGTTCTCTGTCTGCAATTTCAGTCACTCGTAAACCTCGTGTTCACATAGATGTTAACAAGGAGTCGAGCATTTTACAGCCTTTCCAGAAGTTGTTAAACTCAGCTACTGTTCTTTTTCCCCAGCCATGATTAAATCCTCTGCTAAGCTAACAGAATCCAACCCTTCTGTGCGTGTACATTTTCGTTTTCGAAAGCATGATGCAAATATTGAAGTATAACAGACTCTCTGTCCGGAAACACATACTGTTGCATCTTGTCTAAGTTTACACGTTTGCTTCTGGAGAGCAATAAATTGTATGGTATGTTGTGTTACATCTGGTATCAGTACATGGTTAGCATCATCAGAGTGAGACACGTCGATATCATTCGGATTTCACAATACTTTTTGTGTCTTTCAAATCTCCTGTTCTTCAGACAGGCGCCGGTGGCCAAATACAGAAATCGGTTGCTGACTCCCAGTAGCTCTTTACGGACTCGTGTAAAGAGCCACACGGCTGGTCCACGATTCACAAGTTCACTTATGTGTGAAAACGCACGCTTGTGTCACACCAATCTGTTTCGTGTATGTGTGTTTGGGCACATTTGTCTTTGTTTGCTGCACTATATCTTTAACAGTCGAATATTATGTACGATTGGGGCCGGATGTACAAAACGTTCTAAAGGGTTCAATAAGGGGCGGCTACTCCATTAGAGCAGAGGAGCGTCACCCCACTGCTTTCTCGCAGCGCGAGAAGCAGAAACATAAAATGGTATTTTAAATACCATTTTATGTTTCTGCTTCTCGTGCTGCGAGAAAGCAGAAGGCATGGTATGCCTGGTTGGGGGCGGGTATGCCTGGTTGGGGTGAGCGGGTCGGGAAGGAGTGGCTTGCCCACTATTGTGGGCTCTGACTGTTTGGTCGGCCCTCTGGGGCCGACCAAATCAGTCATGGGCACTCTATATTTTCTCTATGTAGGCTGCATGCAGCCTACATAGGGAAAGTGGCCTCCCTACAGGCACCTGGCTGGGCGCTGCCCCCACCAATAACAATGCTGCCATTGCAGCGTTGTGATTGGCTTAGGGTGAGGAGAGAAGATGCCTGTTCTTGGAAAGCAGCAGGAAAACGCCAAATGTGGGACCCGGCCACGAGCGGAGGCGGCGCATTACCCAGTCAGGTAAGTTTTAAAAAGAAATGTTTTACCCCCCTGCACGAACCCCCACATGACCCATAAACCCGCCCCTCCCCCACCCACAAAGCATGCGAGCCGCGACTGGGTTCAAAGCCTTTGATTTGTTAAAACAAGAGGGCTTGCGATTGTTAAAACACATTTTTGTATTAACTAAACAGATTTATCGAGTAGGGAAAGTGTTTCCAAGTTGGTATAGGAATTAAAAATCTCTATTTGGAAGGGAAGTGGTATGGCAACCTTTCGAGATTCTGATTCTGATCCTGATGTGTCAATGTAGTCCAAACCATTGATTAGTTGCAAACTGTTAAGTTGGGGTGGTTACTGATTCGCAAAGAGAAAGGAGCTCACTCTGGATCCCTTTGTGAATGGGGAAGAATGTGTCAGGGAGAGTAGGCAGTGAACCTTAGTACCAGTGAATTGTTTATGAAAAGAAAGATTATTTTTAACACAGTTTCATTTCCTTTGAGGAAACCGGACAGCATGAAAAACAAGCATTTGCAATGCAATAGGTCTCGCCTTTGCGAGAGTTTGAGCTATTGGCATTGTAAATGACAGTGCCTTTCATTTATGTGTTTTGAAAACCTGCAAGCGGTGCGTAAACACACACTTTGCACTTATAGTCTTTGCTTACGAGAAGCAAGGCTGGCAGTAAAAGAGGCGCAGTTACTGCCAGCCATGCTTCTCGTAAGCAACGACTATAAGTACAAAGTGCGTGTTTACGCACCGCTTGCAGGTTTTCAAGACACATAAATAAAAAGCATTGTCATTTACAATGCCAATAGCTCAAACTTTCGCAAAGGCGAGACCTATTGCATTGCAAATGCTTGTTTAGATAGAGGGCGGGAACGGAAGCTCTTTGACTACTTTTTCTGCAGAAAACAGGGTTATTTTATTTTTAAACATGACGTACTGTTAGAAATCTTGCTGCAGCTGGGTAACAATTGTAAATTTTAATGACTTTCCTAGACTCTGTTGACTAGTCAGTTCTAAAATGCATCAATATATATACACAAGGCTTCACTGTGCTATCGGAATACGCATTTGTAGACCATAGGTACAAACATTTCCAGCGGCGGCCGGCATGCTCGAGGGAGGGAGGGGTGGCGCGAGTGATGAATAAAACAAATAAAATAAAACTTACCTTAGTGACGGGATACCGCACCGCCTCCGCTCAGGCTTGTACTGGTGGGTCTGCATGTTGCTGGTGCAGGAAGCAGCCAGCAGGAAGCTTCCCTCCCCTACGCAAGCCAATCACAACGCTGCAAATGGCAGCATTGTGATTGGTAGGCGCAGCAGGAGAGCGCCCCAGCCCGGCACATTTTCTATGCATAAAGAAAAAGGGAGAGTGGGTGGACCTGCTCGAGGGCAGGGGGGGAGTGGCTTACCCACTGTTGTGGGTACTGACTGTTTGGTCGGTTCCAGGGCCGACCAAACAGTCAGTATGCACAACATTGGGCAAGCCACTCCCCCCCTGCCCTCGAGCAGGACCGCCCACCCGCCCGCCCCCAACCAGGCACGCACAGAGGCACTTCTGCTTACTCGCAATGCGAGAAGGCAGAAACATAAATGGTTGTTTTTACCGTTTATGTTTCTGCCTTCTCGCACCGCGAGAAAGCAGTAGGGCGACACCCCCACGCCCCAATGGGGGAGCCGCCACTGGTCGGTAACCACTCACACCAGGCTATAGGGGTGATAGGTGAGTATAAGATAGAGAGCGCTTGCCTGTTGAGGAGGTTATGCCAAGCGTGAGTTGTAGCATTAATCGAATCGAGTATAGTGGTATTTCTGCTTGGCGGGTGAAACAAGGCAGTCGCCAAATGGGCTCGAGCTTGCGTGATATGCTCTATATGTGGGTGTGGTGGAGGCGTCTGCTGATGCAACCAAAAGTAGGCATGTGAGGCCTGGGCGGCTCGGTAGTAAAGATCAAGGTCTGAGGCACCCAACCCCCCATAGAATATGGCAGGACCAGGAGATTCCAGCTCGCTCGAGGTTGTTTATTGGCCCAGGCCAGCTTAATTTGTAGCGACCAAAGGTGTTTGTAGAATTGTGCCGGCAGGACCATCGGAATATTAAGGAATAGGAAAAGAAATCGGGGAAGGACTACCATTTTCATTAATGATATTCTACCCAATAGGGATATCCATCACGCAACATCCTCTTCGAGTTTAGTGATGGCACGGCCATAGTTTTCTCTGAACACGAGTTCCGAATCTGTGTGTATTTGAATCCCCAGAGAGCGCACTGGGTCTGTAGACCACTGTAGAGGAAAGTCTAACTCCTCGGGGGATGTCTCTGGTGTGAGGGGGAATATTACTGATTTCGTCCAATTAATCTTAAGACCAGAGAGCTCACCGAACCGTACTATCTCACGCAGGACAGGGGATACATTGTTAACCGGGTCACGGACATATAGGAGAGTATCGTCTGCATAAGAGGAGACGACTAGGGTATATCTCGGGAACCGTAGCCCTTTATTGCTATGGTATTCCCGCAAAGCGCAGGCCATAGGCTCAGCCACCAGGGCATACAGGAGCGGAGATAGGGGGCAGCCCTGCCTCATGCCCCTGGATATCTTTAGGGAGGTAGTGACCACGTCACCCACCCAAACCAAAGTCCGCCCGCCATCCTAATCGGCCCCTTAGTTGATGCTGCTGGACTGATGCCAAGCCCCATGTGTGTGTATATATATATATATATATATATATATATATATATATATATATATATATATATATATATATATATATATATATATATTACCTACTGGCGGTCGCCAGTAGGTAGTTATAGTTAGGACCCTGTTTCCATAGGAAATCCGCAACATTCTATTTGGAATAACTTTGGCGCCGGTCGACGAATCCTCGCGAAATTTTCAAAATAGGTGGGGCGCTACGCTCCGCTCCTACCCTGAAAGTCTCGGGGGGATTCGTCAAGCGGGGGCTGGGATAAAAGGGGGGTCCCAAAACGCGTTTTTCCCATGCATTTTTCCATAGGACCTTTAGACACAGCTACAGCCCGAACGGCTGAACAGAGTTACTTGAAATTCGGCAGAGAGGTAGTCCTCAGGTCAAGGAAGTGCCTTTTGTAGGTCTGGTGTAAATCTGTTCGGTAGTTCCTGAGAAAATAGCATTTAAATCAATATATATATCTGAGCCAGCTTACGGTGCGCTTACGGTAAGCTTACCGTACGCGTACGGTGACGTGCGAGAGCGCGATTCTGATTGGTTGTTAGATCTTAGTAAACATTCGAATCGTTCGAAACCAGGAAGCCGCGGCCGCCATTTTCTCTCTCGCACTCTTAAGGGAGGAAGAATAATAAAGGCAAAAAACATGTAATGGGACTGTTTAGACAGCTCCTAACCACCTAGCCATGATTATTGTGTCCCCAAAGTTCCCCCATGGTCAAATTCATTTTTATTTTTTTATGAAAAATCGCCGATTACGCTTACCGTACGCGTACGGTAAAAAAAATAATAAAAAAGAAAAATTAACTACACTCTCCCCACCCCGTGTGCAAATGCTGCCCGAAGGGCACCATTTGTGCATGGCATATACACGATGCTGAAAATTTAAAAGCTTACCTTTCACAACGAAGCGCATAATATGTCCTCCATGTGCGCACGGTGCGCGAAGCGCATCGTGCGTACATGGCCCATCCATTGCACTAACTGCGTAAAGTGGGCGCGCGGTGCGCGAAGCGCACCGCGTGCTCACTGTGCGCGCACAGTGCGCGAAGCGCACCGTGCACGCACGGAACGAACTGCGTTAAGTGGGCGTGCACGCCACGAATGGCGTAAAGTAACTTAGCATTTAAAAAACCGTACAAATTCACTGAAAAAACCATAGGTTTCACACACGTTATAGTTAGGAATTAGCATTTAAAAAACCTTGCAAATTCACTGAAAAAACCATAGGTTTCACACATGTTATAGTTAGCTGGACATTTTACTGATAAAAAACCAATGAAATTCCCCCGTTATAGTTAGTGCAGGCAACTATAACTCACGCGACCGCAATCCTCTGCTGATGACATATGTGTCTTTATGAAAAAAAAAAAATTGTAATATATGTATAGCTAAAATTTAATGGAAGAAGACATGGGCAAATAAGTGTCTAAATACAGTATTAGCATCAGCAGAGGATTGCGGTCGCGTGAGTTATAGTTGCCTGCACTAACTATAACGGGGGAATTTCATTGGTTTTTTATCAGTAAAATGTCCAGCTAACTATAACATGTGTGAAACCTATGGTTTTTTCAGTGAATTTGCAAGGTTTTTTAAATGCTAATTCCTAACTATAACGTGTGTGAAACCTATGGTTTTTTCAGTGAATATATATATATATATATATATATATATTTTCACTTAAAAAACCATAGGTTTCACACATGTTATAGTTAGCTGGATATTTCACTCGTAAAAAACCATTGAAATTCCCCCGTTATAGTTAGTTCAGATAACTATAACTCGCGCGCCCGCAATCCACTGCTCATGACATCACATATTACATCACTCATGACATGGTCAGTGGCATCACTCATGACATCACTAATGACATCATCCTTGTGATAGAGTGGCGGTCGCGCAAGTTATAGTTATCTGAACTAACTATAACGGGGGAATTTCAATGGTTTTTTACGAGTGAAATGTCCAGCTAACTATAACATGTGTGAAACCTATGGTTTTTTAAGTGAATTTGCAAGGTTTTTTAAATGCTAATTCCTAACTATAACGTGTGTGAAACCTATTGTTTTTTAAGTGAATTTGTAAGGTTTTTTAAATGCTAAGTTATGTATGTTTTATTATATTTTTTATATATTTATTTTACAATAAGCAACCTATGTATATAGTTATAGATTGACTGTATCCTGTAATATGGAATGGCTCGTCTAAAATGGTTTTTAAAATTTTTTTTAAGGTTTTTCACCGTGCGCGCACCGTGCGCGCACCCCGCGATTTTTTGAAAAAGAATTTAAAATTTTTTTTCACCCTTCGGGGTCCTGCAGGGACCCCCTGACAAAGGCTAGGGGGTCAGGAACTCTCTACCCTGCCCCCTTTTCACGTTCTCCACCTTTCTTTTTCACTGTCACACACAAAACACACAAAATGGCGGCCGACACTTCCTGATTTCGACCGATTCGAATGTTGACTGACATGTAACCACCAATCAGAATTACGGTCGCGCACGTTATGGTGAGCGCACCGTGCGCGCACGGTGTGCACACGGTGCGCGCTTATAGATATTTATGTACATTTAACTGCAATTTTCTCAGGAACTACTGGACAGATTGACACCATATATGCAAAAGGCACATGCCTGACCTGAGGACTACCTCTCTGCCAAATTTCAAGTAATTCTGTTCAGCCGTTCGGGCTGTACCTTCGACTAAAGGTCCTATGGGAAAATGCATGGGGAAAACGCGTTTTGGGACCCCCCTTTTTTCTCAGCCCCCGCTTGTTGAATCACCCCGAGACTTTCAGGGTAGGAGCTGAGCGGAGCGCCCCATTAGTTTTGAAATTTTTGCGAGGATTCGTCAACCGGCGCCAAAGTTATTCAAAATAGAATTTTCATATTTCCTATGGAAACTCGGTCCTAACTATAACTATCTACTGGCGGTCGCCAGTAGATAGTTATAGTTAGGATCGAGTTTCCATAGGAAATCTGAAAATTCTATTGGCGGTCGCCAGTAGATAGTTACATGTCAGTTTTTAAAAAAAATCACGGGGTGCGCGCATTTTAAACGAGCCATTCCATTTTACAGGATACAGTCAATCTATAACTATATACATAGGTAGTTTATTGTAAAATAAATATATAAAAATATAATAATACATACATAACTTAGCATTTAAAAAACCGTACAAATTCACTTAAAAAACCATAGGTTTCACACACGTTATAGTTAGGAATTAGCATTTAAAAAACCTTGCAAATTCACTTAAAAAACCATAGGTTTCACACATGTTATAGTTAGCTGGACATTTCACTCGTAAAAAAACAATGAAATTTCCCCGTTATAGTTAGTTCAGATAACTATAACTTGCGCGACCACCACTCTATCACAAGGATGATGTCATGAGTGATGCCACTGACCATGTCATGAGTGATGTAATATGTGACGTCATCAGCAGTGGATTGCGGGCACGCGAGTTATAGTTATCTGAACTAACTATAACGGGGGAATTTCATTGGTTTGTTACGAGTGAAATGTCCAGCTAACTATAACATGTGTGAAACCTATGCTTTTTTAAGTGAATATATATATATATATATATATATATTATGTACCGGCACGCCCTCTCATTCAGGAAGCACCGGGGCAGCCAGCACCTTTGGTCTATGTATTTGCAATGCAAACGTGGCGCCCCCCTAGGCAGATTCAACACCACATGGTGACACAACACTGCACGGGGAGAGAGGAGCAGTACTTACTGCGAGGGACAAATCGGCTGGTGTACGTGGTGTTGGAAGAATCTCAAGCAGCTATGGCAGAGTGGGGTCCGAAGCCACATTGTTGGGACATCACTGGTGTCATGGATTTTCCTCTTACTCAAGGGGTATCCGCAAAGGACTTCAAAGACCAGCATGCAGCAGCTTGCAATTAGCGTGAAATGGAATTCAGCTCCAAGGTATGGGAAGGGCTTAGTCAAGGCTCTAACGTGAATGGTCAAGGGAAAATTCAAATGACCATCTAATGCAACGACCAACCTTGGTAACAGGCACTGAAGAAAGCAATAACTGCTGAAACGCGTCTGCCATGATGTTACACTTCTTGCGCTGTATTTTAGTTACTGACAGTGAGTGGGGGCTTGGTCTACATATATATATATATATTATGAATCCAATGTGCCCCAAAGCATTAGGAGCGCACTCGACACCTCTTGTCATCCTGACTTTAAACATGCAGCTTGCATTCCGGTTCCACTTCATTTTGCAATTGCCAACGCGTTTCGAGGTTCACTGACCTCTTCATCCTGGGCTGAACAAACGGCATCAGACAACCCCACCTGCTTCCATTTTCGGCTTTTATTCATTTGCATAGTAGCATTTGCCCCCAGTGGGCGTGATATCATTTATTCACAGTACCAGTGCCTTGTGGGATATTGAGTTATACTGCCAAGGTAAGTGCTACTTAAGTAAGTTCTGATAGTCCGTTTGTTTATTTACTCAAAGTACTTGCCTTTGTAGGCTGTGTCCCAGATTGCAAGCTCAATTTGCAAGGAAATGTGCTGATCCCGATTGAAAAGTTCAACCCGGCAGCCTCGCTCAGCTGGACAGTGTTCCTACCACCTGTTCGATGGTGCAGCTCCCCACAGCCGGGACCGCCGTGTAGTAATTTTGAATCCAATGTGCCCCAAAGCATTAGGAGCGCACTCGACACCTCCTGTCATCCTGACTTTAAACATGCAGCTTGCATTCCGGTTCCACTTCATTTTGCAATTGCCAACGCGTTTCGAGGTTCACTGACCTCTTCATCCTGGGCTGAACAAACGGCATCAGACAACCCCACCTGCTTCCATTTTCGGCCTCTCATTCAGGAAGCACCGGGGCAGCCAGCACCTTTGGTCTATGTATTTGCAATGCAAACGTGGCGCCCCCCTAGGCAGATTCAACCCCACATGGTGACACAACACTGCACGGGGAGAGAGGAGCAGTACTTACTGCGAGGGACAACTCGGCTGGTGTCAGCGCGTACGTGGTGTTGGAAGAATCTCAAGCAGCTGTGGCAGAGTGGGGTCCGAAGCCACATTGTTGGGACATCACTGGTGTCATGGATTTTCCTCTTACTCAAGGGGTATCCGCAAAGGACTTCAAAGACCAGCATGCAGCAGCTTGCAATTAGCGTGAAATGGAAATCAGCTTCAAGGTATGGGAGGGGCTTAGTCAAGGCTCTAACGTGAATGGTCAAGGGAAAATTCAAATGACCATCTAATGCAATGACCAACCTTGGTAAAAGGCACTGAAGAAAGCAATAACTGCTGAAACGCGTCTGCCATGATGTTACACTTCTTGCGCTGTATTTTGGTTACTGAGAGTGAGTGGGGGCTTGGTCTACATATATATATATATATATATATATATATTATATAAATATATATGTATATATATATATATATACACATATACATATATATATATATATATATATATATATATATATATATATATATATATATATATATATATATATATATATATATATATATATATATATATATATATATACATATATATATATATATTACCTACCGGCAGTCACCAGTAGGCAGTTATAGTTAGGACCTATTTTCTGTAGGAAATCCGCAACATTCTATTCCCAATAAGTCTGCCGCCGGTTGACGAATCTTTGCGAAATTTTTCAAACTTTTGCCCGGCTCCGATCCGCTCCTATCCTGAAAGTTTCGTGGTGATTCGTCAAGCGGAGGCCGAGAAAAAAGGGGGGTCCCAAAATGCGTTTTTCCCATGCAATTTCCTGTAGGACCCGTTGACGTGGCTACAGCCCGAACTGCTGAACGGAATGACACCAAATTGGGCAAAGAGGTAGTCCTCAGTTCAGACTCATTCCTTTTGCATAAATGGTGTAAATCCGTTCAGTAGTTCCTGAGAAAATTAGAGTAAAAAAGATAGATATATCTATGGCCTCAGAGGATCCGCGTACCCTATGCGCACCCTGAGCGCACCCTCTGCGAACCGAGCGCTCACCCTCCCGATCACGAGCTGGATGCTAATTGGCTGTCAAGTGTCTGTCAACATTCAAAAGCAGGAACTGTTGGCAGCCATTTTGTGCCTCAGTAGAAGCGAGGCTGATTAAGTAAGGAAAATAAGTGTGTGAAAGATGTAAAGGGGGCAGGGTAGAAATACTCTGACCCTCTAGTGTTGCTTAGGGGGACCTAGAAGGACCCCCTGGGGCCCCCTTTTTTTTAAAACGGCGAAATGCGCGCAGGGTGTGCGGATCCGGACGGAAAAAAAACAAACCACGAAGCGTGGGCTTCCGCGCTTTGTTAATAATTAGCCCCCGGGGAGGCCAAATCCCGGGGGCAAAATCTGTAAAAATGAATGGGGGGCCCAGGGGGGCCCCCCAGCCCTGGGGACCACCACCCCCGGGGCTTTATTGTTTGAGGGTGGGGGGCTGCGTGGCCCCCCCCCCTCCTGGAGCCCTTGAGGGCCCTGGAGACCGCCACCCCCCAGGGCTGGCTCCTACGGTGTCCTGGGGTGCCCACCCCCAGGACACTGTTGTTTGCTATGAGAGGGCGGGAGTCTCCCGCCCTCCCATAGCAAACTTCGTTAGGATTTTGAAAGAGAGAGCATGTCAGCAGCTCCCCATGTGGAAAAGCAATGCCGGCTCCCGAACCTTGCGGGAAGCCGGCTGGGACCGTGGGGGCATTGGGGCTCCCCCCATGGTCCCCAATGTTTTTTAATAAACCCCGAGGGATGGGGTCCCCGGGGATAATAAAAATTAGTGATAGGGGCTATTTATTTTTTTTATGGTAAAATTAGGAGTCGCGCATCCTAACGCGTTGGGTGCACGATTTCTCTCGCGTTGGGTGCGTGGTTCCTAACGCGTTGGGTGCCCGGATCCAAGGAAAAAAAAATGAAATTTTTGGGAGATAAACATCAAGCTTAAGTGTTTCATTCTTGAGGGGCTCTAAAAAGAGCTGTTGTGTTCATTGAGAGTTTTTGGTACTTATAAGTAGGTACCTATACAGAGTCTAAAGTTGTTGAGGAAGACTCTGCTTCCTTCATCAGTAAAGTGTACTCCATCTCTCCTATACATCTCTTTCATATGAAAGCGCAGATTGTTATTGTAAATGGACCCCATTCTATAGTCTCGGAGAAAAGCAGAAACAGATTTATTCACATGTTTCCTAGCTTTCTCAGTCTGTGGACAAAAATGATTGGACCAGTTCCATTTCTGCCTTTGGCATATGTTAGAATACACAAAGGCAGTTTTGGGGAAAAGTGAAATCAATTCTACAAAGGTGTCCTTCATAAGCATTTCCAGACCTACCCCAGTCAAAGTGCCTAGGTCATTGCCACCACAGTGCACTATTATGAGGTCAGGGTGTTGGATATGCATAAAGGATTTTACCAATGGCATCAATTGGTGCCAATTTAATCCTCTCTGTCCAATCAATTTAATGTCTACATTTGGCAAACCTAGGTCTTTGTGAAGGCCTTTGTTTTCTGCATACCTTTGGCTCCAGAAAATATAGCTGTGTCCCACAATCCACACTCTAAGCCTCTTGAAGGGAGGTCTGGATGCACTCAGATGGTCTCTGTTAATGAAATGGCAGTTTGAAAAATAAGATTTTTCTAAAATGGTGGCTAAGATGCAGTTTTGAAAAAAGACAAGAAATCATTGGTTGTTTGACAACCTTCTGCACTGAAAGGTAGGGTGCATGTTTCTGTTTTTTAAACGCATGATTCTTATTGGTTAACAAAAACTGATTGAAAGGAACATTATATATGAAAAGCTGATATGTTGAAAAGTCAAGCACACTTGCTGTTTTGATTAGCAACATTGTGTGCTGAACTTGGGACCTGTGTGCTCAGTTCAGTGTTCCATGACCTGTTTCTATGGTAACAGGCAGAAGGCAGATTGGGGATATGGTTCACATTTATGTCATTTGGAAAGGGTTGAAATGTTTAACCAATAGAAATGTGTGTTAGCTTTTGAATTTATGTGGGAAGGAATGTGATTTGATGTTTACATGTATATGTGTGGAAAATGAGAGGGAAACGTTGCCATTCTTTGGTTTTGCTGACAGGTGCACAGTGCAGAGATTCTGTATAAGAAAATCTGGTGTGTGACTGATATACTTCTTAATCTACAAAATAACTTGAAAGGTGAGTTATTTAATTGTGAGGGGATGTATGTGGTCTATTTTGATTTTAATCAGACTAATGTATTTCTCCTGCTAAAGTGCAGGGAGTACTTTTTTTGTCTACAATCTTATTGACAGTGTGTGTGCATGTAGAAACCATTCTGTGATAAGCATTTGTGTTTTTCATGTGTTTGCAGACAGATAACTGTGCTGTTTTTATATTTTGGTAGAATTAGAAACCAGTCATTGTTTATGAATTTGCAAAATGAGTCATGTTTCTACACTAAAATGTAGTACTCGTAGATTAAGAAATGTGTTTTGGTAAACTCCTAGGGATAGTGTTGCTTATCTAGAATCACACTGTGAGTCTGTGTGCATTTGGGTAACCATTGTGAGAGAAGCATTTGGTAACATCATGTATTTGCTGACAGATAACTGTTTTAAAACCTGTCATGTTGTTATGTTTTAGTAGCGTTAGAAGCCAGTCTTTGCTTATGCATTGATAAAATGAGTGAGGCTTTGACACTAAAGTGCAGTACTGAAATATGTAGATTGTGTGCAGTACCCTTATCCCTTCCAGAGTAGTGAATGAGTTTTGGTAAACTCCTAGGCTAGTGTTGCTTGTCTAGAATCACACTGTCAGTCTGTGTGCATTTGGGTAAGGATTGTGAGATAAGCATTTGGTAACATCGTGTATTTGCTGACAGATAACTGTTTTAAAACCTGTCATGTTGTCAAGTTTTAGTAGCATTAGAAGCCAGTCTTTGCTTATGCATTGATAACATGAGTCAGGCTTTGACACTAAAGTGCAGTACTGAAATATATAGATTGTGTGCAGTCCCCTTACCCCTTACACAGTAGTGAATGAGTTTTGGTAAACTCCTAGGGATAGTGTTGCTTGTCTAGAATCACACTGTGAGTCTGTGTGCATTTGGGTAACCATTGTGAGAGAAGCATTTGACAACATCGTGTATTTGCTGACAGATAACTGTTTTAAAACCTGTCATGTTGTCAAGTTTTAGTAGCATTAGAAGCCAGTCTTTGCTTATTCATTGATAACATGAGTCAGGCTTTGACACTAAAGTGTAGTACTGAAATATGTAGATTGTGTGCAGTACCCTTACCCCTTCCAGAGTAGTGAATGAGTTTTGGTAAACTCCTAGGGATAGTGTTGCTTGTCTAGAATCACACTGTGAGTCTGTGTGCATTTGGGAACCACTGTGAGAGAAGCATTTGGTAACATCATGTATTTGCTGACAGATAACTGTTTTAAAACCTGTCATGTTGTCAAGTTTTAGTAGCATTAGAAGCCAGTCTTTGCTTATTCATTGATAACATGAGTCAGGCTTTGACACTAACGTGTAGTACTGAAATATGTAGATTGTGTACAGTACCCTTACCCCTTCCAGAGTAGTGAATGAGTTTTGGTAAACTCCTAGGGATAGTGTTGCTTGTCTAGAATCACACTGTGAGTCTGTGTGCATTTGGGAACCACTGTGAGAGAAGCATTTGGTAACATCATGTATTTGCTGACAGATAACTGTTTTAAAACCTGTCATGTTGTCAAGTTTTAGTAGCATTAGAAGCCAGTCTTTGCTTATGCATTGATAACATGAGTCAGGCTTTGACACTAAAGTGCAGTACTGAAATATATAGATTGTGTGCAGTACCCTTATCCCTTCCAGAGTAGTGAATGAGTTTTGGTAAACTCCTAGGCTAGTGTTGCTTGTCTAGAATCACACTGTCAGTCTGTGTGCATTTGGGTAAGGATTGTGAGATAAGCATTTGGTAACATCGTGTATTTGCTGACAGATAACTGTTTTAAAACCTGTCATGTTGTCAAGTTTTAGTAGCATTAGAAGCCAGTCTTTGCTTATGCATTGATAACATGAGTCAGGCTTTGACACTAAAGTGCAGTACTGAAATATATAGATTGTGTGCAGTCCCCTTACCCCTTACACAGTAGTGAATGAGTTTTGGTAAACTCCTAGGGATAGTGTTGCTTGTCTAGAATCACACTGTGAGTCTGTGTGCATTTGGGTAACCATTGTGAGAGAAGCATTTGGCAACATCGTGTATTTGCTGACAGATAACTGTTTTAAAACCTGTCATGTTGTCAAGTTTTAGTAGCATTAGAAGCCAGTCTTTGCTTATTCATTGATAACATGAGTCAGGCTTTGACACTAAAGTGTAGTACTGAAATATGTAGATTGTGTGCAGTACCCTTACCCCTTCCAGAGTAGTGAATGAGTTTTGGTAAACTCCTAGGGATAGTGTTGCTTGTCTAGAATCACACTGTGAGTCTGTGTGCATTTGGGAACCACTGTGAGAGAAGCATTTGGTAACATCATGTATTTGCTGACAGATAACTGTTTTAAAACCTGTCATGTTGTCAAGTTTTAGTAGCATTAGAAGCCAGTCTTTGCTTATTCATTGATAACATGAGTCAGGCTTTGACACTAAAGTGTAGTACTGAAATATGTAGATTGTGTGCAGTACCCTTACCCCTTCCAGAGTAGTGAATGAGTTTTGGTAAACTCCTAGGGATAGTGTTGCTTGTCTAGAATCACACTGTGAGTCTGTGTGCATTTGGGAACCACTGTGAGAGAAGCATTTGGTAACATCATGTATTTGCTGACAGATAACTGTTTTAAAACCTGTCATGTTGTTATGTTTTAGTAGCGTTAGAAGCCAGTCTTTGCTTATGCATTGATAAAATGAGTGAGGCTTTGACACTAAAGTGCAGTACTGAAATATGTAGATTGTGTGCAGTACCCTTATCCCTTCCAGAGTAGTGAATGAGTTTTGCTAATGTACAAGGGATAGTGTTGGTTGTCTAGAATCACACTGTGAGTCCGTGTGCATTTGGGTAACCATTGTGAGAGAAGCATTTGGTGACATCGTGTTTTTGCTGACAGATAACTGTTTTAAAACCTGTCATGTTGTCAAGTTTTAGTAGCATTAGAAGCCAGTTTTTGCTTATGCATTGATAAAATGAGTTACGATTTGACACTAAAGTGCAGTACTGAAATATGTAGATTGTGTGTAGTAACCTTATCCCTTCCAGAGTAGTGAATGAGTTTTGGTAAACTCCTAGGATAGTGTTGCTTGTCTAAAATCACGCTGTGAGTCTGTGTGCATTTGGGTAAGGATTGTGAGAGAAGCATTTGGTAACATCGTGTATTTGCTGACAGATAACTGTTTTAAAACCTGTCATGTTGTCAAGTTTTAGTAGCATTAGAAGCCAGTCTTTGCTTATTCATTGATAACATGAGTCAGGCTTTGACACTAAAGTGTAGTACTGAAATATGTAGATTGTGTGCAGTACCCTTACCCCTTCCAGAGTAGTGAATGAGTTTTGGTAAACTCCTAGGGATAGTGTTGCTTGTCTAGAATCACACTGTGAGTCTGTGTGCATTTGGGAACCACTGTGAGAGAAGCATTTGGTAACATCATGTATTTGCTGACAGATAACTGTTTTAAAACCTGTCATGTTGTCAAGTTTTAGTAGCATTAGAAGCCAGTCTTTGCTTATTCATTGATAACATGAGTCAGGCTTTGACACTAAAGTGTAGTACTGAAATATGTAGATTGTGTGCAGTACCCTTACCCCTTCCAGAGTAGTGAATGAGTTTTGGTAAACTCCTAGGGATAGTGTTGCTTGTCTAGAATCACACTGTGAGTCTGTGTGCATTTGGGAACCACTGTGAGAGAAGCATTTGGTAACATCATGTATTTGCTGACAGATAACTGTTTTAAAACCTGTCATGTTGTTATGTTTTAGTAGCGTTAGAAGCCAGTCTTTGCTTATGCATTGATAAAATGAGTGAGGCTTTGACACTAAAGTGCAGTACTGAAATATGTAGATTGTGTGCAGTACCCTTATCCCTTCCAGAGTAGTGAATGAGTTTTGCTAATGTACAAGGGATAGTGTTGGTTGTCTAGAATCACACTGTGAGTCCGTGTGCATTTGGGTAACCATTGTGAGAGAAGCATTTGGTGACATCGTGTTTTTGCTGACAGATAACTGTTTTAAAACCTGTCATGTTGTCAAGTTTTAGTAGCATTAGAAGCCAGTCTTTGCTTATGCATTGATAAAATGAGTTACGATTTGACACTAAAGTGCAGTACTGAAATATGTAGATTGTGTGTAGTAACCTTATCCCTTCTAGAGTAGTGAATGAGTTTTGGTAAACTCCTAGGATAGTGTTGCTTGTCTAAAATCACGCTGTGAGTCTGTGTGCATTTGGGTAAGGATTGTGAGAGAAGCATTTGGTAACATCGTGTATTTGCTGACAGATAACTGTTTTAAAACCTGTCATGTTGTCAAGTTTTAGTAGCATTAGAAGCCAGTCTTTGCTTATGCATTCATAAAATGAGTTAGGATTTGACACTAAAGTGCAGTACTGAAATATGTAGACTGTGTGCAGTCCCCTTACCCCTTCCAGAGTAGTGAATGAGTTTTGGTAAACTTCTAGAGATAGTGTTGGTTGTCTAGAATGACACTGTGAGTCTGTGTGCATTTAGGAACCACTGTGTGAGAAGCATTTGGATACTTCATATCTTTGCATACACATAACTGCTTAAAAACCTTTCCTGTTCTCAAGTTTTGGTAGAATTAAAAGGCAGTATTGCTTATGTATTCACCCAGGAACTGTCCTTGCAATACTGTAAACATTCAGTTAATATTCAAGTAGTAACAGAGTCAGGCAGGCTCTAGCACATGTATTGATTCAAACGCTTATCAACTATGCATGCGGTCCTCTAACCATCTACACAGTTCTCTTTTACACCTTCAGTTCCCCAGGCAGTATCCATACACTTCCAGCAATCACCCTGTCACTCCCCTTGCACTCCTCTAGTGACCCATTCAGCACCATGTACTAATTCATTCACTGCGCCAAAACCCAACCACTTATAAATTCACCCAGGCACTCTCCTTGCAGTAATCATTTACTCAGTACCCAAGTACTCATACAGTGAGCCAGGCCTTAGCACATGGACTGCTTCAAACGTCTATCCACTATGCATGTAGTCCTCTAACCACCTACACACTTGTCTTTCACACCTTCAATCCCCCAGTCAATATCCATACACTTCCAGGAAACACCCTGTCACTGCCTTTGTACTACTCTACTGATCGATTCAGCACCAGGTACTAATCCTTTCACTGTGCCAAAACCCAAACACTTATAAATTCACCCAGGCAGTGTCCTTGCAGTACTCTAATCATTCAGTCAGTACCCAAGTGTTCATTCAGTGACCAGGCCTTAGCACATGGACTGCTTCAAATGTCTGTCCAGTATGCATGCAGTCCTCTAACCATCTACACACTTGTCGTTCATACCTGCGATTCACCAGTCATTATCCATACACTTCCAGCAAACATCCTGTCACTCCCCTTGTACTCCTCTAGTGACTCATTCAGCACCATGTACTAATCCATTGACTGCACCAAAACCCAACCATTTATAAATTCACCGAGGCACTCTCCTTGTAGTACTCTAATGATTCAGTTAGTACCCAGGTACTTATTTAGTGAACCCAGTTTTAGCACATGGACTACTTCAAATGACTATCCACTAATCTATTCACTGCGCCCAAACCCAAAAACTTAAAAGATTCATGCCAGGCACTCTCCTTGCAGTACTTTAATGATTCAGTCAGTACTCAGGTACTCATGCAGTGACCCAGGCCTTAGATAATGTACTGCTTCAAATGTCTGTCTAGTATGCATGCAGGCCTCTAACCACCTACACACTTGTCTTTCACACCTTCAATATCCCAGTCAGTATTTATACAGTTTCCGCAAACACCCTGTCACTGCCCTTACACTTCTCCAGTGACCCATTCAGCACCATGTACTAATCCATTTACTGTGCCAAAAGCCAAACACTTATAAATTCACTGAGGCACTCTCCTTGTACTTCTCTAATGATTCAGTCAGTACCCAGGTACTTATGTAGTGAACCCAGTTTTAGCACATGGACTACTTCAAATGACTATCCACTATGCATGCAGGCCTCTAACCACCTACACAATTGTATTTCACACCTTCACTTGCCCAGTCAGTATCTATATACTCCAATAAACACCCTGTCACTCCCCTTACACACCTCCAGTGACTCATTCAGCAGCATGTACTAATCTATTAACTGCGCCAAAACCCAAAAACGTAAAAGATTTATCCAGGCACTCTCCTTGCAGTACTCTAATGAGTCAGTCAGTACCGAGGTACTCATGCAGTGACCCACGCCTTAGCCCATGGAGTGTTTCAAACGTCTGTCCAGTATGCATGCAGGCCTCTAGTCACCTACACATTTGTCTTTCACTTTTTCAATTAACTAGTCAGTATCTATAAACTCCAGTAAACACTCTTTCAGTCCACTTCCACACCTCTACTGACTCATCTGGCACTATGTAGTAATCTATTCACTGCACCAAAGCACAACAACTTAAAAAGATTAACCCAGGCACTCTCCTTGCAGTAGTGTAATGATTCAGTCAGTACCCAGGTAATTATGCAGTGTCTGAGGTCTTAGCTCATGGACTGTTTAAACGCCTATCCACTTTGCATGCAGGTCTCTAGTCACCTACACACTTGTCTTTGACTTCTTTAATTAACTAGTCAGTATCTATATACTTCAATAAACACCCTGTCACTCATCTTGCACTCCTCCAGTGACTGACCAAGTACCATGTACTAATCTATTCACTGCGCCAAAACCAAAAAACTTAAAAGTTTCATCCTGCCAGTCTCCTAGCAGTAGTTTAATGATTCAGTCAGTACGCAGGTACTCATGCAGTGAACTGTGCATTACCACATGGACTGCTTCAAAGGTCTATCCAGTATGCATGCAGCCTTCTAACCTACTATGCGCTTGTCTTTAACAGCTTGAATTCCCCAGTCAGTATGCATGTACTTCCAGCAAACACCCTGTCACTCCTCTAGCACTCTTCGAGTGACTTATTCAGCACCATGTAGTAATGCATTCACTGCGCCAAAACTGAAACACTTATAAATTCACCCAGGCACTCTTCTTGCAATAGTCTAATCATTCAGTCAGTACCTAAGTACTAATGGAGTGAGGCAGGCCTTAGCACATGGATTGATTCAAACGTCTGTCCAGTATGCATGCAGGACTCTAGTCACCTACACACTTGCCTTTCACTTGTTCAATTAACTAGTCAGTATCTATAAAGTCCAGTAAACACTCTTTCTGTCCACTTGCACACCTCTACTGACTCATCTGGCACTATGTAGTAATCTATTCACAGCACCAAAACACAAAAACTTAAAAAGATTAACCCAGGCACTCCCCTTGCAGTAGTGTAATGATTCAGTCAGTACCCAAGTAATCATGCAGTGTCTGAGGTCTTAGCTCATGGACTGTTTAAACGTCTATCCAGTATGCATGCAGGCCTCCAGTCACCTACACACTTGTCTTTCACTTCTTTAATTAACTATCAGTATCTATATACTTCAGTAAACACCCTGTCACTCATCTTGCACTCATCCAGTGACTGATCCAGTACCATGTACTAATCTATTCACTGCGCCAAACCCGAAAAACTTAAAAGTTTTACCCAGGCACTCTCCTAACAGTAGTCTAATGATTCAGTCAGGTCCCAGGTACTCATGTAGTGACCCATGCATTACCACATGGGCTGCTTCAAATGTCTATGCAGTATGCATGCAGTTTTCTAACCTACTATACACTTTTCGTTATCAGCTTGAATTCCCCAGTCAGTATCCATGTACTTCCAGCAAACACCCTGCCACTCCCCTTGCACTCTTCCAGTGACTTATTCAGCACCATGTAGTAATGCATTCACTGCACCAAAACTGAAACACTTATAAATTCACCCAGGCACGCTTCTTGCAATAGTCTAATCATTCAGTCAGTACCTAAGTACTAATGGAGTGAGGCAGGCCTTAGCACATGGATTGATTCAAACGTATTTCCACTATGCATGGAGGTCTCTAAGCACCAACACAATTGTCTTTCAGACCTTCAATTTCCCAGTCAGTATCTATAAACTCCAATAAACACTCTGTCACTTCAATTGCACACCTCCACTGACTCATTTGGCACTAAGTACTAATTTATTCACTGCAACAAAACCCAAAAACTTAAAAAGATTCACCCAGTCACTCTGTTTGTAGTACTCTATTGATTCAGGCAGTACTCAGGTAGTTTTGCAGTGATCCAAGTGTTACTCTATGGACTGTTTCAAACGTCTATCCACTATGCATGTAGGTCTGTAGCCACCTACACACTTGTCTTTCACACCTTCAATATCCCAGACAGTATTCATACAGTTCCCGCAAACACCCTGTCACTCTCCTTATACTTCTCCAGTGACTTATTCAGCACCATGTACTAATGTATTTACTGCACCAAAATACAAATACTTATACATTCATCCTGGCAGTCTCCTTGCAATGCTCAAAACATTCAGTCAGTATCCAAGTACTATTGGACTGAGACAGGCCTTAACATATGGATGGATTCAAACACGTATCAACTATGCATATAGGTCTCTAATCACCTACACACTTGTCTTTCACACCATCGATATCTCAGTCAGTATCCATACACTTCTAGCAAACACCCTGTCACTCACCCAGTGTCTCTCCTTATAGTACTGTAATCATTCAGTCAGTTAGCTTGTAGTCTTTTAGTGAGGCAGGCTTTAGGGCATGAACTGCTTCAAAGTAGTATGCACTATGCATGTAGTGTTTTAACCATCGTCACACTTGTGCTTCAGGGCTATAGTTTCTTAGTCAGTATTTATATAAAATGTGTTTGTACAGTAATTGAATAGTATACATTTGAAAGTTATTAATATACATTTATTTGTGATTATTTTTTACAGATACTGTTTTTCACAGTTAAAATAGAGAAATCATGCTATAAAAAAAAGAAATAGAAAAGAACAGAGACAGGAGAATTACTTGAAGAAACATCAACCACACGTATTGAATGAACAAGTTAATGTGGCTAAAAAGAAAAAATCTTCTGGTAAGATCACAAAGCAATTTATTAGAAAGGTTTGTAGGACCAAACAGAATGTACAGAATGCTGAAACCTCTGAGAATGCTTCAACTAGAAAAAAAATTCAAAATAAGAGGAAAAGCAAATGGACAGTCAAAGGAGACAAAGTATGGTAAAAGAAGGCAAAATCAGTATAAGGAATTACGCAAAAAAATATTTTACAAGAGAGTAGTACATAATTTGCTGAAAGATGTGAAGAAATATAAAAAGAAAGCTCTATTTTATAAAAAGAAGAAGCATATTGAAACCATTGTTGAAAAGGCTTTTGAAGTAAAAGGAAACTATTCATTTTAGTATTAAACAGAATTCGATCACTAGATAAACCAATCCATTTAATGAAGGCCAAAAGTAGGAGGAAAAGAGTAATTAATAGAAAAAAAAATTGTGATTTTTTTTGGGAGAATGGAAACACAGTTCCAGTTCAGAGCCTTTATTTAATGAAGAGAGTTATTTACAGAGCAAAAAATGATTGTATGCAGTTGACACCAGTGGTCGAGGTTATGAGGTTAGAGATGGTTGTCCAATTGACAAAGAGAAAATGGTTGAAAGAAATGCAGAAGAAGTGATAGCTGATGAAGTTCTAGGGAGACGTCCTAAATACCCTGTGTACACTTGGGATTGCAGTAGAATTTGTAGTGTACGACAAGAATCTATTGATAAATTATGTAGTTTTTTACGAGCATATAGTAAAAAAAGTGTTAAACAAAAGATTAAAGTGTTGCAAGGACTAGACCCTTGCAGAGTGAGAAAAAATACTGGTTTGCAAGGTCATTCTCTGGCTTGTCTTTCTAGGAAAGTTTGTCAAAGTGTTTTTCATCATTTCAGGATGTTGGCAATACATCATACTCAAATGCGGAAGTTAGTGAGAAGATTGTATTATGCAAAAAGTCCAGCACTAAAGTTAAATGAGTTGAACAGTGCTCTTTTGCGTGGGTCAGTATCAGATGTGAAGAAGGTTTGTGATGATATTGCGTTTTGTTACTTTGGTCCTCAGCAAGAGAGTGCAGAAACTGACACATTAGTAGAACAAAATGTTGAAGACAATGTAGAACCCATGATTAAAAAAACTTTTGAGGATGAAATCACAAAGTTTAATGTAATTTCAGGTGAAAGACCAAATGTTTCTTGTATTTGTTGTTGGCGAAGTCACTATAGAAATCAGACTAGGGGTGTCAATTTGTATTTAAAAAGTGAAATAGAAGATAATGATAAGTGGAAGGAATTTGCAACTTATTTGTTGGTAGAGGATTGTGTTGATTTGGGATCTGAGCAGCGTATTTGCAAATATTGTTATAACAAATTAGATGAGAATAAAATGCCTGCTAGAGCTGTTCATAATAATCTAGAGTTGGTTGCTATTCCTCCAGAGCTGATAGATTTAAATACGTATGAGTCTATTCTCATTCAATGTGTGCACCCGTTTCAGGCTATTGTTCGTATGGAGCCTAAAACAGGTAAATTACCTCCATCAGAGTTACAAAGAGGATTGAAAGGAAGAGTTGTGTATTTACCGTTAGATAAGAAAATCTGGCAAGAGTTAGTGGATGTTAGAAAAGTGCATTCTTGTATTTGATAAAAAATAATGAGTACTATAGAAATGTGTTTGTAGGAGAAGAAGAAATAGATTTAGCAGAAGATACTGAAACATTAAGTGGACACATTGAAAAAGTGGACATGTCCAGATGTGAAGAAATCTATGAACATTACAGTATACATCTACTTCATTCCAAAGAGGTGGTGGGGAATACGATTGAGTTGTTCCAAATGAAAAAAGCAAGAGGAAGTCCCATGAGTGTATGGGAAGAGAGTTTGGAAGCTTGTTGTTTCCCGCAGTTGTTTCCAACAAGAAAAGGTGGACGATATGATGAACGTCCTGTGCAGATTCCTGCATCTGAATATCGGACAACAAGATTATATGCAGAAGATCCAAGATTTCGACAATATATCCCTTATATGTTTCATCTTCTGTTTGAAAGTGACTTGTCTGGACTTTCAAGTGCAGTAAATCACATTTTAAAAACTGGAATGCATCTGCAAAATGTAACTGCAAAGGGTTTTATGGATAAAGTGCATCAGAGAGATGATCATTTAGAATCTCAGTTGATTAATCTGATGGCATGTCAGCGTGGGACTAATGAATATTGGTACCGTCGTCATGGAGAACTGAAATGTATGCTATGGAACCTGGGAACTCCTCCATGGTTTGTTACACTAAGCTGTGCTGAGTATGCTTGGGATGATTTACTTGAATTTCTTCAAGAGGCAAATTCCAATATAAAAAATATTGAATACAAGACACCTGGAGAATTGTGCTCTTTGGATCCTGTTAATGTATGCAGATATTTCAATCATAGATTTGAAGCTATGATGTTTTTCATCTGCAATAAAAAGAATCCTCCTCTTGGAGAAGTTGTGGATTTCTTTTGGAGAAAGGAGTATCAAGCAAGAGGTGCTCCTCATATACATATGTTGTTATGGATCAAGGACGCCCCCAAATTTGGAACAGTTTCAGATGAAACTGTTTTGTCTTTTATTGAAGATTATGCCACATGTGCTGTACCAAATAGCAGAGAAGATAAAAACTTAAAACAACAAGTCTTACGATTCCAATGCCATAGGTGTGGAAAATATTGTCGACAAAAGTACAAGTCAAAGGATAAGTTCTATACCAAATGTCGCTTTGGATATCCACGTTCTGTATTATCCAAAGGAAGAGTGAACAGTTTTATGTCAGCTATGCGACAACCTACAACCTACAACTTAAGAAGAAGCGAAGAATCAAAATACATAAATGACTACAATCCAGTTATTTTATCCATGTGGAACGCTAACATGGATATTCAGTATGTTGCGGACAATTCCATTGCTGTTGCTCGATATGTAACGTCCTACATTACTAAACCAGAAAAGCCGGAATTGAAAGAAATGTGGGAAGAGATTTCTCACGAGAAGACTCTAAGTAAGAAATTATACAGTTTCAGTTTGGGGATGTTATCGCATCGTGAAATTGGAGCATATGAATGCTCAGATCGGTTATCATCTGCAAGTCTATATTCCAAAAGTAGAAGAATCATTTGGGTGAGTCTAGGTCTTGCAGCAATGTGAAATCGGGTACTGAAATCTGTTCAAGAAATTGAATATTAGCAGAAAAAGAACCAGAAAGTACAGATATTTTGAAAACGAATATGTTGGACACATATTACCCAAACAGAAGTCATCATTTTGAGAACATGTGTCTCTATGAAGTGCTGCAAAACTACACTTTTAAACGGAATACTACAGAGAACATCAATGATGGAAAATATGCAGTGATTGGTTCCGAAGGATGTCTGGTGAAACAAAGTAAAGGAAATTTAATTAATCACAGGAAACTGAGTTGCGACACTGCTGACAAAAGGGAATTTTACTATTTAGCCCTTTTGCAAATGTTCAATCCATGGCGTTCTGAACTGGAATTACTTGGAGATTTCCAGAGCTATGTAGATTCATGTAATGCTTGTAAAGATAGCATACAATGAAATTGACCAAGAAGCTACAATTGCAGCTGAGATTGCTAGAGACAGTTCTCAAGAGAGTCAAAATTCTGCTGCACTGAGTCAAGATCCACTAGGAGAACCAATTGTTGAAAATGAAGAAGCGATTGCCATGAATGAGGTGGAAACAGCAATGTATCTAGCTCAAGAAGATGTAATACAGTTAGGAAACTTGGAAGAACAACTAAATGTTGAACAGAAACAAATATATCAACAAGTGAAAGAGCAGATTGACCATGGATTACTTCATGAAAAGAAAGGGTGCTCATGTACATCACTTCAACCTATCCGAATGTATGTGAGTGGTCAAGCTGGAACAGGAAACAGTTTCTTAATTAAAGTAATTACAAGTTATCTGCAGACAACCACTGAGTCGCATTTGTCATGTGTTGTCACTGCTCCAACTGGGTTGGCAGCACATAACATTAAAGGAATTACTTTACATCGTTTACTAATACTACCAGTAGAGCATGAGAACACATTGGAATACCACAAGCTATCTGGAGAAGCTTGTTGTGAAGTTTCAAGAGTCTTGAAGAAAATGAAACTTCTCATTATTGATGAGGTAAGCATGGTCTCAAACTTGATGCTTGCCTTTGTGCATTTAAGAATGCAGCAAATTCTTAAAACAGAGTATGAAGTGTTATTTGGAGGAAAACACGTCATCATTTTTGGAGATCTACTGCAACTGACTCCGGTAAAAGGACAACCGGTATTTAAAACACTTGCACATGAAGATACCAGAAAGTCTCTTGGTAGTGTTGGTAATATGAACATTTGAACTTATTTTGAATACAAAGAACTGACAACAAATATGCGATAGGCAAATGATGCTGAATATGGAAGTATTCTTCAAGATATAAGAATTGGAATTCTGACAGAACATGGCAAACAAGCTTTGGAGAGTCGATTACTTTGTAATTTCTTTCCAAATGAAAATGTAGTTCCTGAGAAAGTGTACATGAAAATTGCAGAACATAAATCAGTGATCTGCTTAATGCTAACACTGCACGAGTGTTCTATATTCAGCGAAGAACTATTGAAACTGGAAAATGAAGAAATTATAAAAATGGAAGCCATCGATAAAATAGAGCATGAAGGAATCACTATTATTTTGACGGGAAAGTTGAAAACAAAACTGGATTCTTTAGAAAAAAATATATCTAAAACAGCTGGTTTAGAAAAGACACTATATGCATGTGTAAACTGTCGGGTCATTTTAAGGCTTCATTTGGATGTAGAAAAAGGTTTAGTTAATGAAGCAATGGGTAAAGTGGTGGATTTTGTTAATTATCAGAAAAAAGAAGGAATTGAATTTTTAAAAATTAAATTTGATCAGATTGAAGAAGTTAAAGAAATTGGTCGTTGTTCAGTTCGTGTTTTGCTTGTTAAAGATTTATATGCCCGTAGGAAACAATTTCCATTTTCTCTGGCATACGCAGTGACTATTCATAAATCTGAAGGATTAAGTGTAGACAGTGCATTGTTGAACATTGGATCTACCGTATTTAAAGAGGGTTGCTTTGTCGCGAGTCAGAACATTACCTGGTTTGTTTTTGATTGATTTTGATGAGACAAAGGTTACTGCAGATGCAAACTGTGTAAAAGAGTATAATAGGTTAAGAAGGGCGTATGCTCCCATTTTAGGTCAATATCCTGTATTTGAAAAGCATGTGGTTGTTCGAAAAAGAAGGTTTGAGTATATCTGTAATGAAGGTGTAGAGAAGGGAAAAGAACAAGATAATGTTGTGATTGCAAGTAAAAAGAAAAAGGACACCATTGAAGAGATTGTTGGTTACCAGTTTGAAAATAGTTCAGGTGTCAACTGCTATGCTAATGTAGTGGTCAATGTTGTTTTTTATCTTGAAGGTTTTCAAGAACAAATTATGCAGAATCTTCAAAAAAGATTTTGTTCTGTGTTGCATTCTGTTTATGAAAAATTGACAACAGATACAAGTAAAATACAATCTGTTTCAGATGTTTGCAATCTTTTGGATGTGTGTTCTGGTTCTACACAATTTACACAAAATATCCAACAAGATGCTCAGGAATTTTTAATGTATATGCTTACCATTTTTGAAAATGAAGGTGTAGAAATAGAAAATATTTTTGGCCTTTCTTACAAATGGGAACATCATTGTGAAAATTGCATGTATACATGTACCACTAATGTAGACACTGAAAGATTTTTGTATTTAACATTACCAGACTGTAAATCAGTGTCTTTCAATAAATTAGTTAAAGGTGCAAAGCAAAACATGGAGTGTAGCCAATGTAAATCAGAAATGTTATCCACATTATTTTTAACAAAATATGGACAATACATAATTTTAATGATGCAACGTTGTACAGCTGATGGAAGACAATTGGATACTTTAATAAAGCAATTTGTAGCAACACAACTATCAATATCAGGAAGGACTTTTGTAGCAAGTGCAATAATTTTCCATGGTGGTCCTTCTACAACATCTGGACATTACACTGCCTATCTAAAATGTGACAAAGGCTGGACACTTTGTAATGATTCCCAGTTGGTTTTCAAACAACGTTTGCCTAGGGAATTACCAAAATTCGTACCTAATATTTTTAAAGTCAAAGTTTTAGGATAATATTTCACTCTCTGAGGAATTTATTATTATAATTTAATAGGATTATCATTGGACAATTTACATAAAAAGGAGTGTAAAAATACCATTTGGCCTCAAGGAAAGGTATATGTTTGAATTATGGACTTTTTCGTGCTCATTGACTCAGTGAATATTTTAAAGCGACAACATTTACAGTTTTTATAAGTTAAAGTTATAAAATGTTAGCCATAAGCATTTCATATATGTGTGATTTGTATTTTCTGGTATTTTACTGAGAGTAGCATGTTGTTTTTTTTTAAACAATCTTTTTGATTGTTTTTTTTTTGCCCGCTGTTAAGTGATGAGTACGATTGAAATCACTATTTCTAGTGAAATTCAATATATTCTGAGAACAGCAAAAAAGGCAAACAAATTACTTTGTTTAAATTATGCTGTGTTGTAAAAAATGTTTTATTACATGTTATAACTATTTTTTCTTTTCTTTCACATATCCTAATTCTAAAATAAGCAATTTACCCCAATTTACATTACAAAACAAATCTGAAATAAATGTGTACCATTTTTTATTTCTATTACTGTGAAGGTAAGTTTAACTAAGTATTAATATGCAGAATGGACAGATCTACAAGAAGCTACAAAGTTTGAACACGTTTTTAAAAACACTCTGTTTATACCTATGTAGTTTTGAAATCTCTCTGTTATCGGATATTATGTGACCTCCAAAAAAACAGATTTGAGTGGTTCATAATATTTCCCATTGTACCTATTGAAGGACCGCAATAATTTCAATCATTCTTCTTTGAGCATCTTTGCAGACAAAACTCTGTGCTTACCTTCTATCACTCGCAAGCAGTTTTAAAAACTGAAATATGTCACTTTTTGTAACATAGTTATTGTGCAAGACACTCTTTCATATTTACAAAGAGAGGAAAAGGCACTCTGTGTACTTTTTCTACTCCATGTAAATACAACCTCATCATACACACCAATTTGCTTTGAAAGAGTGTTCTATAAGTGTTATTGTGCGTGATTGCACTGAATACTCATTGAACAAAACACATCTCCAGATTTATCAGAAATCATAAATCTCGATATGTGTGTGAATGCTGCACCATTCTCCAATTGGTGTAGGAAAGCACAACAAGGAGAATTGTTTTCATTTCTCCTCATTTTTTAATCTTCAATGCATGCTAAAATGTTCAGCATACATTGAAAGAGAAGAATGCGTTTTCTGACTGTTTTTGTGCAGGAAGGTGTGTCTTCCTGCACAAAAACAAACACCACATGACACAGATATCCTTGCACCATGGTGCAAGGGTGCCTGTGTCACCACATGGCTGCAGTTTAAGCAGCCGTGCAGAGAGAAGCATAGATTTGTAACATATTTATGTACATATGTTGCATCCCTGTGCTTCGGAAGTACTACAGCACACTGCAGTTAAAGAGGTTACTGTGTGATGCTGCAGCACTTCCTCATAGTTCTGCACTTATACATTCACCATACACTACTAATGCATTCATTCAGTCAATTACATACTACACATACATTCATCTAAACTTTCACACACTAACAAACAAATATAGTTCTTTTTTTAAACCAGGAAAGTTAGTTCTTAGAAGAACTTTTTTTTTTCTTCTTTTTTATTTTATATTTTTTTGGGGGGGTTTGAAATTTTTGAATTTTTTTGGGGTTTTTCTTGAAAAAAAAGAGGAAAAAACAGAACTGGAGGAACAAAACAATGAACTTCAGGGGGAAAAAAAAAACTAGCAATGATGACTCTCTTGCTTTCGGCAGATAAGATCAATTGACTGCTGTCCATAGCATAATACAGCATTGCATTTTATGCAGAGCACTTTTAGGGTTTGAAACTGTGGACGGATGTCCAAATTTTGCACAGAAGGGTCCACCCTTGAAGTGGATGGCTGCGATGGATCTGATGGAGCAGGAACAACTCTCATTCTCTGGCATTCCTCCCGAGCAAGGTTCACCGGATGGAGGGTCCTCAGATGCTTCATCATACTTGCTGTTCCGTTTTTGTTCGGATCCCCACGGGACAGCACTCTCTGGCAGATCTTGCAGGTTACTAAGGTGGCATTGGTTTTCGTTTGCCCCTCAGGAAAGGTGAAAAATGTCTACACCACAGATGAATATCTTGGTGGGCGTGGTGGTTCTTCCAAAAAATCATCCTCAGATGAATGAGGAGATCCGGGAGATGCCTGCTGCCCTGAAGCCATTGTTTTAAAAAAAAAGTTAGAGCTAAGTGTAAACTTAGTCCAAAAAAGGTTCTTCTCTGCAAAGAGATGCTCCTCCAAAGAAGGTCAAAGAAGAATGATTGAAATGGGTTGGGTCTTTCAATAGTTAGAATAGGAAGTGTAATGAACCAATCAAATCTCTTTTTTTCAGGTCACATGGGATCCGCGCACCGTGCGCATAGGCAGCACACACCGAGCGCGCATCCACAAAATTGAATTTAAAAGGAATATAGGATTAGAAGTAAAAATATATTACTTTTATGAGTAGTTTAGAGTTTGTCTTCAATTAATATTCACATGAAATACATATATATATGTTTTTATAAATGTAAAACATTTTGCGGGATTCACGCACCCACTGCGTTATACACGCACATGACGTATCGCGGTAGTGCGCAAGTGTCGTAACGTGCATCGTACGTGTCGCGTATAGGCTTGGAGTCACTTACCGGTCGCATTACAATCGCGCACCAAAATACGTACCCAACGCACACCGTACGCGAATGCTTTCACGCAGGGATCGAGGAAGGTGCGCATAGGGTGTACGAATCCCCCAAAAAAGAAAAAAAATGATAAAGTATTGAAAATATAGTTTAAAAAATATTTTACAAAATGTAAAAAAATATTTTAAAAAACATTTACAATTTTTTTTTAAAAAAACATTAAAAACCAATAATATTTTGTAATTTTTAAAAGAATTAATTGTAAAAATAAGTTAAAAAAATGGTGATAAAAATATATTAAAAAACATAATTAAAGGAATTGACACACTGAAATAGAAATTTTTTGAAATCCAATGAAAATCATTAAACATCATAGCTTTAGAGATAAGTTATAGATAGGAATTAGCATTTAAAAAACCTCAGAAATTCACTGAAATACCATAGGTTTCAGGGGTGTTATAGTTAGCTGGGCATTTCCCTCGTACAAAACCCTAGAAATTCCCCCGTTATAGTTAGTTCAGCTAACTATAACTCGCGCCCCCGCAATGCACTGCTGATGAGGTCACATATTACATCACTCATGACATGATCAGTGACATCACTGATGACATCATTGATGACATCTCAAATGACATCCCTGATGATGTCATTCATGTGATCATTTGATGCTTCTTGTCACACCCTAATATAACCTTTCATACACCCACTATAAATTACATACTGCCACTCTCAAAACCATAGACAATCCAACACCAATAAGTACATACCCCATCACTGACTCTTAGGTGTAAACACTCATCCACTCACTCATCTGTATAGTCACTCATACTTATGGTCACTCAGTACAAGACTATCATATGCACTCATACATCTATATAGACACTCCCACACCGCTTTTCATCCATAGAGTTACTCACACATATACTCAGTCATCCAAGTAATTAATCACACTGCCATTTACTCACCTATACAATTATACACGCACAAGCTCAAATACTCATACAAATACTAGCACATTTTTATGGTCTTATACAATCAATGATACAAGCATACACTCATCCATACAGCCACTCACACTATCAGTTATAGTTATTTCTGTACTCCAACATGCATATATACTGCCGTTCACATATGTAGTAAATTACACATGTACTAATGAAATATATATATACTCACTAACACAACCATACATACACTCACCCACCCTTACAGTCCATCACAGTTGCACTCTTAAAACCATGCACCGACTGAATCACCCACTCACACATCTATGCACAGAGTCACACACACTCCACCCACTCAAACACTCAGGCACCCATACAGATACTTCGACAACCAATCAATAACCCATATAGACACTCATGTAGCTGTTCACAAACCCATGCAGCTGCTTACACACCAACAGACAGACAGATAAAGACATTCACACAGTTTAGTCACTAGTCCGCAGTTACATAGATTTAATCACACACTTATAGAGTCAGTCACGCATCTACTAAATGATCCATTCACACACTTATACACCCACTCATTCTTCAATAGGCCTTTCCCTATATATATAAAACATATTTAAACTTTACAGAAACACACAGTCACTGGATGATGTCATCAGTGATGTCATCAGTGATGTCATTTGAGATGTCATCAGTGATGTCACCAGTGATGTCACTGACCATGTCATGAGTGATGTAATATGTGACGTCATCAGCAGTGCATTGCGGGGGTGCGAGTTATAGTTAGCTGAACTAACTATAACGGGGAATTTCTAGGGTTTTCTACGAGGGAAATGTCTAGCTAACTATAACACCCCTGAAACCTATGGTTTTTTCAGTGAATATATATATATATATTAATATATATACATATATATATATACATATATATCCAAGCTCCGTTTAACACCTTTTAACACCTCAGCTTCCGCATTCACGAGCGGGTGCTTGGTCACGGTAGGGTGCACTCGCGAATTATCTTATGTTCACTCAGGAACGAAGAGCAGCACTCTCGTGAGAACAATAACATTTAGTAGGACTTGCTTATACAAAAGTCCTACATTTTTTTTAAACATCTTTTCATCGATTTTTAGATTGAGCTGCGTTTGCACTTATTGTACATACTTATCATTTTTCTTTACTTTGCAAATGATGGTCAGATATGATACACTGCAAACAATAGTTACAAACATAATGTCTCGCTGATACATGTGATCTATCAAAGTCCCATTACATCAGAGTTGTCTAAAGAGTATGTGTGGATTGAAGTAGGTCGTACATTTGTGTGGTTCATCAATTAGACAATTTTGCAACAGATTTAAACGTGAAAAAACAAGAACTTCTGAGCATTCTAGTGTGGTTACTCTACACTGCGTGAGGTAAGTTGTCTATTGCCTGCGGTTTCCCCTCAGATCCACACAGCTCTCCAGTGCCCTGGTACATACTATGTGTGTCACTGCACCTGCAAATCGCCACTGATGTTCCCCTACAGGCGAATTAATACCGAGATGGCCGAGATTCAACTCAACAATTGTGTACGGTGCACGTGTTGCTGATATGATAGGTTTGGTTTGTATTTGGGTTTTGTATGCATGGCGGTTTAAGTTGTTACTGCTAGGCTCGTTCAAGTTGTACCCTCTCCCCCATGCGACACAGTACCCCACAGTCCAGAGGACGCAGAAATGCCAAGGGTACACGGAGAGACAGGTGAGGCAACAATGCAGGCTTGCCGCGCCTCAAAAGGAAGACACGGGTTGCGACCCTACAGCAGGGATGGTACCCATAGCGGGAGCAGTGTCTGAGGTTCCCGACCCTCCCTCCAACGACCTGTAAATTTACTGCAATATGGTCTCCCTCTGTGCGGCAATAGGCACTTGATGAAGGCCACGGATGTCCTCTACGCAGATCGCTCTGCCCTCTGTTCTGGCCTATACTATGAGTGATTGACTCCATGCTGTTTTTACAGGGGGATCCGATTTTTTCCACTTTTTGGTTATCAGGCGTTTTGCAGTTAACATACCTAGATCTAAGAAATGGGAGGTGACTTTTAGCTTCTAGGATGAAGGTGCTGTATGCATTCTTCCCAAGTGTGTTCGAGCTGACGACTTGTGGCTGCAGCTAGGGCTTCACAGACTTTATTCCCCTACGTGTGCAAGGAACGACAGGCCCACAGCATGTGTATCAGGTTGGCATAGGATAGGATAGGATATGGTTTTATATAGCGCGCGAATGCCGAAGCGTCTTGGCGCTGGTAAGCACAGAGGGAGACATGATCCTCAAATACTATCCTCTTGGAAGAGCTGTGTCTTTAGCAGTTTTCTAAAAGCTTGATGATTTTCTGTTAGTTTTAAGGAGCAGGGAAGCTTGTTCCAAAGTCCAGCAGCACGCAACGAGAAAGCTCTACCGGCCCATCTGACTTTCCTGATCCGATTGATCTTGATAAGACTCCGGGTGCTGGACCTTAGCATACGGCCAGGAGTATAGGGGATAAATAATTTCTGAACATCCTTGGCTCCCCCTCCGAAAACAGCCTCATGTACTAGGCATATAGCCTTGAAGTCTATACGCTGTTGGACCGGGAGCCAATGTAATGATTTAATTCCCCCTGAGATAGATTGATCTCTTGGAAAGTCCAATAGTAGCCTCGCCGCAGCATTCTGCAGAGTCTGCAACCTCTTTATCTGCGTCTTATTTATCCCTAACAATAAGGCGTTGCTATAGTCCAGTCTGGACAGCACAAGGGCAACTACAACGGTCTTACGCAGCTCTGGTTTGATAAAAGGGAAAATCTTACGCAGAGTCCTTATTAAAAAGGAACAAGATAACTCGAGGCTGTTGACATGAACTGAAAAATGTAGCTGGTTGTCGAACAGCACGCCCAGGTTTCTTACTTTGGGCACGGGGCAGGGACACTCCCCGGCCCTCACCGGCCACCATGATCCATTCCACAGGGGACTCCCCTGTCCAAACTCAATAATCTCAGTCTTCTCGGTGTTGATCTTCAAGAAGCTCTCCTGCATCCAACTCATAATTTCAGACAGGCAGCTATGGAATTAAAAAGCCATGTCATTAGATTGTTTAACCGCGGAAATTATGAGCTGGGAATCATCAGCATAAGAGACTATCGTGAAGCCGTGCTTCCTGATGAGTTTGGCCAGAGGGGTCACATAAATATTGAACAGCGTCGGTGACAACGCTGAACCCTGCGGAACACCACATAGCAAATGGAAGCTGTCCGACTGTAACCCGTCCAACAGCAGACTTTGCTCCCTACCTTCCAGAAAAGAAGAGAGAAGGGACAGCGCAGACCCCTGAATGCAAATTTCCTGAAGCCTTTGGATCAGCACCGCATGGTTTATGGTGTCGAAGGCAGCCGACAGGTCCAACATCACAAGAATTGCCTTGCCTCCCTTATCCACTATACTGCAAATTTCCTCTGCTGCCACAAGAAGTGCTGACTCCGTAGAATGTTGTGCACGGAAGCCGTGCTGAGTTGAGTCAAGCAAATTGTGGGAGCTTAGGTATTCTGTCAGTGATCTGTTTAACTCCCTCTCCAAAATGTTGGCTGCAATAGGCAGTGCGGCAATTGGGCGGTAATTCTTTAGTATATGGGGGTCCAGTGCGGGTTTTTTTAACAGTGGTCTGATTGTTGCAATCTTCCAACTTGAAGGATAGCTACCAGACTCAATTACTTGATTGATTAGAGAGGATAGTTCTCCAGCAATCAAATCTGCAGCAAGATGCACAATTGAAGGGGGGCAGGGATCCTTGGGTGACCCTGATTTAGTTAGGGTAACCAATCTACAAGTTTCCTCTCTTTTGATGGGGGAGAAATTCCTAAGGCCAGTATGGCTCTTAGTACTAGTTATCAACAGCTGCCCACGACTCTCCGAGCTTGGGTGTAGATTCATAAAATCTTTATAAATTACCTGCACCTTATCCTGAAAGAACGCGGCAAGCTTTTGACATGTTTCTTGGTCTGGCCGATAAGTGTTGTCCTGAGGTGGCTTAGAAAGAGCGGTTATTGTCTTAAAAAGCTCCTTGGCCGAATTCCCTGCATCCCTGATCTTAATCGCTTAAAATGCACCTTTAGCTACAATTATTGCATCTCTGTATGCTAATAGGGCACGATTGTACCTGACTTTACCATCAATACTGTAGTCCACTCTCCAAAGGCGCTCAGCCCTCCTACGTGTGCTCTTCAGGACCTTAAGTTCCCTACTATACCAGGGAGCAGATGGTTTGGTTCTCCTCGTGCCAAGCAACTTCTCAGGTGCTACTTCCTCGACAGCGGCCGCCAGCCATTTGTTGATGAGCAGTGCAGCCTCAGAGTTATCCCTGCTACGAGTAGGGCGTGAGCGGCCCAGCGCAACAATTAAATTATCCGCATTCACCTGTGACCATGGTCTAATTTTTTTAGGGGATTACATCGGGAACACTCTCCATCCTCCCTACTGTAGTACGTGTTAATTTTTCCGGTGTGAGGTAGACCCTCTGAAGTATGTAATGTTTTATAAGTCTAAAGTGTGAGTTACGTGGATTGTATGTAGGGCTGAGCCACGGTTCTGGCCATTTCTTACCTGTGTATGGCCATCCTCTCTCATAAGGGAAAAGGTGAACACCGGGCACAGTGTTGGGTAAATACTAATTGCAAATTAACTCCCAATTAGACAAAAATGTCTCACATTCCACTAACAGTTAGCAAAATATGCCTAACACACATAAATCTTAAAATAGATAAACAAACAGGCTAATAAGTGTATTATATATCTCTTTAATTAATACAAAATATAAATATATATTTTTTTTGGTTTTTCGTTTTTCAATATCTTTTTTTACAATGGATTATTTTCTTCGTCAACATATATATTTTTGGACAACAATGCATCAATACGTCATCGTGTTATTAATATATGTACAAATTGATTCCTATATACAAAATGTAGATTATGATTAAACTATGATTAGTTTTTCATAATTAGTGTCCATAGCCTGCTGATTTTATCACATTAATTACTCATTTCTTTTACTATGATTGTTTTTCCTCACACATTCAATATACAGAAACAATAATCAAAAATCAGTGGAAACTTATTTTTATCAGATTTATACTCAATTGTTGTAAAGTGAGCACATAGGCGGTCGATTGACACAACGCGTTTCGGCTAGGCCTTCGTCAGGAACCCGCTCTCAGTTTTACACTAGTGTGGAGTTCCAGTCGACATCCTTTCCTGGCGTCTTCTGTGCTTCTGTTTTTGGGCGTTGTCGCGGCTGTGTTTTCCGTCGTCTAGGCTTAGGGTGGAGAATCGTGGTGCGCGTGCTGTTCTGGAGCAGCTCCCTTCTTTCGTTTCGTGTTTGCTGTTCGTATTTTGTGAATAAAGTCTATTTCCTGTGTTTCGGCTGTCTACATTTCTTCCTTTGTGCCTGACAACACGTTGTAAGCATCACGCAGTCTTGAGCTCCTTCGTGGGCTGTGCAAACTGTCCGCCTTCTGCTACCACACTTTCACTGCAGCCGTTTTAGTCTGTGCAGTGGACTAGCCCACCTCCTTGCACGTCTTCGCGTCACTATAGCGACCGTTCCAACATGGCGGCCGCCATCACATGGGTCAGACAAGGAGCACCCTGCGCTCGCCACGACACAATGTGTCTGCGATATGCAAGTTCAACAGCCCTTGGTCTGTTGGCCATCCTCTCTCTACTTCCCATTTCTGTCTAACTGGCGTCATTGCCTTTGCTGTGTGGAACCGAAGTGACTCCGCAAACCATCTGCTATAATGCCCACCCCCACCCATGACATATATGTTTTGCACAGTAAGGTGTATGGGTCGCTCCACATTCATGTCACCCCAGTAGCCCCTGAGTGTTGATTGAATTGAGTAGTATTGTAGGAACTGGCCAGGCAATAGCTTGTGCACCTTCACCAACTCCGTATATGGAAGGAGTGACCCATCTTGATAACAATCTCCCAGTGTTTGTATCCTCGCAGACAACCAGGACACCAATTCTGTAGCCTTGCCTTGCGAGGTGTACCCTGTAGTGACAAGGCTGGGGCATATAGGACTTTTGAGCGCGATATGTATAGGCTTCTATGATGCACTTTATGTGCAACTTGAAGCGAAAGCTGACACATAGATAAAACGCGTGGAGTATATCATCCACAGACGAGGAAGGATTCACTGTGGCAGTGTCCAATAGCTGTAACCCTGCTGCCCACTTCGCCACCCACCGGAGCTGTGATGCCAGATTGCTCCATGTTGGGAATTGCTAGGCCACCCCTGTCTTATGGATGGTAATGTTTTGTGAGAGCTATGCGGCAGCAGGAGCCATTCCAGATAAATTCCCTCATCACGATTTCAAAGCTCCAAAACAGGGCTGGCGCCACGTAAACTGAGAGAATGGTAAAATGGTATAACAGCCTATGCAGTACCAACATTTTCAACAGTGCAATGCGGCAAGCTACTGACACAAATGTGCGCCAGAAGGCCAACTGTGACCGCAATGCTGTGTTTGCCCTCCAGGAGATCCTCCCGCTTTTGATATATACAGATCCCTAGGTACCGGAACGTGTCCTGTTGCCAGGGTATACACACATCATTATAAAGGAGGGCAAGGTCCTTGTGCTCCTGACTGAAAGGGTGTAGGCATGATTTGCTCCAATTGATATTTTTAACCCTGAAAGTTCAGCAAAGGCCGCCAGCGTAAACATAGGCGTAGACAGGAGAGTACGCACACCTCTAAGATATATCAGGATATCATCAGCTTATAGAGACACTACATGTGTGCCATCTCCCAGGGGAATCCCCCATTCCCTGCCCTGTTTTCTCAGCAGGGCAGCTAATAGCTCCACTGCCAAAGCGAATAGCAGTGGGGACAGGGGACACCCCTGGCAAGTACCGTGCCTGATTGGTATGGGTCCAGAAAAGTAGTTGCCTGTCTTTACTCTCGCCGTTGGTTGCGCGTATAGTAGCTGGACTAAACGGAGGAAACCGCCTGTCATACCCAGCTTATGAAGCACCTTAAAGAGATAGTTACACTACAGCAAGTCGAATTCCTTTTCCAGATCTAACTCCAGGCAAACTGAATGCGGCTTGCCTTGGGGAGAGTAGGCAGCGACCCTGAAAAATGCGGCAAAGGTTAACTGATGTATTGCTGGCCGGGATGAAACCGTTCTGATCTGTGCCCACCGATAGTGGCACCAGCAGGGCTAGATGATCAGCGAGCACCTTAGCCAATGTTTCATAATCTGTATTTAATAAAGCTAGCAGGCGATATGATCCTGGCTCAGTAGGTTCTTTATCCGGTTTGAGAACAGACACGAGCAGTGCTTCCCACATAGAGGGAGGTAATGCAGTGTTATACAATTGTTGCAGGTGTGGGGTCACTACTGGCGCATGGGCCTTATTATAGGGGAAGACCGTCTCTGCCTGGAGCTCTGCCCGTGGCCAATGCTGATATTGCCGCTCCAATCTCCATGGGAGTGATAGGCTCTTCCAAATCTAGTATTTGTGCCTGATCCCCTGTTGGGAGTGTCAGCTGGGAAAATATGGAGTCAAACTGTGTGCGTTATGTGTAGCTCTGCGTTTGAGGTAAGATTAAACTGCGTAGTGGCACGCTGGTGTGTGCATACCCCACACATTCCATGTTATGATATTTGCATGATACAATGTCGCTGTGGCTGTGCTTGATTTGCATCAACCTGGCCCGAGGTACCGACCCTTCCGCCGTGTATAGGGGGAGCACAGCATATGTGGTAGTGATGCTCAGTAACTAAGTAACTAACATAACAACTCATTAAATGTAAATGATGTAACCTTGATGGGGCAGATGTGCAACAGTGATCCGCCCAAACTAGTATATCAACTTGTGGTATTAAACTTATTGCTCCATTTGTGTTGGAGTGGATTTGAATGACAGGTGAAAGTCAGGAAACGCTGTATCCCCTTGTTCATTTTAAATATATAGGTTGTCTGTTGCTGACTTCCCCAATGTGTGCACCTTGTGTATTAACTTTGGCCACAGGTGGGGAACAAGAGAGCAAAGATGGGGCCCATATTAAAAGTCCAGATTTGTAGGTACTGTAACATAAGACAATCCATGTTGATGATGCCCAGAAGGTCCTCACCAAGAGTCATAAGCCCCTAATTCAGATGATGTGGTCAGCTGTTGTGGTGTCACCTCCAAGGGAGTCAGTGTGCCAGACTCTAATGTATGTTCTGTGGTGGAATCCTCTTCACTGGTGGATTTCTCCATCGTTGTCGAGGTCTGAGATCTGTTGTTCCGAGTGTAGCGATGCTGCCGTTCGTATGGCGTTTTTTCTATGTATGATCATTTGCTCCAGGTTATGTACTGCTATGAGTTGTTCAAGTGTACTGGTGCATCTTCGCTTGCCTCGGTTATGATGTTGTGTCGCTCCAGCAGCCCTCTCGAGCCCAGCGGGGCGCGACGCCACTGCTACGTGTCCCTCCTGCTCTATCTAATCACAGGTATCCATCGGGTCATCACAGCATCCTGGCCTTCTGTCCCTTCGGACTAACCTACGACTCGTATGTTATTGCGGCACAATATGCCCTCCGCATCCTCTATTTTGTCCTCCATTGTAGCTATGCGACCAAAGAGTGCCTGTAACACAGCTGTGTTTTCCCCAGTAGCTGGTTGTAGTTCTTCCAGTTGTGTTTCAGCTGCGCACTGTTTGTCAGCCAGCTTGCGCTGATCCGCCCTCAATTGATTACAGTCTATAGTAATTTTGTCAATTTTGTTTTCGAGGGACATTCTCGTGGTTTCCAGGGACTCCCCAATTTTCTCCACCGCAGACAGCACACTATCCAATTTCTCTCCCAATGCTATTTCTCTTTGTGCCCGTCTAGGCTGTGGGCCACTCTCCAAAAATTTGCCTGGCATCTGGGAGGATCCCACAGGGGTGGGTGGAAGATTTGACCGGAGATGACCTCTGACCAACTGCTGCACTGTGGGCATTTATTGAGCTGCAAGGGCCACCCAATGAATTTGTGCGTAATGCTATTTTTGTCAGAAGCAGGTTTTGATGGGGCGGCGCAGTGAACCAACCATCCTGTCCACACCGCAATTGTTATAGCGAGCTCGCCCAGGAAACCCACTGAGGTCCAAACACGTGAACTCACCCCATTGCAAATTTCAATTACCAGTCGCGTATATTGTACATCCCATGTGGACACCCCAGGCCCCGAGCAGCAGCGTGACTCTCTGATGCAGTTACCCCACTACTCGTCCGACCAATAGGACTGTACTAGAAACCAATAGCAAGCAGCAGCCAAGAGCAGGTAGCCAACCTATGCCATGGTTGCTCCAACCCCAGGCCGAGGCACCATTTTCACAAGACCACTACACCAAGTCCCAGCACAGTAGCCCCACCTCTCCAGTTTAAAGCCAAAGGTCACCAGAACAACACACAGGTATTACCCCCTTCTCCCACACCCTGATGCACACCCACATGTTAATGTGGTTGCCCCCAGGGACTGCATGGGTACTGTTCTGTGGCAGAGGGGGGGTATCCCACTGCTCCCGGGAACCCAACTTGCAGTTTCGGGGACCCACCCGTGGCCCAAACAGTCAGTGCACTCATTGCACAATCGGGGCCTCACTGGCACCGTGGCTGTCCGTGACCTATATTCCGCTGTAGGCCTCTGCTTATTACCAGGTGACAAATGCCGCTTTGCACACAGCAGTTCAGTTGGCGGCTTGGGTCTCAATCAGTCCATATAGTCCCCCCTTGCATCTCACTGCGCCTTACTCCACCAGACAGCATATGTGCACCACCTCTGTGGCCCAAGCCCGATCCGGCTTGCGATGCCTGATGAGGGGGGAGACGAGGCCTGCTGGTCCATGTCGACACACAGCGGCAGGTCACTTCCCCACAACATCTGGCCTGGGCCTGACACGACCCCGTGTCCGGGCTATTCCTCCCGGCTCAGGATGGCGGCCTCTGGTGCTGTATTTATATATAACCTATTAGTAGGGAGTTATAGTTAGGACCAAAGTTTCCATCAGAAAAGTGTTTTTGTTTTGTCAATAACTTTAGGAGCTGCTTGACAAATCTTCACAAAATTTTAAAATGTCCTCCCCTTTTTTGTTCAGCTGTTGTGTTGAAAGTTTCAGGGTGATCCATCAAGAGGGGCCGAGAAAAAGGGGGTTCCTTAAACGCGGTTTCCCCATGTTATATTTATGGGGATTTATCATTTTTTTAACACGACCACATCCAGAACTGCAGAATAGAATTACACTAAATTCGTCAGACAGCTAGGTGTTGGTCCAGAATGTGTGCTTTTTATGATTTGGTGTAAATCCCTTCAGTAGTTTCAGAAATATATAAGTTAAACAAATATAGATATCTGGGAGCCCAACAACCTACTGAAACCCTACTGAAATTTGATTTCAGTAGGGTTCAGAGTCACAAGATGGCTGCCAACCAGAAAGTGTTGGCAGCCATCTTGTGACTCGGTTAAACCAAGTCCCACAAAAAATGTAAAAAAAAAAAAAAAAGCAGGGTAGAAACACATTGACCCCCTAGGTCTCCCACAGTTCATTATTAGTTGGCCCATTGGGTGGGCCAGCTCCCAGGGCAATGTACAAATAAAAGAGAGGGCACATGAGCCCCCCTGCTGGGGCTTATTATGCCCCAGGGACCACCACCTCCTCGGGGCTTCATTAAAATAATAGTGTGGGGGTTGCCAGCCTGTGAATTTTTTTGTGGGGCCCTGCCACAGCAGGTGACCGCCACCTCCCCAATGTATCACTTTCAAATTAAATACGGGTGCCACGTGGCTCGCGCAGCCCCAGGAACAACCACCTATCTGGGGCGTCGTTAAGATATCAGTGCTGGGGTTGGCCTCGCATCAATCCCCACACTCTGAGGACTGCCACCTCCACCAGGCAACTCTTTAAAACTAAATAGGGGGCTGCGATACCTCTTCAGGGCTGTGTAATCCAATTGAGGGGGGAGCGTGCCCTCCTCCTGGAGCCTTAGATTGACCTGGGGACCACCACCCACAAGGGCTGGCTCCAGCAATGTTCCGGGGGTGCCCACCCCCGGGACATTGCAGTTTGCTATGGCAAGTCATAGTGAGTGGGTGTGTAAGTACTGGTGTGGGTCAGTGAATGGTTGTGTGGGTGTATGAAATGATCTATGGGGTGCGTTAGTTATTTTGTAAATTATGTCATCAGTGATGTCACTGACCATGTCATGACTGATGTAATATTTGAGGTCATAAGCCGTGCATTACGGGGGCGCGAGTTATAGCTAGCCCAGCTAACTTTAACCGCTAGATTTCACTGGTTTTGTATGAGTAAAACCTGAGCCTCACTGTAACATTCCTGTAACCTTTGTTTTTTTCAGTTCATATATATATATATATATATATATATATATATATATTACCTACTGGCGGTCGCCAGTAGGTAGTTATAGTTAGGACCCTCTTACCATAGGAAATCCGCAACATTCTATTTTGAATAACTTTGGCGCCGGTCGACGAATCCTCGCCAAATTTTCAAAATAGGTGGGGCGTTGCGCTCCGCTCCTACCCTGAAAGTCTCGGGGGGATTCGTCAAGCGGGGGCTGAGATAAAAGGGGGGTCCCAAAACGCGTTTTTCCCATGCATTTTTCCATAGGACCTTTAGACACAGCTACAGCCCGAACGGCTGAACAGAGTTAAATGAAATTTGGCAGAGAGGTAGTCCTCAGGTCAAGGAAGTGCCTTTTGTAGGTTTGGTGTAAATCTGTTCAGTAGATTCTGAGAAAATAGCCTTTAAATCAATATATATATCTGAGCCAGCTTACGGTGCGCTTACGGTGCGCTTACCGTACGCGTACGGTGACGTGCGCGAGCGCGATTCTGATTGGCCGTTAGATCTTAGTAAACATTCGAATCGGTCGAAACCAGGAAGCGACGGCCGCCATTTTCTCTCTCGCACTCTGACTGGGGATTGAAAAACAAAGGGCAAAAACATGTAAAGGGGCTGTTTAGACAGCCCCCAAGCACCTAGCCATGATGAGGGAGTCCCCAACGATCCCCCAAGGCAAAAAAGGCAATTTTAATTTTTTCGAAAATTTCGCCGATTACGCTTACCGTACGCGTACGGTAAATAATATTAAAAAAAATAAAAAAGTATCCACACTCTCCCCACCCCATGTACAAATGGTGCCCGCAGGGCACCATTTCTGCATGGTATATACCACTCAAGAAAAACTAATATATTATCTGTCACAACGATGCTCATCATATGTCCTCCATGTGCGCACGGTGCGCGAAGCGCATCGTGCGTTCATGGCCCATCTAGCGTAACGTGGGCACGCGGTGCGCGAAGCGCACCGCGTGCTCACTGTGCGCGCACGATGCGCGAAGCGCACTGTGTGCGCACGGAACGAACTGCGTTAAGTGGGCGCGCACGCCACGAATGGCGTAAAGTAACTTAGCATTTAAAAAACCGTACAAATTCACTGAAAAAACCATAGGTTTCACACACGTTATAGTTAGGAATTAGCATTTAAAAAACCTTGCAAATTCACTGAAAAAACCATAGGTTTCACACATGTTATAGTTAGCTGGACATTTTACTGATAAAAAACCAATGAAATTCCACGTTATAGTTAGTGCAGGCAACTCTAACTCACGCAACCGCAATCCTCTGCTGATGACATATGTGTCTTTATGAAAAAAAAATATTTGTAATATATGTATAGCTAAAATTTAATGGAAGAAGACATGGGCAAATAAGTGTCTAAATACAGTATTAGCATCAGCAGAGAATTGCGGTTGCGTGAGTTATAGTTGCCTGCACTTACTATAACGTGGAATTTCATTGGTTTTTTATCAGTAAAATGTCCAGCTAACTATAACATGTGTGAAACCTATGGTTTTTTCAGTGAATATATATATATATAAAGCTAAGTAGGTAGTCATAGTAAGGACCTCGTTTATATTCAAAAAGCGTTTTTTCTTTTACCAATATCTTTGGCGCTGTTTAACGAATCTTCACGAAATTTTCTAAACTAATTTTTCAATCAGGTCAGCTCCTGTCTTGAACTTTTCAAGGTGATTGGTCAAATGGGGGCTGAGAAAAAATGGGGTCCCAAAACAGGTTTTCCCCATGTTAATTTCTATAGGAAATTTGAAACAGGTTACAGCCCAAATTGCTGAACGTAATTACACCAAATTTGGCAAAAAGGTAGCCCTTGGTTCAGAAACAGACCTTTTTTTGTAAAAATGGCTTAAATCCGTTGAGTAGTTCCTGAGAAATTCAAGAAATAAAAATATCGATACCTGAGCACCGAGGACGTTTTGCTTACCCTCCCGGGCATGAGCTTCAGTCTGATTGGCTGTCAACACTCCAAACCAGGAAGTGTTGGCAGCCATCTTGTGACTCGATAACCGAGTCACAAGAAGAAGGGTGAAAAAAAGATGAAAAACAAGAAAACGGGGCAGGGTAGAAACACCCTGACCCCCTAGGCCTGATCAGGGGGTCCCACAAGGACCCCCAGGGCGAATAAAAGCATTAGAAAAAAAATCAGCAGAATTCACGCTGGATGCTAATAAATAAATAAATACAATTTGAAAAAATGAAGCGCGGGCACGCGGCCCCCCACTGCCACCTCCCCTGGGCTTTTTTAATTGGATGTGGGGGGCTCCCAGGCCCCCAAGCCCCAGGGACCGCCACCTCCCCGAGGATTTATTTGATTATGCACGAGGGGGCACATGGCCCCCACGCAGCCCCAGGGACCGCCACCTCCCCGGGGCTTAAATTATTAGAAAATAGGTGTGGGGGGCTCCTGCCCTGCCATAGCAAACACTGCTTTGCTTTATTGAAGCGAGAGCAGGAAAACCTGCTCTCGCTTCAACGAAGCAAAGCAGGATTGTTTTTTAGCAAAAGCAATGCCGGCTCCTGTAGGAGGCAGGGAGCCAGCGGGACTGTGGGGGCATTGGGGTTCCCCCCACGGTCCCCAATGCAAAGGGCCGGCCCCAGGGGATGGGGTCCCTGGGGCCGAAATCTGCCTAGGGAGGGGGGCCGTGCGGCCCCCCTCCTTTAAAAAATAATACATTTATAATGCCAAAGCCCAGGTGTATGGGATCCCCGGGGCCAGAAGTGGCCTGGTAGGGGTGCTACGCGGCCCCTCTCCCTAATAATTTTTTTTTAAAAAAGAGGCAATGCCTTGGGGGATGGGGTCCCTGGGGCAGATAATTGTCTCAGGAGGGGGCCACGCAGCCCCCCTCCATTGAAAGTAAAACAAAATTGTATACATGGCCATGCCCCGGGGGATGGGGTCCCCGGGGACGAAATTGGCTTCGCTCCCTCCCTGCACCACTCTGTAAACGCATCCCCCTGGCGTGTTGTAAGATGGGAAATTAAGTCCACATGAATACTGAGGGCCCCTGGGGGCCAAATAGCCCACCAGGTACCACCAGTAAGCGCCATATAGCTGGTTTGCAGAGAGCCGGTCCGAGGCCATGCCCCTTTTTACACCACTCTGCCAATGCGCCTCTTAGTGCACTGCTGATGAGGTGATGAGGTCCTTTTGTGTCCTCGGGATGCAAGTGGACTTCATCCCCCAACCAGCTGTGCGCCAGGAGCCACATTTGCAGAGTGGTGTAAAAAAGGGGCATGGCCTTGGACCACTCTCAGCAATCCAGGTGTGTGGCGTTTACTGGAGGTACCTGGTGGACTAGTTGGCCCCCAGGGACCATCGGGAATGGAGGGGACTTAATACCCCAACTTAGAATGCACCAGGAGGCTCATTTGCAGAGTGGTGGGGAAAGGGGGCATGGCCTTTGTCCACCTCTCAGCAATCCCACTGTGTGGGGCTTACTGGATGTAAGAGGTAGGCTAGTTTGCCCCTAAAAGACCCCCAGCAGCGAAGGGGACTTCAATCCCTATCCAAGAGCACACCAGGGAGCGCGTTTGCAGAGTGGTGGGCAAAGGGGGCATGGCCTGCTATGAGAACTTAGCAATTGTGCTGTGTGGGACTTACTGTAGGTAATAGGAGGGGTATTTGGCCCCCAAGGTTGTCCTTGGGGGCCAACTACCCCTCTTGTTTCCTGCAGTAAGTCCCACACAGTGGGATTGCTAAGATGTCTAAGAAGGACATGCCCCCTTTCTCTACCACTCTGCAAACGCACCTCCTGGCAGACTACGGGATGGGGGATGAAGTCCAATTTACTCCTGAGGGACTTTGGGGGCCAAAAAGCCCTCTTGGTACCTCCTCTAAGTCCTATGCAGTGGAATTCCTGAGCACTGATCGGAGGCCCAGCACCCTTTCTCCACCACTCTGCAAACATGACTACTACTTAAAGAATCTTCTTTCTGCACCTCTGAGTTACAGGTAGTTTTAATCCTCATGCCCTATTATGTACTTATGCCTTACAGAGGAGGTCATGCCAATCACAGGGGTTCCCCAACACATAGTGTTCCCTAGTGTACGTAGGTGTTTTCATTGTATTCTAAGTGTCTTTTAGCATATCACTGGCTCTAGGCCTGGTTAGTCAGTCAGTTACCACCAGTACCTGTCAGCAAAAAGATGGGGGCACAGGATGACTTTGCAACAAGGTCTCTTTCTGCTCCTTTGTTGGTTCTTTGTGCACATCTCTTGCATCTTTCTGCACCTTTCATTGTCTTTCTGGACATTTGTTGCCTCTTTCTGCATTTCTCTTGCTTCTTCCTGCACCTTTCTTCCTCTTTCAGCACATGTCCTACCTCTGTAGGCATAGTTAGAAATTAGCATTTAAAAACCTTTGAAATTCACTGAAAAAACCACAGCTTTCAGGAGCGTTATAGCTAGAAATTAACATTTAAAAAACCTTTGAAATTCACTGAAAAGAGCATAGGTTTGAGGGATGTTATAGTTAGAAATTAGCATTTAAAAAACCTTAGAAATTCACTGAAAAAAACATCGGTTTCAGGGACGTTATAGTTGGTTGGACATTTCACTCGTACAAAACCAGAGAAATTCAGCCGTTCTAGTTAGTGAAGCTAACTATAACCACCCCCGCAATGCACTGCTGATGACGTCACATATTACTTCATTCATGACATGGTCAGTGACATCACTGATGACATCACTGATGACATCTCAAAAGACATCACCGATTACATCACTGATGACATCATCCACGTGATAATCTTATGCACCTCCTCATACCCTAATATAACCTTTGATACATCCAATCTAAAATACAGACTACAATTTTCAAAACCATAGACACACCAAAACCAGTTACTGCATACCCACTCACTAATTCCTAGGTCTACACACACATCCACTCATTCCCCCATGCAGTCCCTCATACATTCAGGCACTCATCAATACAGCACTATCATATGCACTCATACACCTACAGAGACACTCACACACTGCCACTCTCCCACAGAGTTACTCACACACCTAGTCAGTCATGCAAGGAATCAATCACACTCCCATTTACTCACCTATACAGTTATACACACACAACCTCACTTATTCATACAGATAGTAACACATACTTACTCTTTTATACAATCACTGATACAAGCACACACTCATTCATACAGGCACTCTCACAATCACTCACTCTCACATATAGTCATTTATATACTCCAACCCGCACATATACTGCCTTTCACATATGGGGTTACTCACACATGTACCACTGAGACATCCATTCACTCACCAACACACCCATGCACACATTCGCCCACCCATACAGCCCTTCACAGACGCACTATTGAACCCATACACCCAGTAAATCACCTACTCACACATCGATGCACAGAGTCAACTACCCCCACCCACCCACACAGACACTCAGGTACCCATACAGATACTCAGACAACCAATCAATAACCCAAATAGACACTCACCAACCCATGCAGCTGCTTACACACCAACTGACAGACTAATACTGACATTCACACAGTTTAGTCACTAACCCATGCATGCATTTAGTAAGACGCAATTAATCACTCACTTATACAGTCAGTCACACTCCTACTAAATCATCCATTCAGACACTTATAAACCCACTCATTCGTCAATACACCTTGGCGCATATATATGTGCACAAGGAGGTGTTTTCTCTGAAACGCTTAGAGTGATAAGGCTGTAAAGAATAAAAAACACGCTGAGAACACGCTGAGAAGGATTTTGTGGCCGTGGCATCGTTTTTGTGAAAATGTGTTGACGATTGGTGCTGGATATTGGGAGTCGCTACCCCGCCATGGCCCGCCACTGAAAACGGCTCGGGTTTCTAAGCGAACATTGTGGAAGTGGATATATATATATATATATTCAGAATTGTAAATGGGTTGCAGGAATATAGCCCGGCGCTTAAAGTCTCAGACACCAGTCCCCACCAGTGTTATTAAAATATTATACAGTACTTGCTGAGAACAATAATAATCAGTAAAGTCAAAATCCATAAATGATTGGTCTTCTGCTTCAATTTGTTACAAGATGTTTATTCTTGCTCATTTCTTTTCAGTGGTCAGCTTATTCACTATCTTTTCAATGATCAGCTTTTTCACAGAGAACAATCATAAAGTAGTTACGAAAATCACAATAATTTCCAAGTTGCCAACACGTGTTTCGCGCCAAACTGCGCTTCTTCAGGGCTGTCATATAAATAAAATAAATATATTTGAAACAAATTCATACATCTTCAATATACAAACAAACTTTTGAACAGTGTAAACCAAATTAATTTATTTATAGCCATCAATGTTCATTTTTTGTATTGATTTTGATCATATCAGTGATGGCTATAAATGAATTAATTTGGTTTACACTGTTCAAAAGTTTGTCTGTATATTGAAGATGTATGAATTTGTTTCAAATATATTTATTTTATTTATATGACAGCCCTGAAGAAGCGCAGTTTGGCGCGAAACACGTGTTGGCAACTTGGAAATTATTGTGATTTTCGTAACTACTTTATGATTGTTCTCTGTGAAAAAGCTGATCATTGAAAAGATAGTGAATAAGCTGACCACTGAAAAGAAATGAGCAAGAATAAACATCTTGTAACAAATTGAAGCAGAAGACCAATCATTTATGGATTTTGACTTTACTGATTATTATTGTTCTCAGCAAGAACTGTATAATATATATATATATATATACATATATATATATATATATATATACATATATATATATATATATATATATATATATATATATATATATATATATATATATATATATATATTCACTGAAAAAACCATAGGTTTCAGGCATGTTATAGTTAGAAATTAGCATTTAAAAAATCTTAGAAATTCACTGAAGAAACCATAGGTTTCAGGGGCGTTATAGTTAGCTGGACTTTTCACTCGTACAAAATCATTGAAATTCCCCCGTTATAGTTAGTTCAGCTAACTATAACTCGCGCGCCTGCAATGCACTGCTGATGACGTCACATATTACATCACTCATGACATGGTCAGTGACATCACTGATGACATCATTGATGACATCTCAAATGACATCACTGATGACATCACTGATGACATCATCCAGTGAATGTGTGTTTTTCTGAAAATTACATATGTTTTATATATGTATATCTCAAGGTCGATGGAAGAATATATGGGTATATAAGTGTCTAAATGGATGATTTGTTTTTGAAAAATTGATTGTATAACTGACTGATTAAGTGTATCTTAGTGAATACATGGCTTAGTGGGTAATGTTTAAATATGTAAATATCTGTATCAGTCTCTCACTTTGTGTATAAGTGGCTGCATGGGTTGGTGAGTAGCTACATAAGTGTCTATATAGGTTATTAGTTGGTTTTTTGAGTATCAGTATGAGTGTCTGAGTGTCTGTATGGTTCGGTGGGGGGTATTACGTAGTGCATAGGTGCATGAATGAGTGACTCACTGTTTGTATGTGTTGAAGACAGCATGTGTGCAGGACTGTATGGGTGGATGAGTGTGTGCATGGGTGTGTTAGTGAGTGAATGACTGTCTCAATAGTGTCTTTATGAGTAACTACATATGTTTTAAACTAGTATATGTGACTATTGGTGTATATAAGTGAGTATATGTGAGAGTGAGAGATTGGAAGAGTTCCTGTATGAATAAGTATGTGTTTCTATAAGTGATTGTTTAAAAGACTAAGTATGTGTAAGTTTCTGTAGAAGTAAGTGTGGTGGTGTGTGTATAACTGTATGTGCAAGTAGATGGATGTTTGATTCTTTATTAGCATGAGTGACTATGTGTGTGAGTAACTCTATGGATGAGTGGCGTTGTGTAACAGGATGTATAGATGTATGAGTACATATGATGGGTGAGTACATGTATGAGTGACTGTATAGGACTGTAGGTGAATGAGTGGATGTGAGTGTGTATGTGGATCTTAGAATTACTGAATAAGTTGTTGTAATTGGTATTGGTATGTCCATTGTTTTGAACATTTTAGTTTCTTTTTTTGAATGTGTGTATCAAAGGTTATATTAAAGGGAGAGGAGGTCTGCCACTCTAACACAAGGATGATGTCATCAGTGATGTCATTTGAGATTTGTTTATTTAATCCAGACCCTATTTTGGGCTCATTTATATCACTTTGCTATATGCAGATGGCACTTTAGTTTTCATATTAGTTTCTTTTCCCCTGTTGCCTCTGCCTATTTATTTTTCTTTCAGGGGTCCCCCTTACATTGGATATTTTCTTCACAGCCTTGTGCTGTGGGGGTTTGTGTTTGTTTGTCCGTAAGTCCATTTGACTGACCCGACTTGCACCTAGTCTTTCTTCTCTTCATTTGTTTTTATCTGTATTGGTTGTTCTCCCTTTCTCCCTTTATTGGTTTTTTCTAGAGCTTCCTCTGATCTCATTCCTGTTTATATAATCCGTACATTTGATTATAGCTCTTGGCCTACAATGGAGAGCATTAAAACCTTCGGCTTTTCAGATGAAGATTTTGCCCGCATGATAGGGATGACCCCTGGTAGTGACAAACAGTTTACCCTATCTAAGGGTCTTGAGGAGGAATGGACCAAACTCCTCAATCTCAAAAAGAAATCTAAACGTATTGAGGCACATGCTAACTTTATGTTAGAATACCTTAAAGCTGGTACTATCCCGATTGGCTTACGAGTCCGTAACATCCCGGGCCTCTTCATTGAATTGAGATTGTTCCTGGAAAAATGGGCATTAATCGCAAATAGATGTTCCAAAGATTGGATGATGCTAATTGTTGAAACCGCAAGGGAAGTCTTATCCATCTTAAACAAGGAAATTGAGGAAATGGAAGAAAAATTTAAAAAAGGGAATGCAGTTGAAATAGGGAAAAGAAAATTGGAAGAAATTTCCTTAGAACTAGATTCATTTTCTGAGTACCACCTTAAGAGGAAGACGGACAAACTTAGAAAAGACATTAGGCTCTTTTCTCAGGAGCGGGCCTACCCTTACCTTACTCCTAACTTCTATACGACCTCAGAGGATGTTAACCCAGGTTATTCTAACAGCACCGCCGTTACCCGATGGGGCAATAGACGTGTTGTCACATTCTCTGATACCACGGACTCGGATAGTGAAGATCCTGCTAATTATAACCCTAATTACAATCCTACCCATCAGCCTAGACAGGAAATTTTTGATAGGACAATTCCACCTAATCGTTTTTTAGGGAATCGCAGAGGAAGCTTTCGCCCCAGGAATCGGAACCCCAGACAGAGGGATTTCCGTCAGGATTAAAGCCAACCCCAGATGTATATACAAACAAGACAACAACAGTACTGAAAAACTTAAATAGTATTCCAGTATTTAACCTATCGACTAAGACCATCGACTCAGAGACCAGTATGTTGCTATCTAGGGGTTTGTCGTTTGTTCCCTCTGCGAACTTCAACAAATTTGAATTTATGAAGGCTCTTCATTCCTTTTTTCGCAAAATAAGAATTAATAAATTCTTTTTAGCTAAATCCCCTTCCGAAAGCACCAACAACCGATCTGGACTAAGACCTCCTTCTGAGTTTACCCCTTCCTTGGACTCTTTAGGACCTGAAGTCCAGATCTTTGAGAAGGCAGTGCTCTCTAAAATTCAAAAAACCTTGAAATATGTCCCTAAACTGGCCGTTAATCTCTTGAAAAAAGAAAATGATGCCCTCCATCTACTTAGGGACAATGAACAACTCACCATAAAACCTTGTGACAAAGGAGGGGGGATTGTGATCTTTGATACCCCGACATACATTGAAAAAATTGATAATCTTTTGTCAGTGGATAGACACTATAAACGTATCACCACTAATCCTGAACCTGCCCTTAAACAACGAATCCTGACCGTGGTACGCACTGCGGTTGATGATGGATATTTATGTTCTAAGGAAGCAGAATTCTCACACCTCTTCACACCCGATTACCAATTATCTACGGGGTTCCAAAGACCCACAAAAATGTATCGGATCCCCCCTTGAGGCCCATCATATCCACCATTGGTGCGGCCACTGAGCCACTATCCAAATATGTGGATCAATTTCTAAAACCTCTGGTGAGCAATTTAGAGTCGTATATCAAAGACACCGGCCATTTCATTTCCAAGATTGAGAATCTACAATACTTGAGCGATAGGGAACTCCTAGTCACTCTGGACGTGGAGTCATTATATACCAACATCCCCCAGGAGGGAGCCCTATCTGCTTTTGGAACCTGATGTTACTAATGCTTCTTTTATCCTTCAATGCCTCAAAGTTATACTAGCAGAGAACTATTTTGAGTTTAACAACAAATACTACCAACAAATCCAAGGAGTCAGCATGGGGGCCGCATGTGCCCCTAGTGTAGCTTGTCTATACATGGGTATGTTTGAAAAAACGAATATCCATAATGAAATGGCCCCCTTTTATGAGAACGTCTGTGCCTGGTCCCGCTTCATTGATGATATTTTTTTCATTTGGAAGGGGGACCAGGCATCCCTTGACGATTTCATTTTATGGATCAACCTAGCTGATGAGAACCTTAAGTTTACTGTTCACTCTAGTAACAGTAGGATTGAATTCCTTGATGTATGGGTCGAACACAAAGATAGCCAACTGTTTGTCTCCCTATACACCAAACCGACGGCTATCACCCTCGCTGTCAAAAGGATAGCATACCTTTCAGCCAATTCCTCCGCCTTCGGAGAAATTGCTCTGAGATGAAGGATTTTTTGTTACAGGCGGATCTTTTAAAAACGAAACTTCTGAAAAGGGGTTATCCCCTCAAACTGATTAAGAACTCACTCAAAAGGGCCAGATATTACAATCGTGAATCCATGTTTCAACAAAAGGAATAAAAACATCTAGATCGCTTGGTCTGTGTGACTAAACACTCTAACATCAATCACAAAATATGGCAGACCATTAACTCACTCTGGTACCTATTACATATGGACGATGACAACAAACTGTCTAAGCCCCTGTTTGCCTTCAGAAGGAACAAAAATCTCAGGAATTATCTGGTTCGTGGAAAAATCTCTGATTCTTCTTCTCCTTGACAAATTTCCATCACTGGCCTTCCCCCCATAACAGGCAACCACCGATGTGGCTCCTGTCAAGCTTGTCCAAATGCCCTTGTAGGGCAAATCATTAACATCAACAAACAAACTATTAATCTAACCAAAATGACTAACTGCCGCACTTCTAATATCATTTAAGTAATCATTTGCCCCTGTGATCTGGCATATATTGGCGAATCCGGCAGGGAATGTAGAGTCAGAATTGGTGAACATAAGTCTAATATTCGCACCAAGAAACTTTGCGCCCCCTTGGTCGCCCACTGGATTGAACATGGCCATACAGAGCATGACCTTAAATGGTCTATTGTGGAAAAAATCCATACTCCCACTGGCAAGGACCCCACCACCATTAGAAAAAAGAGGGAGGTCTTTTGGATTTATTTTCTAGACACAGTAGCCCATGGCCTTAATGAAATCTGCCCTTGGGAAAATGCCATCACCGGATGTTATTACTATTTCTTATCTGCATTCTTATTTTAGTAGAACTGATCTCCTTCGTGTTGACTTATTTGTGTCTTTTTTTCCCCTATACTATGTCTTTTTTTAGAATGATTTTATCTTTTGTTCTTTCTATATATTTTGTTTTTCTGCAAAGATCTGTTTTCCCTTGACTAATCCATGTGTATTTCCTGTTCTAATATGGCCGCCGTTGCTGTTCCATTGGACTCTCTATGCAGAAGTCCTCTGTTCATTTCCGACTCATGCACGTCTGCGTTAAACGTCATCACTCCCGGTCCCCTTGATACCTAATAGCATTTAAATACCGGCACCCGGCAGAAACGCTCGCGGAAGCCTTTGCCTTCACCCTGACGACGCTATTCGATCATCCGTGATGTCGATGCTAGATTACTTTAGGTAAGAACCCCGTGTATCAGATCCTGACCCTACGCATGTCTACTCTGTGATCGGGTACTGCCTCCCTTGCCTCCCACGGTAGCATTGTTTTTTCGGCCAAAAACCCAAGTGACCCGTATGTATCAATCTCTGTCCATGTCACCTACTCCTGCGGCGACCTTTAGACATGATGTTCGTTTTGGCGCTGGCTAAGGGTTCTGTATGTCCACATAGACGGCGACGATATTTATTTTTTACTCTCTATAAACAGCCGAGCTGATAGTTAGTTTTACTATAAATATATCCCACTTAGTCCTCTATTTCTCTTCATGTTCTACCTCTACTTGTTACAGGAATCAACCTAATTCCGCCTTATGAGGTATTTGATAGACGCCTTTCAAAAATCTCCATCGGAATTAATAACTGGCGCTCTTTTGCCTCTTTTGTCGGATATACGTTTGGATACTGCTATATTATTAATGAACCCTGAGCTCGCAGCGTCCTCAAGTCCCTGGGTAAGCTCGGCTTTCTCTAAAACTACCAATACGACAACTATCGTATTTTATGTTTTCTACTTTGACTCTTTCTTTGTATTGGTTAATTCTTTGCTATAGAATCGCCTTTCTGAGCCCTTTGAGGTCATGAAAAGTTATTTTCCCCCTTCAGAGGGCTATTAGCAGCGAACCACCTGATCCAAGGTACTGATTCCTTTTCCTATGTAACAGCTGGACTATCTTTCTTCGCTATTCTCTTTATTCGGGTTATCTTTATGGTGTATATTTTCTGCACCCTTTGGTTACCTTTTTCACGTTTCTTCTCACAACACGTGTGATTCCCCTTTTTTATTCATTTTCACCTTAAATGTGAAGTCTGTTCTTGGTGCACTTCGGTTTTATTTAACTTGGGCTACCATATCTACATCGGTATATATTTGAACCTTACCCCGACTGACTCTGATTTTAGATAATCATCCTATAGCCCTTTGGACGCTTATTTTGTTAACTTTATTTGTTATGGCGTTGATAGACTGTGATCAAAGTATAGATTTAAAATGTGTCAATGAAGTTTCTTTTTAGGTCTCGGCTAGCGAAGGCTGCGCTTGCGCAGTCTCGCTCGCAAGATTTAATGACTTGGAGAAGAGGGGCTTGAACCGCCCCTCTTCTCTCCTCTTCTCCATTGGCTGGCCTCTTAAATGCTGGCCTGCCATTGGAGAAGAGGTTTGTCTCGCAAAACAAGCCCCGTCCTTTTTGGATTCGGGGGCGTGTTTTTTCCGATGTTTTCTCTGGGCGTGTTTTTCTCTCCTCCAGCCAATGGCAAGAGGAGAGAAAAAGAAAAACACGCCGCCGAATCCGAAAACGCTACTGCGTTTCTCCGAGGCATTTCTGCTTCACCTCGGAGAAAGGCGGTGGTGTTCCTGGCGTCTTCTCACCCTGCTGTCGGCTCCCGTGTCTGGTGCCGCCTTCTTGTTAAAACACATGCCATTGTCAACTTTGAAAATGTATATCTTCTTGCTCTGTTGCCCTTTCTTGCTATCTTTCGCTCTACCTCTGTCCGTGTCGTCGGGTGTGCCACAGCGGCCTAGCGTATCTTTGACGCTTAAGCTTCCACCGAGCTCTTTGATTGGGCAGCGTGTGCTGTCTGGTAAGTGTGGCAGCCAATGGCTGGCCGGAATGCTGGGAGGTGGGCTGGGCCTTGGAGCAGTTGCTCTGTTCTCCTCACACACTCACACAGAACCGGACAGACTCTTGGAGTATTTTCTGGCAGCAGCACCCCCCACCCCCCAGCAATGCACGCCGCACCCTAGTGTCCGCATCGCTTAGTCCCTCCCTAGACCAGGGTCTCCATTTGTATAAAATCCATTCGCAAAGACCCCAGGGCCAGCGCACCCTCGGCATAGCCTCTCTTTCACATAAAGGAAGGGTCCACGATCCCACCATAGGGGCACTACCGGTGCATGCCCCTCTTCCGAAAAGCAACTATTATCTCACACGAGAACATTTGCATCCTCCTCTTTCTAGCGGTTGAGAGACGACCCCTTCCCTAGTGCCTTTATTGGGGCATATCGCCCCCTCCCGATTTGACCCCCCCACAAAGGGTCACACCTAGGTGAGGGGGTTCCTTTCACAGGGGCCGACTGACCATCTTCCCACAGAACAGGCCTTTCTGTCCCCTATTCCGTTCCATAACCTATATTTAGGATCTGTTGAGCTCTCATGATCCTTGCCATCACATGCAAAAGAGTATACCCATACTGAGAGTAATAGTTCTGAGCCAATATTTTATGCCGAATGTCAATTGATCTGCAACTGCTCCATTATGGAGACCTGCTGCCCCCATGGTTCCAGTTGCTGTCCTGTCTGCCTTTGAGTCCTCTCTTATGCTCGATCTTCTTGCTGAAGCCTGAACCCCGTCAGAGGATTACGGTTTCCGAATGCTGTGAGTTATTTCCAACTGGGGCTTACTGTTCTCTTGTGTTCTTATCTTTTTGAGACCTCTGCACCAACTTGCACCCTCGTTCTCTTGTCTCGTCGTTATATCACATTGCTACCCTGACTCTTAACGTGAAGGACAGACTGCATACACCCGAATAACCTCCCTCGTTCTGTTCCCAGCCCTAGGCTCCCTCGACGACTCCTAATGGGGTAGAGCAGCAGGGAAGGTAAGTCACTGATACTGCTTCATATTTGGAGTTGTCCATCCCTGTTGACATAGGTGTTAATTAATACCCAGGGGCAAGGAGAGGCAGCACAGTGCTGAAAAGGGCTTCTTCTAGGTAGTATGAGTTACAGAAATGACCACTGTTCTAATTTAATATGGTTATGTTTAGTTCAGGGGTTTATTTTATTTTCATGCAGCTTTGAAAGTTATTCTTTTGGTGTTTGAATGTTGTTGCCTGTCTGCCTATCCTGTGAAGAAGACGCCTTATGCGAAAGGGCCTGACCATCTGCGATTCTTTTAAATGAGGCTCTAACCTAGATACTTTGCAGGCTAATTTGAGGCTGTTTTTTAAATTGGTATTCAGTTTTTATTCAATTGTAGAATAAATATTTTGCTAAACAATTTATCTCCCAGAAATGCTGTACATGCAATTTAGACCCTGGTCATAGCCGACCATATTCTTTTCAGCAGCTGGTTCCGCCTGGACCAGCTTTCAGTTTCACCCCGAGTTGAGTGCCCCATGCCGACATATCATTACGCTGATCATGTTTTTTTTCATGAGCCGTTTCCGACTGGACCAGCTTATTGCTCTACATCTTATATCGAATTCAGTGCCCTATGCTGATATTTAATCGATGTTTTCCTTCTCGTGCTGGGACTACATTTCCCTAGGCGCGCGCTTTCAAAAACTACAAATCCCAAGCACCCCGGTTTATCTACACGGAAGTGGACGCGCCGTAATAAACAACAAGTTGTTTCTCAGAGTATCCTGCTGGTTGGACGCACACTAGAGAGACACCGCTACATCAGAGCGGTAAGTTACTTCGCCTATTTTGCCCGGGTTGCATTACCATCCCTGGCTTGCTTGAACCGCGACCTACTTGGTATAGGCTTTGCCGTGCCTCAAGACTTGTAGACAGGGACCATCCCCCAGTTCACTTTCCTTGCTGCGGCGGCTTAACTACCCTAGCCTTAACCGCACCATTGAAGCGCTTTGTCGTGCCACGCACTCCCCGACTGGGCCCCGCATGCACTTGCCCATGTGCAGGGCCCCCATTAAGGTTGAGCATCCTATCCAGAGCGTCTTACACGCTCCCCAGAGCCACTGCAAGCTCGCCATTCCACTGTCCTACAATGGGGCTTCTATCTACATGGATGCCCCAGTTTTCACTTCTCAGGGCGTACTTGTATGGTCACAGTTCCTTCTGGTTTCTCCCCCTCAAATGGCACCCATACCTTGTCTGGGTCCACTCATGCGCAGCCTCCCTGGGTTTATCCATGAGTTCACCTTGGATAGTTGCAGTCTTACCCCGGGTTACACATAGGGGGGTTGTTTTGACGCTACACTATATTGCCGTGACACGTCACTCTGTTCACAGCTCCTTTAAGAGCAGACCCTCATTATGATATAATCCTGGCCATATCTGTACTTCCGTTTGAACAAAACAGACGCCCTCTGTTTACCCCATTTCTGACTAATGAATATCGGAGCTCTGTCGGATCTCTGCTCTCCTCTTTCTCCCTTGCTGACACCACCTATTCCCCTTTCCAGGTTGGGTTAGCATGCATACCTCTGGCTAAAATAGCCCCGGACAGAAGCGGTAACTACAGCAACCAAATTAGGTGAGTGCCGCCCTGTACCAATGCTACAATACTTTTCATTGTGTCTCTACCCAGCAGTGGGTAGTTCAAAAGCCCTTTTGATCTGTATATGGCATAACCTAGCACTTACACCATTGGTGTTCTTTGTTTTTTGTTTCAATATAGGTCCTAGTGAAGGACTCACTGAACACGCGCCAGTCGGCTCTCTGATTGGTTGGCAACTACCAAATAAGCACTGTGATTGGTGGACCTTGTCAACCAATCAGAGAGCCTACTGGCGCATGCAGACAGCATGAGCAAGACACGCTGTAGACTCGCGTGGTGCGATGCAGCCATTTTCCCCCCATCGGCTGGCCTCCTCGAGTAGATTAGTCCCTCGCACATTCCCGCATGACAATGGGGGTCCATGGCGCAACGCGCCCTCACCGGCGGGAAGCCACGCAGAGGGGCGTTTGTTTTTCAAAGTAGTGGAAGTGTCCGCGGTAATCTGTAAGTGAAGGAGGGAAAAACATTACAAACAATTAACTGCAAAGTGCAAACAAACCTAGGGGTTTGCCTCTCTTCGTGCCGGACACACCATCTCAACTCGTCGTCTGTACTTGTCATCTTGTGTCGTGCTCGCTTTGCCCCAGGACTGTGGGAGCATTGAGGGAGGTTGCCGGTGAGTCGTTCATGCCCCCCTCCTACCCACATGCCTCCGCCACCCACCCCACCCGAGTGGTCGCGGGTGACACTGGTGCTTGCTCTGGGCTGCCCTGGGGGGCGCGGGCTCTGGATTGCTGGCCAGCTAGCAAGCTGTGGCCTGGCACTCTGGTTTGGGGGTGCATGGGCCTTTAGCTATCTAGAGTCCCTTGTCCCCGGCACTCTCTGGTTCCCCCTCAGGGGTCTACCCCTTAAGAGGTGTTCAAGTGCTTTTCGCCGGGTAGCACGCTACTCCAGAATCCAAGCACGATTAGTGGGGAAATATGAAATTAATTTGAGTGGTGGACATGCCTCACTTGCCTTACTACAAGTACCAGAAGGCCCTACGTCTGCGCGAATTAAACTGGTAGTCCGGTCGCTCCATGTTGACTGTACACAAGCACTACAGTATTGGGCTATGCATTTAAAAACAGTGTATGACTTGGTTTGTAGAATCCGTTGATTTCATGATTAAAAATCAGGCCCGGAAACATTGTCATTCTGACACTGAGTAATCTGGCAACTCTGTGTGTGTGGGAGGCTCTGTGTGTATGGGAGGCTCTGTGTGTGTGGGAGGCTCTGTGTGTGTGGGAGGCTCTGTGTGTGTGGGAGGGCGGCTCTGTGTGTGTGGGCGGCTCTCTGTGTGTGGCTTTTTTTGTAGGTGGCTCTATGCGTGGTGGCTCTGTGTGTGGGTAACTGTGTGTGTAGGTGGCTCTGTGGGTGGCTCTATTTGTGTGTGGGTGGCTCTATTTGTGTGTGGGTGGCTCTGTGTGTGTGGGTGGCTTTGTGTGTGTGGCTCTGTGTGTGGGTGCAAATGCAAAAGGTCTCACATTTGAGAGTGATTAAGCTATTGGCATTGTAAATAACAATGCCGTTTCTTTAAATGTTTTAAAAACAAAAACATAAACAAAAATAATGTCATCAGCAATGACAATAGCTCTAACTTTAACAATGCCGAGACCATTGCATTGTAAATGCTTGTTTTATATTATGTTTACATTCTAGGTGTTCATTGTGTGTCCGACACGTTTGTAATTACCACTGCCCTGATGAAGGTGTAGCCCTCCTCAGGCTTAACACTGAAACGTGCGTTGGCTTGTATTATTTCGTGCCTACCTGAAGACCCCGTCTACTTATGCGACTGGGAGAGCACAAATCCACTGGAACTGTTATTCCCTGGAATTGTTATTTCTTGAATTTTGTTGGTTTTAAGCTTTGTATGAAATGATCTGTCTTTGAATTTTGTGTTTGTTGATTAAATGAGTATGTTGTGGGAATGATTGTGTGTATGATTGTTTTTGTGTGGGACTTACATATTTCTGTATTGTGCAATTTGTTATTTATTTGTCTCCTACTTGATAATTATCCTGATCCTCTATATTGAAATAAATTGTTTTTGAAAATCTTCTTTCTTGTCCTTTTAGCCCCCTCTGTCAGTCGCGGTATTTAGTTGTTTATTTAATCCAGACCCTATTTTGGGCTCATTTATATCACTTTGCTATAGGCAGATGGCACTTTAGTTTTCATATTGGTCATTTGAGATGTCATCAGTGATGTCATGAGTGATGTCACTGACCATGTAATGAGTGATGTAATATGTGACGTCATCAGCAGTGCATTGCGGGCACGTGAGTTATAGTTAGCTGAACTAACTATAACGGGGGAATTTCAATGGTTTTGTACGAGTGAAAAGTCCAGCTAACTATAACGCCCCTGAAACCTATGGTTTCTTCAGTGAATTTCTAAGGTTTTTTAAATGCTAATTCCTAACTATAACATGCCTGAAACCTATGTTTTTTTCTGTGAATTTCAAAGGTTTTTTAAATGCTAATTTCTAACTATGCCTACAGAGATAGGACATGTGAAGAAAGAAGAAAAAACGCACAGAAAGAAAAAAAAGAAATGCAGAAAAAGCAACAGAAGTCCTCAAAGACGAAGAAAAGTGCAAGAAGAAGGATAACGTGCAGAAAGAACAAACAGAAGAGCAGAAAGAAGCCTTGTTGCAAAATCATCCTGTACCCTCAACTTTTTCAGATGGATACTGGTGGTAACTGAGTCTGACTAACCAGTCCTAGAGCCAGTGCTAGTATATAATAGGGCAGGGGATTAAAACTACCTCTTAAAACGCGCCACAGGGCGTGTTTGCACACGTCACCTCAGGTCCCGTCCCCTCCCTTCCCCACTGTGTAAACACGCCCTGTGGCCATTTTAAGTTGGGAGATTAAGTCCCCTTGAATCCTGAGGGTCCCTAGGGTCCAACTAGACCACTAGGTACCTCAAGTAAGCGCCACAGAGCTGCATTGCAGAGAGATGTAAAAAGGGGCACAGCCTAGACCACCTCTCTGCAACACAGCGCAGTGGCGCTTACTGGAAGCACCTGGTGGGCAAGTTGGCCCCCAGGGTCCCTCAGGATTTTTTTTTTTTTTTTGAAACCGTTTATTACAAAATTCAAAAAATATACAAAGATGGGCCTACAACCTTCAGGCCGGCCGCTAGCAAACAGAAGGAGCATATGGTACAAACAATAGCACGCATGCTGCGGCAAAGGGAAATGCACAGGAGTTAGCAGCGTTGATAGCCACACCATCCGGACCCCACATAACGGTTTCTTTTTGATATAAATAACAACAGGAAACAAATCCACAAGGCAACCCACAATCGGAAACAGCAGCATGTGCTCCCCTAGAAAGGGGACCCTACCAATCCATAGGAGTATCAAGGGGGGGAAAAGGTCAGGACAGGGACTAGGTGGACTCAGTGCCCGGTACCGGGGCGATAAACCGGCTAAGGGGACGGGGCCGGAGACGGATCGGGCAATAACGGCGGGGTACAGATTCCCCCGCGGTAGGCGTTCCAGGGGCCCCATACCTTCACCCATGTCCCAGGCTTACCTCTCGCAACATACACCACCTTTTCCCGAAACATGCACCAGTCCATGTTGTCCTTCCAGGCCGAGACAGTCGGCGACCTCTGGGAACCCCACAGTTGGGCAATGTCGCGTTTGGCCACCATATATCCCAGAGTCACCCACCACGTCTGTGGCGCCGAGTAGTCGGTTGGTTCCCACACATTCAGAAGGCATCTCCTCGCTTCAGGCAGCAGCGACACACGCGTAACCACCCGCAGGACCTCATGCACACCACGCCAGAATCGCTCCACCTCCGGGCATTCCCACAAAATATGAAGAAAGGTCCCCAAAAAACCACACCCACGCTTACACAGCCCGTCCACAGCATAGCCCATACGCAATAGCCTTGGCCCCGTGACGTAGACCCTATGGAGTATCTTGAGCTGGACGAAGCGAAGGCGGGCCGGTATGGCCACCTCTTTCGGGGAGGCCACCGCAGAGACCCAGTCCTCGTCGTCCAGCTCCAATCCATCGGCAACCCATGCCTCACGAAGGCTAGCTAGCAATCCCGCGCGGTCATTAATAAGTTTTTTATAGATTAGTGAAATCGTGCTTTCCGGTACATGTCCATCAAGCACTCTGTCCTCCAGAGGGGAATACTCCGGGATGGAGGCAACATCCGGGAAGACGGAGCATAGCGCATGACGGATCTGCATATACCGAAAGTACTCCCTGTCCTGCAACTGGAATTCCGTCTGCAGCATCTCGAACGTTTTGAATCCCCCCCTAGTCCAGAGATCACCCACCCTGCTGATGCCTATCATGTCCCACCTCTCGAAGCCCTTCGAAGTCCACAGGGTGCCCAACTGCTCAGATGCGTATAGTGGCGACGCCCGGGTCAAACGATCTTTTTTCCACCCCATCGCTACATTAGCCGCGTGCCACACTCGTACCATAACACGCGTGGGGCCCGTCAGACGTGCGTCGAGCGAGCTGGAGTAAAGCGCTCGGTTATAATCACCACCCGGCAGTAACATCTTATCCATTTCAAAGGCCGGGTTTAGAGCGGGCCCGTACAGGCCGTGATTAATCGCAGCCAGCTGGGAGGCCCAATAATACCGTTTGATATCCGGGAGGGCAATCCCCCCGTCATACCACGGGAGCGTCAGCTTCGCCAGGGCGATACGCGGTCTCCCTTCCCAGAACAGGCGGCGTTGCAAACTCTCCACTTCGCGGAAGTAGCGCGCCGGGACGACGTCCATTGTGTTCTGCAGAGCGTACAGGAAACGCGGCAGCGACATCATCTTAAACAATGCCGCCCGGCCGAGCGGCGAGAGCGGCAAGCGCCTCCAACGTGCGACATCCTCCTTCAGGCGCTGGAGGGGGGGAAGCAAGTTCTGACTATATCGGGCCTCCGCGTCCAGGGTAATGAAGACACCCAGGTACCTAAATTCCCGCGGGGCGATCTGGATAGGACAGCCCCGCGGAAGGATAGGAGCCTCCCCGGAGAGAACATACACGCACGATTTAGCCCAGTTGATGACAAGGCTGGAGTTATGGCCAAATGAATGCAGTACATCAACCAGTACTATCAGTGATTTACGTGGGGAAGCCAGGTACAGGAGAATGTCATCAGCGTATAGGGATATGCGGTCCTCATACTCGGGGGTCCAGCGGAGACCACGGATAGAAGGATGCCACCGCAGCCACTCCGCCAGGGGCTCCAAGGCGAGCGCGAAAAGGAGCGGCGATAACGGGCAGCCCTGCCGCGTGCCTCTGCCCAGCTCGAACGGAGCCGATACTCTACCGTTCACGACCACCTGTGCCAGCGGGCCAGAGTACAACAATTTAACCCAACTGATGAACCCAGGGCCAAACCCAAATTTCGCGAGCGTCGCCCAAATATATGGCCATTCCAGTGTGTCAAACGCCATAGTGGCGTCCAAGGACGCCAAGATGGCCGGCTCCCGTATGTACGGGACACGTGCGAGCACCCCATGCAAACGCCGCAGGTTAAGCGCTGTGTTGCGATGGGGGATGAAGCCGGACTGATCCTGGTGAATTAAGTCACACACTACGCCGACCAGCCGATTGGCCAACACTTTGGCAAGAATTTTGGGCTCCGCACTCAATAGCGAAATGGGCCGATAGGATGTGACTCGGTCCCGCGGCCTCCCCTCCTTGTGGATAACCACAATTGTAGCCAGACGCTGGTCTAGCGGGAGGGAACCCGTCGAGTGGGCCGCAAGGAACATAGCACGGAGATGTGGTGCCAGCGTATCCGGTCGCAGTTTATACAACTCGATGGGAAGACCATTAGGACCCACGGCCTTGCCGGAAGCGACCGAGCGTATGGCGAGGGCAATTTCTTCAGAAGTTGGAGCGGCGTCCAACGACACTCTGTCCTCCTCCGAAAGGGAAGGCAGCGCGATATCTCTGAGCAGGGCATGGGAATCCTCTTCAGAGCGGGAGGACACCGGGGAATACACCCCACGGAAATAGTCTGCAAAGCAAGAAACAATTTCTTCCGGTTCAGTGACACACACACCATTCTGTTTCTCAATCAAAGGGACAACTCGACTCGCTCTCTCCTTTTTGTCCAGCCACGCAATCAATTTACCAGCCTTATCACCCACATCATACAGTCTCCCCTGTTGCTCTCTACTGAGGCCCCTGGCCGCCTCCGTGACGAGGGCCTTATAGGCCGCTTGCTTGAGTCGGAGAACATGTAATTTATCATCCGTCACCCCACATTCTAGATCACCCTCCAACTCGGTTATCTCAGCTTCAACACGGGTCACCTCCTCCTGCTCGCGCCTCCGGGAGTGGGAAATAAGAGACAGGGCCTCTCCCCGGAGTACCGTCTTGAACGCCTCCCACAGTGAGACCGCCGATGACACAGACCCCACATTCTCGTCAAAGTAGCGCTTAAGGGATTTAACCAGCTCCGCGCGAATGGTGGGGTCACGCAGGTACCCGGGATTAATCGGGACCACCCTACCCTCTCCCCTCGGAAGAATATCAAAGCGCAACAAGAGCGGGGAGTGGTCCGAGATACCCCGTGCCAAATGGCTCACCTCTCCCACCCTCCCCACATGAGCCGCCGGAACCAGGACATAATCTAGCCGTGAGAGACTACCATGAGCCCCGGAATGGAAGGTGTACTGTAGCTGCGTGGGATGTTTCAAACGCCAACAATCTACCAGCCCCAAGGTATCCAGAAGGCCAGGCAACCACGCCTGGGCCCGGGGGAGATCCCTAGGGGGGTGTCGGTCCACAGTTCCGGAAACCGCAGCATTAAAATCCCCCCCCCCACCACTAGAATCCCCTCCGGAAGGCCAAGGAGGAGGCGCCCCAGGTCCGCAAAGGTGGTCGTCTGCAGCCCCGGCGGGACATATACTGACACAAAAACGACCACTCTGCCCTCCATTCTGCCCACCAAAACCGTGTAACGTCCCCTGTCGTCATGGAGCACCTCATCAATCTCCAACGGGAGCGAGTTCTTAACCATAATGCCCACACCCCTTGAACCAGACGTGAAGCCCGAATGGGCCACAAGGCGGTAGCCCCGTCGATTCATAGCACGAAAGGAGTTGCCAATGAGGTGTGTCTCCTGCAGAAAAACTATATCGGGCGAAATTCGCTTCAAGAACTGCAGGACCACACCTCGTTTTATCCTGTCCCCCAGTCCATTAACATTCCAGGACAACAAACTCAGTCCCCTACCCCCCATCATAAACAGAAGCCATCACTCGTCCCCCAGAGAGCACTTTAGAGATAACACAATGATACATTTGCCTTGTGGTGTAAACGAACAACACCCCACTCCAACCCACCCGCCCCAACAAAACTCCCCCCTCCCTGCACCCCTGCATGAGCCCGGACAGCCCCCCCAACTTGCAGTGTGCCTGTCGCCCCTATATAATGAAACTAGCTAGACCCCCTAGAGGAGGAAAGAGTACCCCTTCCAGACCCCACACAACCTCCATGGGAGAGGAAAGAACAAAGACAGAAGCTTGGTCGAAAGTGGCATCATAGTCGTCCAGAGTGAGGACCAATATCAACCCCTCAGTCCCGATCCAGTGGGCCGTCTCCTCCCGCCGCCCCCCCCCGCCATCTCGATCACGATCCCCAGACAGAGTGTCCAGCCAGTCCCCGGCCGCTTCGGGACGATCAAAAAAGTGCGTGCGACCATCCACCTCCACTCGCAGCTTGGCCGGGAAGAGCATGGCATATTTTAGGTTCATGTCCCGAAGTCGGCGCTTGACGCCCAGGAAGCTCAGTCTCTGCTTTTGGACCGCTTGGGTAAAATCAGGGTAAAAGTTCACCTCCATATTTTCCAGCTTAATCGGCCCTTGCAGTCTGGAGGCTTGCAAGATCGCGTCCCTGTCCCGAAAGTTAAAAATCCGGGCAATGAGAGGTCGCGGAGGGGCTCCGACCTTCGGCCTTCCCCCGGGAACTCTGTGGGCCCTCTCCACGGCAAAAAAGTTACTCAGTCCCCGAGGCTGGAGATGGGTAGCGATCAGGTCTTCCACAAATAGATCCGCCGCCGCTTCCGTCCCTCGGGTACCCCGATGATGCGGATGTTGTTCCTCCGGGCCCGACTCTCGGAATCCTCAAGGCGCCGATCCATAAGTGCACTCGCCTGACGAAGTCGGCGCACCTCCGTTTGTAGGGCCGCCACCTCAGTCGTGAGGCCCGATGCGGTTTGGGCCAAAGAATCAACCCGGTCGTTGGTCTTGGAGAGATCAGCCCTCACCAGGCCAACATCCACGAGGACCGCGTCGATCTTATGTGCCAGGGTATCGAACCGCTGGCCCACCGAGGCCTTCATCTCGGCAATGGCGCCCATGACGTCTTGCAGAGTCAGATCCGTGGGCAAGTCCGGGGCATCAGAAGGGCCCTCAGAGGACTTGTGTGGTCCGCCAGGAGATCCCTTCTGGAGGGTATAGCGGTCCATGATGTTGGCCTGATGTACGGCGCCACGCCAGGTCGACTTGGTCTTTGATCGATCTCCATCTTGTTTCGTGGCCATCGCCACAGTTATTACACTCGCACCAGCGACGCCGTAGAGGGCAGGCAATCGGGGCCACGAGCTCCGGGGGGGGCCACCCCAGATCGGCGGGGTGGGTCACAGCCGGCAGGCAGGCAGGGTCCCCCAGCGAGGCCACACCAACACAAAGAGCTCCGCGATCTCACTCGCAGAGAAGGCGAGGGGGTGCGAAAGTGAAAGCGAAAGTGCGGGGTACGCGACTCGCCAGGCCCAGCCCGCCGTTGTTGTTCACTTTGCCACCAGGTCACCCCCCAGCGCAAATCCGGGGTCCGGCGAGGAGAAGGCGGCAAACTTCAATCGGTGCTCACTCCGGCACCCGAGGTCCGATTTGAGAACGGGAAACGGGTACCACCTCAGCTCAGGCTCACCAACACAGTCCCCTCAACCGAGGCAGGATGAATACAGGATAAATGTAGGAGGTTGCGGAGGTCCTCGGGAGCCTCGCACCTACGCGGCCATCTTGGTTGCGTGCTAGGCTCCTCCCCTGGGGTCCCTCAGGATTGAAGGGGAATTATTTCCCCAACTTAAAACGTGCCACAGGGCGTTTTTGCACACGTTAACTCAGGCCCCGTCCCCTCCCTTCACCACTGTGGAAACACGCGCTGTGGCCGTTTTTAGTTGGGCGACTAAGTTCATTTGAATCCTGAGGGTCCCTAGGGTCCAACTAGCCCACTAGTTACCTCCAGTAAGCGCCACAGAGCTGCGTTGCAGAGAGGTGTAAAAAGTGGCACGGCCTGGACCACCTCTCTGCAACGCAGCTCAGTGGCGCTTACTGGAAGCACATGGTGGGCTGGTTAGCCCCCAGGGGCCCTCAGGATTGAAGGGGAATTATTTCCCCAACTTAAAACCCGCCATAGGGCTTGTTTGCATACGTCACCTCAGGCCCCGTCCCCTCCCTCCCCCACTGTGTAAACACGCCCTGTGGCCGTTTTAAGTTGGGAGATTAAGTCCCCTTGAATCCTGAGGGCCCCTAGGGGCAAAATAGCCCACTAGGTACGTCCAGTAAGCGCCATTGCAGAGAGGTGTAAAAAGGGGCACGGCCTGCACCACCTCTCTGTAACGCAGAGCAGTGGCGCTTACTGGAAGCACATGGTGGGCTAGTTAGCCCCCAGGGGCCCTCAGGATTGAAGGGGAATTATTTCCCCAACTTAAAACGCGCCATAGGGCATGTTTGCATACGTCACCTCAGGCCCCGTCCCCTCCCTTTACCACTGTGTAAACGTGCCTTGTGGCCGTTCGAAGTTGAGACATTAAGTCCCCTTGAATCCTAAGGGTCCCTAGGGTCAAACTAGCCTACTAGGTACCTCCAGTAAGCGACACAGAGCTGCGTTGCATAGAGGTGTAAAAAGGGGTATGGCCTCAGAACACCTGTCTGCAACGCAGCTCCCTGGCGCATACTGGAGATACCTGTTGGGCTAGTTGGCCCTCAGGGACCCTCAGTATTGGAGGGGAATTAATTCCCCAACTTACAACTGGCCAGGGGGCGCGTTTGCAGAGTGCTGTAAGGAGGGGGCGTGGCCTCTGGCGCGATGCCGGTCTTTTATTTATTTTATTTTTTTAAGAAGGAGGGCTGTGTGGCCCCTCTTCCTTTTCTAATTTGTTGGCCCTGGGGACCCCATTCCCCAGGGCCTGCACACTAATTTTTTTTGTTGAAAAAAATTCATTTGGAAGGGGGCCGCGTGGCCCCCCTCCCAGGGCCTTAATCGGCCCCGGGGACCCCAACCCCCGGGTCATGGCCTTTTTTTTTTTATTCTTTAGGAGGGGGGCTGCGTTGCCCCCCTCCTCAGGCCACTTATGGCCCCGGGGACCCCATTCCCCGGGGCCGGCCTTTGTTTTTTATTATTTAAAAAATATATATATTTATAGAAACACCTAGGACATGCTGGACAAACCGTATGTACCTATCACCATGACGATTTGCGTGATATTCATTAAAAGGTGACTATGCATGCAATGAATCCACGTGGGATGTATTTCCACAGCTAGTGAAGCTCTGACGTGTCTGACGCCCTACCGTGCCTAATCCCGGCGCCCCCACAGGTGGGTACTCTCCAAGTAGACACCCTTGTCGTTTATTTATACAAACATGGGTAGCTATTGACGGGCACATTTAATACACACGCACACCAAGCCATTCAAAGGGGATTCGACAAAAATTCGACTAAACTATGCAAGAAACCCCCCTCACGGTTAATAAAACACACATCCACCGCCGGATGTGTAATACTTTTTATTTTACTCTCTGGAAAGGAGACGAACCTCACTTGAGAGTCACAGCGTGCTCCTCCCTGAGCCCAGTGCTGTGTTACACCCACCAGTGCCCACCGAGTGCCACACACCTCTGTGTTGTATTTCACCAGCTAGTGCATATGCTATGACACTCTCTAGCCCATGTGCACTGTAACACCACCCCATGAATATGTCATGCCACACTTGCCTTCGCACGGGTTATATTGCCCCATCTAACATGCCTTCCTCGATGCCTATGTTATAACGCACAGCGCTATGCCATAAATATTACAATCTGGGATCCATATCTTTGTCACAGTGCATATGCAACGTTACACTCTCCAGCACATATTTTATATTACAACTTTAGAGACTAGTTAGGTTACACAACACTGCCCTGTGCATATTACACTCAAAGGCGCATATCGCATAGCACGCGCTAGTGCCTGTGCTATCTCGTGCTCTCCAATGAATCTGTCATTGCGCACAATGTATTGCATATTATATTTCACGCCCGGTTCATCTTATATCACACTTTTTGGTGCATAGTTTATACCATATACTATATCTAGTTTTCATTTTCAATCGTGCTCTCAGGACTATGTTCTATATAACACTGCGTCCACCTACCCCTTTCACGGACATTACATTTTGCGATGGGGGTGGAGGGTCAGGGGGTGTTTCTGCCAAGTGAGCCCGGAGTCACAGTCACAAACGTCCTCTTCTTCCTGAATAAAAGTGAGATTCTGCTGTATACTTGTTCATATTTTAAGTAGTTCGCACAGACACACATTTTAAAAACAATAAAGTTCCTAATACCCACCTTCTCTGAACAGTTAGCTTGCTGCCCCATCCACCTCCTCCCTATCCTCTATTGTCTGAATCCATGGACTAGCCTCCTCCCTCCTGCCATGCATGGTCTGATGTGCTGCCACTGCCCTTCATTTAGCATGATGTACCAGTGCACTCCTCCTGCCTAATTCTATGCCCCATCATTGACCTCCTGCTTAGCCTCTGTGCTTAGCTTGCTGCCCATATTCTCCTTCCCCCTGCCCTCCAATGTCTTTGTGCATGCCCCTGCTCCATCCTATTTGCCCACCATGTTCCATGGACCTGCCACTCCTATCTACTCTGAGTGTTCTGTTGAGCTGCCACTCCCCTCCCACCTACCTAGCATTGTCAGATGACTGTAACCTGTCCCTGCCACCTCCACCTTGCCTGTCCACATGCCATACCCCTATCCCCTTCCTCCTGTCCTCCATGGTCCATTTTACTGCCACACCCTTCTGCCCTCCCTGGTCTGTTGTGCTGCAACTGCTCCTCCTGCCTGCCCCGCACGGTCTGTTGTGAGGTCCCTTCCCTTGAACTCTCTTGTCTGTGCCCAGGTCCTGACCCTCTCTTCTATCCTCCATGGTCCTTTGTGCATGCCCCTGCACCCTCCTTCTTGCCCATCATAGCCATTGTGCTGCCACTAAACCCTCCCGCTTGCCATGCATGGTCTTCTGTGCTGCCACAGCTCCTCCCCCTTCCCTGTGTGGTCAGCTAGCTGCCCCTGACCCCCTCCCACCTTCCCTCCATGGTCTGTGTGTATGCCATCATAGTCTTACTGTTGCTCTCCGTGGTGTGTCCTTGCTTCCAGTGCCCATCCTGCCTGACCTCCATGGTCATCTTGCTGCTCCTGCCCTGCCCCCTTTCCCCCAGCCCTCTATTTCCACGTGCAGACCCCTATTCCCTCCCTCATGGCTTGTTTGTTCCATTGTAATGCCCCTGATCCGTCCCTCCTGCCCTTTATGGTCTGTTATGCTGCAGCTTTCTCTCCTGTCTGTCCATTATGGTCAGCTAGCTACCATTGCCTCTTTCCCCTCTGTTCTCTGTTGTCCATGTGCATGGTCCTGTCCCCTCCCTATTGCTTTCTATGGATTGTTGTGCTGCACTCCCGTTCCGCATGCCCTGTGTGGTGTATTGTGCTGCTGCAAACCCTGATGCCTGCCCTGCAGGGTCAGTTTGGTGCACCTCTCCATGTCCCTCCTGTCTTCTGTTATCCAAGTCCATGTCCCTACCCCAATTCCTGCTGCCTTCCATGATCCAATGTACCATACTTGCGAACATTTTGAACTTGGTAAGAGGGAGACTTTGAAAAAAAACTGGGGTATGGATTTTCCCCTTTGAGTTACATTGAAAAAGAGGAGATTGTAGACAGGAGACAGATCAAATAAAGCCCATTTGAGCTTAAAAACATTGGACGTTTCCTGGCTGAATCAGGTCTGTTGACATGTATGGTTGTACCACCACTGCCTCTTCCTTCTGGCCACAATGGTCTATTATATTGCCACAGCCTCTCTTGCCAGTCCTGTGTTGTTGGTTTGTTGCCCTTGCCCTTCTTTCCACTGCCCTCCATAGTCTGTTGTGCTGCCACGGCCCTTCCTGCCTGCCCAGTGCGGTCAAATTGTTGCCTCTGCACCCTCCTACCTGCCTTCAATTTTCAGAGTCCGTGCCCCTGGCCTCTGCCTCTCAACAGTATCCTAATGAACAACTAGATTGCTAACATTCTATATTTCTTATAAAAGTGTGGAACGCCTGACGTCATCTTGATGTAATCAAAACTGTAATACCTAGAGCATCTCCTTTAGAAATTATATATATGAGAGGGTCTTATTTGCATCAAAATTATGGTTAGTGCTCTAAAAAACTAAAATGAGGACATATTTTCTGAGTTTTCAAATAGAGACAAAGCACTTTTAAATTATTTGTTATGTTTTTTTATCCAGTTGACCACTTTATTAAATGTTGCACTTAGGGGAGAGGATGTGGTGTTACTTCCAGAGCTGCAGACTTTGCAACTGGGGAACCAGGTGCGAGTTTCTGCTTCAGCTCGACATTCTGTGATTCTGGTCAAATCACTTAATCTCCCCATGTCTACAACCAAAATGAATTTGTTCTTGTGTGATGTAACCAATGCTCATGTAAAGCACTCCAATACCTGACAAGTCTGCACTATATAAAACTGCAAAAACACACAAAAAAGTGTTTTACACACTTCTGTCATTGGGCTATACTTGGGCTACATCTGGGTGATATTTGGGCTACATTTGGGCTCTTTTGTCTCTGCTGGCCATCTTGGGAGATTTATTTGTTATGAAGTTTCCTAATTTCCTCATTTACTGCAGTCTCCTCAGTAGGAAATGCTTTCAGTTTTTTACTTTGATTCCATCAAGAAGGTATTCAGATATGTCACACATTTGCCATAAATTCTGAATGTTAGCACTCTAGTTGTTCATTAGATCACTGTAGTAAAGCTACTGCTCACCACAGAAGTCTGCTGCTGGTATTAAAAGTGCATGTTTCAGTCTGCATGTCAGAATGTTTTACTGAAATAGAAGAGGATTTGAGAAGTCACTCAAAATGTGCCCTAATTTTTCTTTCTTCAGCACTAATCATAATTTCTATGGCAAAATGAACCCCCTCATTGTGTTCCTTTTTAAATTAAATGTTTTAAGTGTTACCAGTTTATTCCAGTCAAGATGGCTTCAGGTGTGCCATACTTTTGTCATAAGTAAGACAGTAAGCGCTCTAGTTGTTCTTAAGAACACTCTGGGACATTCTGTCATTGGGCTATACTTGGGCTACATTTGGGTGAAATTTGGGCTACATTTGGGCTCTTTTGTCTCTGGTGGCCATCTTGGGAGATTTTATTTGTTATGAAGTTTCCTAATTTCCTCATTTACTGCAGTCTCCTCAGTAGGAAATACTTTCAGTTTTTTACTTTGGTTCCATCAAGAAGGCATTCAGATGTGTCACACATTTGCCAAAAATTCTGAATGTTACCACTCTAGTTGCTCATTAGATCACTGTAGTAAAGCTACTGCTCACCAGGGAAGTCTGCTGCTGGGATTCAAAGTGCATGTTTCAGTCTGCATGTCAGAATTTTTTTATGAAATAGAAGAGGATTTGAGAAGTCAAAATGTGCGCTAATTTTTCTTTCTGCAGCACTAATCATAATTTCTATGGCAAAATGAACCCCCTCGTTTTGTTCCTTTGTAAATTAAATGTTTTAAGTGTTACCACTTTATTCCAATCAAGATGTCTTCAGGTGTGCCATACTTTTGTCATAAGTAAGACTGTTAGCGCTCTAGTTGTTCGTTAGAACACTCTGGGACATTCTGTCATTGGGCTATACTTGGGCTACATCTGGGTGATATTTGTGCTACATTTGGGCTCTTTTGTCTCTGGTGGCCATTTTGGGAGACTTACTTGTTATGAAGTTTCCTAATTTCCTCATTTACTAGTCTCCTCAGTAGGAAATACTTTCAGTTTTCTACTTTGATTCCATCAAGAAGGTATTCAGATATGTCACACATTTGCCATAAGTTCAGAATGTTAGCACTCTAGTTGCTCATTAGATCACTGTAGTAAAGCTACTGCTCACCAGGGAAGACTGCTGCTGGTATTGAAAGTGTATGCAGTCTGCATGTCAGAATTTTTTAATGAAATAGAAGAGGATTTGAGAAGTCACTCAAAATGTGCCCTAATTTTTCTTTCTGCAGCACTAATCATACTTTCTATGGCAAAGTGAACCCCCTTATTTTGTTCCTTTTTAAATTAAATGTTTTTAGAGTTACCACTTTATTCCAATCAAGATGGCTTCAGGTGTGCAATACGTTTGTCATAAGTAGGACTGTTAGCGCTCTAGTTGTTCTTTAGAACACTCTGGGAAGCTGCAGTAGAACACAAAGGAATCAACTGACAGTCTCTGCCCTTGTTGGATGTACATATTTTACTGAGAATGTCAGACTTCATTCTCAGATGACTGAGAAAGATAATGTGAATTTACAGAAAATATGCTCTCAGTTTAGCTTATAGATCACCTTCCAACCCTCTGTGGAAAAAGCATGAGAAAATAGTTTTCTCTCAAACATGATTCATGATATCACAGCGGAAGGTTTTTTCACATGGTAAAATCACCTTAGAACACACCACAGTTCCTAAAATGAGTATGGTACCATCAACAAATGATTTATAATGTAACTAAAGTCTTAAAACCTTCTATTAATTGCAATGCTTTTTAATGAGGTGCTATCATGTATATTGGTCCCAAGATGGCTGCCAACACTTCTTGGATGAAGTACTGACAGCCAATCAGATCTCACGATGAGATGTGTGGTTAGGCTCCGCCCACATATATATATGAATTTACTTTTGATTTTCTCAGGAACTACTGAACAGATTGACACCAGACCTGCAAAAGGCAATTCCCTGACCTGGGGACTACCTCTCTGCCAAATTTCAAGTAATTCTGTTCAGCCGTTCGGGCTGTACCTTGGACTAAATGTCCCTATGGAAAAATGCATGGGAAAAACGTGTTTTGGGACCCCCCTTTTTTCTCGGCTCCCACTTGACGAATCACCCCGAGACTTTCAGGGTAGGAGCAGAGCGGAGCGCCCCACCTATTTTGAAAATTTTGCGAGGATTCGTCAACCGGCGCCAAAGTTATTCCAAATAGAATGTTGCGGATTTCCTATGGAAACACGGTCCTAACTATAACTATCTACTGGCGACCGCCAGTAGATAATATATATATATATATATATATATATATATATATATATATATATATATATATATATATATATATATATATATATATATATAATATTTAAACTTTACAGAAACACACAGTCACTGGATGATGTCATCAGTGATGTCATTTGAGATGTCCTCAATGATGTCATCAGTGATGTCACTGACCATGTCATTAATGATGTAATATGTGACATCACAAGCAGTGCATTGCGGGGGCGTGAGTTATAGTTAGCTTAACTAACTATAACAGCCGAATTTCTCTGGTTTTGTGCGAGTGAAATGTCCAACTAAATATAACGTCCCTGAAACCTGTGTTTTTTTCATTGAAAATATATACATATATATATATATATATACTTTTGTAGAGGCAGCACCTCCTAGGAATCTTACCCGTAATAAGGTGGCGCGCTAAGCCGGTAGAGCCACCGCCGGCAAATTTTGGTTATGCAGAGATCTGCAAATAAGCAACGCACTCTCAGATGCAGTTAAAAGATTTAATTCTCCCTGTAACGCATTTCGAGAGTATCCTACTCTCTTGATCACATAATGAGTAACAGTGACACAGTGCTTTACATGTACGTAATCATACTAGACATAGGCGAAGGACTAACATTCTCATTCACCCCTTGAAAGTCTGACTTTAGCGGCCATATTGGAAGGGGTTTAAGATGTATTGGTACATGTATACTTTTTACAGAGAAAGAAAGAAAATAGAGATAATGCTCAAAATTCTCTAGGAGATATCATGATACTTGGGACATTACCCAACTGACTCTGTTTATGGAAACACTATTTGTTCTCATAATCGTGTGAACAAATTTCACATTAAACGTGCCGAATGGCAAAGCGTTCCCCGTCAGAGACTTATAGTTCATTAAAGGTGTCATAGTGACTATTTTTTGCACCAAAAATGTACCATTTCAGTCCTGCATGAGCAGTCCATTACTTTTTAGAAGTAAAGGAACACTCGGTCCATTTACAATATTCTCAATACCTGCACCTTAGTGGTGGTGTCTAAGGAAAAAAGCCCTCAAGCTCTATCCCCTCTAATTATCAGGTGTAATAGCCAAGTGGCACTATGAACCACGCAGGAGCTCGTACCATGTATTGGTGAGTAGAATTCCTCCAATCCATCTCCAATATCAATGTACCAAAATTTGTGGAAAATAAAGGCACATTTGCCAACCATATTCCCAAAGCCTTCTAAGGTTACTACATGTACTTTGTAACAGAAAAGTGATAAAGTGCGAAAGTATATATATAACATTTGTGAAAAAAGTTCTTATCTACTCTTCCCAGGGTGCCTTATCTCGTAGAGACGAAGAAAAGGGTAGGTGGCCCGTGACTTGTTCGTGAAGATACATAGGGCCCCTTCCTTTCCTCCTGTGAAGAGAAAGAACAAGAAAAAACAGAGAATAAAATGTGTCCATCAAAAATGAAATTCAACACAGGTAAAATGCATTTGCAATTATACATTAGAGGAATAAGAAACTCAGTAATCTAGTCCTCAATCAGATGTGTTGCCAGTTCCTCATCCTGATTATGCCCTTTCGGATACTTTGTTTCGAGGTTCATAATCCATTTAGATTCACGTTTCCTGAGGGTTAATTCCCTATTGCCTCCTCTTCGACCAACTTGTACTTGTTCTACTATAAAGTAGCGTAGTAAGCTGCTGTTAGATAAGTGAAACTCAGCAAAATGTCGTGCAATAGGATAATCAGGGTCTTTGTTATTCACTGCTCTAAGGTGCTCAAGAACTCTTTTCTTAGTCATATGGGTAGTACTCCCTACCTACCTTTTCTCACATGGGCACTCCAAAACATATATAACAAATGTAGTGCTACATGTAAGGAACTGTGTTATGGTTTTCATACCTCCTTTAAATGGTGTACTAAACTCACATACCATCTTGCTGTTTTTACAGGCCTTGCAGTGACCGCCGGGATAAAATCCCCTCAAATTATGTTGATTGTGGTCTCTGCTTTCAGTGACATCCCCTCGTACTAGTATGTCTCTCAAGCTGTTACTTTTCCGGTATGTAATTTTAGGTCTATCACTAATCATGGGGCCTATAATCGTGTCATTTTTTAGAATGTTCCAGTTTTCACATAGGATTTTTTGGATCCTATGTGATTCTTTGTTTTAAGTAAGAATCACTCTCGTCTCTGTATTACCTGTGACACTTTCTTTACTTTTTGCTTCTAGCGTTTTTTCTCTTGCTATGTTCCTGATTTTGGATACTGCCCTGTTCAGTACCCAGTCAGGGTAACCTCGTTCCCTGAATCTGCATAGCATGGTTCTTTCTTCCTCCTGAAATCCCTCTGTATCACTACAGTTCCGTCTTGCTCTCAGCAGCTCACCAAATGGTATACTCCATTTAAGTGTATCCGGGTGGCTGCTGAGAGCATGGAGGAGACTATTTCCTGCTGTGTCTTTCCGGTAAAGTCTTGTTTTTAGGATGTTCCCTGTAGCAGTAATCTTAACATCAAGGAATTCTATTTCCTCTTTCTGTAGGTTATGAGTTAAGGCAATGTTATAAGGGTTATCATTAAGCAGTTTGATAAACTCTATGGCCTCTTGTTCACTACCTGTCCAAATAAGAAACAGGTCATCTATGTAGCGTAACCAAGTGTCTACTTTGCCACGGTAAGCAGCATATTTTTCATCTTTATATACTTCCTCCTCCCACACTCCCAAGAACAGATTCGCGAAACTTGGCATGAAACATTTCCCCATTGAAGTACCTGTTGTTTGTTTATACAGATCTCCATTAAACAAAAATATGTTGTTGCGAAGACACATGTCTATCATTTCAGTCAGCATTTTAGTATGATCCAAATACATGATATCTCTGTCATTGAGGTAATGGGTGCATGCTCTAATACCCTGATTGTGTTCAATGATAGTGTACAATGAGCATACATCCATTCGGCGCGTTTAATGTGAAATTTGTTCATACGATTATAAGAACAAATAGTGTTTCCATAAACAGAGTCAGTTGGGTGATGTCCCAAGTATCATGATATCTCCAAGAGAATTTTGAGCATTATCTTTATTTTCTTTCTTTTTCTGTAAAAAGTATACATGTACCAATACATCTTAAACCCCTTCCAATATGGCCGCTAAAGTCAGACTTTCAAGGGGTGAATGAGAAGGTTAGTCCTTTGCCTATGTCTAGTATGATTACGTGCATGTAAAGCACTGTGCCACTGTTACTCATTATGTGATCAAGAGAGTAGTATACTCTCGAAACGCGTTACAGTGAGAATTAAATCATTTAACTGCATCTGAGAGTGCGTTGCTTATTTGCGGACCTCCACATAACCATATATATATATATATATATATATATATATATTACCTACTGGCGGTCGCCAGTAGGTAGTTATAGTTAGGACCCTGTTTCCATAGGAAAACCGCAACATTCTATTTTGAATAACTTTGGCGCCGGACGACGAATCCTCGCGAAATTTTCAAAACTAATGGGGCGCTATGCTCCGCTCCTACCCTGAAAGTCTCGGGGGGGATTCGTCAAGCGGGGGCTGAGAAAAAAGGGGGGTCCCAAAACGCGTTTTCCCCATGCATTTTTCCATAGGACCTTTAGACACAGCTACAGCCCGAACGGCTGAACAGAGTTACTTGAAATTTGGCAGAGAGGTAGTCTACAGGTCAAGGAAGTGCCTTTTGTAGGTCTGGTGTAAATCTGTTCAGTAGTTCCTGAGAAAATAGCATTTAAATCAATATATATATCTGTGGCAGCTTACGGTGCGCTTACCGTGCGCTTACGGTAAGCTTACCGTACACGTACGGTGCCGTGCGCGAGCGCGATTCTGATTGGCTGTTAGATCTTAGTAAACATTCGAATCGGTCGAAACCAGGAAGTGTCGGCCGCCATTTTCTCTCTCGCACTCTGACGGGGGGAGGAAAAACAAAGGCGGATAACATGAAAAGGGGCATGCTAGACAGCTTCTAACCACCTATCAATTGTTAGGGTGTCCCAAAAGAACCCCCAAGGCCAAAAATTCATTTTTTTTTTTTTGAAAAAACGCCGATTACGATATGATCAGTTAATAGATAACATTTCACAACGTAGCGCATAATATGTCCTCCGTGTGTGGACGATGCGCGAAGCGCATCGTGCGTACATGGCCCACGGCATGGCCCACGGCACTAACTGCGTAAAGTGGGCGCGCACGCCACGAACGGCGTAAAGTAACTTAGCATTTAAAAAACCGTACAAATTCACTGAAAAAACCATAGGTTTCACACACGTTATAGTTAGGAATTAGCATTTAAAAAACCTTGCAAATTCACTGAAAAAACCATAGGTTTCACACATGTTATAGTTAGCTGGACATTTCACTCGTAAAAAACCATTGAAATTCCCCCGTTATAGTTAGTGCAGGCAACTATAACTCACGCGACCGCAATCCTCTGCTGATGACATATGTGTCTTTATGAAAAAAAAATATTTGCAATATATGTATAGCTAAAATTTAATGGAAGAAGACATGGGCAAATAAGTGTCTAAATACAGTATTAGCATCAGCAGAGGATTGCGGTCGCGTGAGTTATAGTTGCCTGCACTAACTATAACGGGGGAATTTCAATGGTTTTTTACGAGTGAAATGTCCAGCTAACTATAACATGTGTGAAACCTATGGTTTTTTCAGTGAATTTGCAAGGTTTTTTAAATGCTAATTCCTAACTATAACGTGTGTGAAACCTATGGTTTTTTCAGTGAATATATATATACATATATACACACGCAGACAAACATACAAAGCCCGTCCAATACCTAAAATAAATAATTCTGCTGTGTGATGGAATATTTAACTTTCAACCCCATCCGCACCTTACCATCTGGGGAATGAGTGCCCATAGTTAAAAATGCAGTGCACTTTTTTTTTCACATTCCATTATTTGTTATCTTAAAGGGCCAGCTGCTGAATAATGCCACAATACATCTCAAAACATAATCAGGCTTCATCAAATAAAGCAAAATACTAGAGAGCCAAAGCTGGAAATTTTAAGCGATGCAGGACTGGGCAAAGATAACTATTTCTTCTCTACATGATATGGCCCCTTTAAGGATGGCCATAAAATTGTAATATTTGCTTGGTTACTATACTGCAATACTATAATTGATCATGATGGATGAGCTACTACATATCTCATTTGAAGGCCCTAGGTACCTGATCTTTCTAGACCTCCCAGCTGTGTAGGATATTTATGGATCATGGAATGTTGATGTCCAAGTTATGTAAGAAAAGAAATCACAGAGTATCAAGCACTAACATGGATGCCAACAAAACCGAATGGTTTTTGTACTTGTGCTAATTGTTCTATTGGCAGTTTTGGCAGAAACAAAGTCACTGAGTTTAAGCTTAATGCAAACAAAACATATCACATTATGTCATTCATTACCTGTAATACGACGCATACACTATATGTGATTGGTTGTGCTTGCAACAAGGTATATAAAGGAAGCAGTATAAGATGCCTGAAAACGAGAATACAAGCACATGTATGGGCTATAAAAAACTGCGATAAAAGATATCCTATTGCAATGCACATTAAACAAGAACATCCAGAAAAAAGAGACATCTGGTTTCATGCAATTGAGCATATTGTTAGACATGAAAGAGGGGGAAATAGAGAATTGTCTCTACATCAGGCGGAGGCAAGATGGATATGCCGTTTGAGATCAGTCCATCTTGGTCTAAACAGCAATTCTGAATTGCACCACTTTTTGTAGATTAGGGTTATTCTGATATTTCAATAGTATGCCCTGGCCCTTTTTTCTGATAATGAGAGTGCGTGAATATCACTGGTGTATATAAGCTTGATCTTATAGTTGGGCGACAAACTGATTATACTTAGTGACTTATGTGGTGTATGCAACTTTGGATTGGTTTACTTTGGAATTCGCATCTCCATACCTTTTGTGGATATTTTAATAATTTGATTAGTGGTAATCTTATATATAATTAGGTCATTTAAGAGGTAGGAGGAATATCTCATCATCATATGTAATGGCATGAGTTTTAAGAATACTGTGATAAAAGAATATATACTATTGCATGAATTCCACTCTGCTCGAACTAACATTGGGAAGAAAAATGAATCGGCGATCATATTCCAGTGTTATAATTTGGAGATTTTTACTTTTCTTGGTGTATAACTTGAGATATAATGTAAATTAGTCTTTGGATCTCTAGACTTGTTGTGTGGTCCGAGTTGGTTGGGTGATATTCTTGTTGTGTAATAAAATCCCGTTCAATGTGATATTCCTGTGAAACAAAGTGGTTTGAAGATGAACGCCATGGAAGTGCCTAGCGAGGGAGGTAGCTGGAATTCGCTCAATAGGAGATCTTTTAGACATATCAGGCATACTAACATTTAGGGATATACAAAACACATTTGGGATACAGACCAGAGACCTTTTCAAGTATTTGCAAGTTAGGAGCTACCTAACCCAAAAGAAAGGGGGTCTAATGGGCTTTAACAACATTGATATTGTGGAAGTGGTTTGCTCTGAAGAAGGGTGCACAATTAGTCAGATATACTCTTAACTGATCGCTCTTATCCAGGATGACCTAATGAAATATGGGTCCAAATGGGAACAGAAGCTGGCTATAGCACAAAATATATTCTTAGAGTCCCTTGAATTGGTGAGGACGGAGCTTCAATCAGCAGGGTTGCAGGCTCAACACTGCAAAACACTGTTCTCGCTATATCATACTCCAGCCAGAATGGCCCAATGGGGGGGTCAGGATGGGATTACCTGCCCTCGGTTTAGCAGTGCTGAAGCTGATTTAACACATATGTTTGCGACGTCCTATTTTAGCTACATGGTTAGGTGAAATTGAAATATTTATGAACAATGCATTAAAAATAAGATCAAGTCTAACACCCCAACATATACTTTTGGGGATCAGCAACAATGATGTCCCAGAGGATCATTGTCCCTTTTTCTTTATAGCAGTGGCAGTGGTAAGAATTTGCACTGCATCAACCTGGCTAGATCCTTTGGCTCCTGGATTTCAACAATGGTTGGGTAGATTGTTAGCTACCTATAATTTAGAAAAAGGGATATATGAAAAAAAGTGTAAAAAAGCAAGAAGAATAGGTGAAAACATATGGGTCCCTCTTAAAAGATGGAAGGAGGGTAACAAGGATGTATAAAAGAGGCATTGGTATGTTATGTGATTGTTTGAAATTAACCGGTTTCTTTTTAGTTTTCTTTTTTTTCTTTTTTTCTTATTGATGTGATCATAAAATTGGTTCTTTATGTGTCTCCTCTATAATAACGATGAAGCTGGTATTATGTATTTTGGTCACATGTTCTGTGGCGGGTCAATATTTATTTTCATGAAATCCTATTGCACTCTGATTTAGTAAAAATATTTTTTTTAAAGGAACTGCCTAGCGAAATACTGATAGTGAAATTAGAATAATAACATAGATGATATATGACGCTATCTATGTGGAAACACTGTTCTAAGATGGTTGCTGGGGAAGTGCTCTACTTTCTATTGCTAGTGCAGTTAACAAGATAATGCACTATGCTAATGTGACTTACAACTGAGCCCATTTTACAGACAATGTACCATTGACATGTAATATTGTCAGGATTTCAATTGGTGACCGTATTCACTAGGTAGGTGATATATTTCGTTATCTATGTGAAAACACTGTTCTAAGATGGCCGCCAGGGAAGTGCTCTACTGTCCCTAGCAGGATCAGTCAATAAGAAAATGCACTATGCTAATGTGATTTATAATTGAGCACACTCACGTATAACGCACCATCGACATGTAATATCGTTAAGATTTCAATTTGTGACAATATTCACCAGGCAAACATGCCAGTTGGATTAATATAAACCAATAAGACATGATTTGATTATGAAATACATCAGTCAAAGATGGCCACTATATAAGTTACTGGTTCTATTGTATTGCGCATGCGTGAGGGACCTTGGAAAGTCTGAAATTCTAGTTAAAAAGTCAATTGCGTTGAAATATAATGAAATACTGATAAATAACATTAAGTAACATCCCTAAGAATTTTATTTGGAATGATATCTTTCAGGCGAATGTACTAACCTCATCAACATAGACGTATAGAATATGATTCGATAGAAAAATATCAGTTAAGATGGCCACCATGTAAGTTGTTGGTCCTGTTACAATGCGCAGGTGTGAAGAACATGGCAAAGTTTAAAAGCCAGAAAATGAAGTAGTCGGGGGGCGCTTAAAAGCGCATAACACCAACGCGGCGCGGGACGCGCTTGTTACCGCCTGCAGCACCAGCACTTTTTGGGACTCCATATACCAGCCGGGACGCGCTTGTTACCGCCTGCTGCACCAGCACTTTTTGGGACTCGATATCCCAACCTGTCACGCTCCCAGGAGGGAGGTGCCAATCCCGCCATCGCGCTTAAAAGCGCATAACATTAACGCGGCGCGGGACGCGTTTGTTACCGCCCACAGCACCAGCACTTTTTGGGACTCCATATCCCAGCCTGTCACGCTCCCAGGAGGCAGGTGCCAATCCCGCCATCGCGCTTAAAAGCACATAACAGCAACGCGGCGCGGGACGCGCTTGTTACCGCCTGCAGCACGAGCACTTTTTGGGACTCCATATCCCAGCCTGTCACGCTCCCAGGAGGGAGGTGCCAGTCCCGCCATCGCGCTTAAAAGCGCATAACATCAACGTGGCGCGGGACGCGCTTGTTACCGCCTGCAGCACGAGCACTTTTTGGGACTCCATATCCCAGCCTGTCACGCTCCCAGGAGGAAGGTGCCAATCCCGCCATCGCGCTTAAAAGCGCATAACATCAACGTGGCGCGGGACGTGCTTGTTACCGCCTGCAGCACCAGCACTTTTTGGGATTCCATACCCCAGCCTGTCACGCTCCCAGGAGGGAGGTACTAATCCCGCCATCGCACTTAAAAGCGCATAACATCAACGCGGTGCGGGACGAGCTTGTTACCGCCTGCTGCACCAGCACTTTTTGGGACTCCATATCCCAGCCTGTCACGCTCTCAGGAGGGAGGTGCCAATCCTGCCATCGTGCTTAAAAGTGCATAACATCAACGCGGCGCGGGACGCGCTTGTTACCGCCTGCAGCACCAGCACTTTTGGGGACTCCATATCCCAGCCTGTCACGCTCCCAGGATGGAGGTGCCAATCCCGCCATCGCGCTTAAAAGTGCATAACATCAACGCGGCGCGGGACGCGCTTGTTACCGCCTGCAGCACCAGCACTTTTTGGGACTCCATATCCCAGCCTGTCACGCTCCCAGGAGGGAGGTGCCAATCCCGCCATCGTGCTTAAAAGCGCATAACATCAACGCGGCGCGGGACACGCTTGTTACCGCCTGCAGCACCAGCACTTTTTGGGACTCCATATCCCAGCCTGTCACGCTCCCAGGAGGGAGGTGCCAATCCCGCCATCGCGCTTAAAAGCGCATAACATCAACGCGGCGCGGGACGCGCGCGGGCCGTGCCCGGGCGAAGCCCGGGCCAAGGGCGGGCCCGTCCTTGCCCGTCACTACCCGAAGGTGGCAGGGCTGGGCCCACTCTCTTATCTTGTGCCCGGAGTGGCAGCAAGATTGTGAATATGCTAGTGGCATTGCGTTTATGAGCCCGTCTCGCCAACATCACTGAGAGACAATTGAAAGCTCCTTCGAATTTTCAAGGGACTCAAGGTACATCAATCAAATCGTATTGTCAATTTGCCTCTGATTTTGTACTCTTGGCTAAATGCATTTTCTCTTCTTTCTTGTTACAATGGGGAAGCGGAAAATTATGGAGGGGGCCGGGGTTGGGGGTGGTAATGGCTCTAATATTTCTGTGGGAAAGACGAAAATGGCTAGAAAGACTCTTAAAAATGCTGGTGACAAGTTGTGTCATGGATCGGATAGATACTCTAGTTAGGGAATGCGAGGACCTCTTGATTGACAAACCCTCCGTTCCTCTTTCAATAGTAGCCAACATAAAAACTGCTCCGCCAACTATTATACCTGCAATGTTCAAGAAATCCTCTTGTAATTCTGATGATCAATTAGTTAAATCTTTGGGCCATAAACATCTTGCAGTTACCGCTTTAGAGCTACAGGCTGAACCCTTAAGTCCACCCACGAGCCATACAGGCTTTCAAATACCCTGCACAAACAGGTTTGAAGTTCTAGCAGATTCTCCCCTATTTCCCCGGTTGAAACTACAGCTAAAATCCTGTTTCCACAAACCCACTCTAATGGGAATTGCCCTTGTAAATGTCCTGATACCAACTTGTTTAAAATCATTCAGTCCCTCAAAGCTGAAGTCAAATCTTTAAAAAGCATGATTACAGGACTCAATTCCTTTGTCAGGTCTTTACCATTAGCTTGTCATCCAAAGCAGTATTCTACCATCTTACAGCCCCCCCTGCACATCACCGAGCATTGACAAAGAATGTGAGGGGCTGGGAATGGCTCAGGATAAAGCGCCCTACCATGCACACAAAAGTAAATCTAACATCTGTGAGACACCCCAGGTTTCCCGCACTAACTACCCCCTGAGATCCATTCTCGAGCCAACAAACATCTTATGCCCAGGAGTACTATACTATTGCCTGATTCTCAATTGTATCCAAAAACACGGGCTCCAACAAACCTCTTACCTCCCCCAATCATAGGGACCATTTGAAAGCAATGCACCTTGTTTTTATGGTTAATGTCCCTAAACTCGATGCCACCCATAGGGTCGAGAGTAAAGACTCGCTAGTCAACAAGTCCATTCACTGGCTAAGACATGTTAGAGGCTGTCGTTCCATCATACGGGAGGACATCTTAAGAGCAAGCAGGTGTCCATCCGCAAATGGGGTTTTCGACAATATCGAATTAACATTGTCAAATGCAGATCTGGCGGATAACATCCTCTCCAGAGTCGTCTTCAATACAGATCAGGCGCTCTCCACCTTTAGCTGAGAAAAGAGTAGGTTTCCATCAAGAACTCCCAGTGTGTGACCGCCCCTCACCACTGAACCATAATGATTGACTACCTAATACCTCTATTCAGTCTACAAGGCAGAATACATATTCTCACCAGGGCAAAGTCCTTTTCGCTAACCCCGATTTTCCCCTTTTGTACCAGACACCATACATGGCTAGATCTCGAAATCATGGTATTGTACCTATTCCTGATTCTGCAAGTAGGGCATGTGCAGGACCTATTTCTAATTTCCATCTCTTTAATAACTTTTCTTTGGATTCTACATCTTCAGGGGGACCTCGTGCGTTTGTTATCCCCCCAGCTGCCTCAAATTTAGATCAGGTAGGTCAGACAACTTTAGGTCACGCCCAACCAAAAAGTAACCCTATGACATTTACAATGGATTCAGCCATTGATCCGGTGGTCATGGAGTCTGAGAAACGTAGCACCTCCCTTAAGATACTGTCTTGGAATGTTGCAGGGCTCAAGAATAAATTTTTATTGCCCCATCTGAACAGCTTAGCTGACGACCACCATCTTTGTATCTTTCAGGAAACTTGGTGTTTGACACCACTCCACAAATCAGGTGATACCACTTTCTTTACCCCAGCGTTTCATGTTGGTAAGGGGCGTCCATCGGGCGGGCTGATTGTGTGGGTCAGTATTGATTTGGGATGGACAGTAAAACAAAACATAGTCTCAGCCCAAGATATCTTGTGGATCACTATAAAAGGGCCAAAGGGAGGGAAAACCCTTGAACTCTTCAATATCTATGTAAGAGGGATGCCTGTGGCTAAAGTTTGACCTACCCTTTCACTTCTTGTGGAAAAACTAAGCAACTGCCATATACTTGCGAAAATTATGGTGGCAGGAGATTTCAATTGCACCTTCGAACCCTTAGGCTCGGATGACTTCTTGGGGATATTAGACAAAGATCTTCCATGGGGAATATCTTCCTTAGACCTAGCTCCCATTAAGAAGTGGTCCCAGGTGGCTATCCAAATTAATGCAATTGCTCTTGAATTTGGCTTGAGGGCATTGAATGGCAGAGTTCCATCTGACCTTTTGGGAGCCCACACTTTTAATAGAGTGGGATCCACTTCTCGTATCGATTACATCTTAGTGGACATTCGCCTCTGGACTGTTTCCATTGATATGATAGTTGGCGCCACAGTGGACAGTGACCATCATTTTTTGTCCTGCTGTTTGCAGAATTCATGGTTATGCCCCGAGCAAGCCCCAATAATCGATCCAATTCTAATTACCAAGGATATTGTCCCCTCAAATTCTGGTAGATTTTTGAAGTGGGCGAAGGTTGTTGGGCAAGACTTCAAAATTCATTCTATTTTTGAAATTTTGATGGCCAGAACTAAGGATCTCGAGGTAGTTGCAAAAGATCCATTAGAAAAATCTAAAGCAACCATTATTTACGATGCAACTATCAGCCAGATGAGTTTGCATTTCCAGTTTGGGCAATCATCCAATAGCAAATGTAACAACAAAAAGGGGCTCAACTCCTGGTTCACCAAGGACTGTCGATCAAAGAGGGAAGCCTTATCTCTTGCCTTAAAAGGGAAAATTCTTCCTGAAATTAGAGAAGCAGGGAAAGAATATAACGCCACTATTAATAAAGCAAAACGCGACCGGGAGGAATCACATTGGCAGGCATTAAAAGATGCTTGCAACCCAAGGGATTCCACAAAATTTTGGAACTTGATTAAAGCTGCCGACCTCAAAGGCACTGCCCCAATACCCAATCAAATTACCAGCTTAGAATGGCACGCTCACTTTTCTAGATTATACTCATCCCAGGACCCCTTGGTTAACCAGCAGCCCCCAGAGCGCGTTTTCCATTCACATTCTGTTGTTGACATGACACCTTTTAATACCACAGAAATTGTAGATGCAATTAATTGCATCGTTCCTGCCAAAGCTGCTGGTCCGGACGGAATTCCGGGGAACTTACTTCGACTGGATGCAGCTAGATGGGCCAAATATATTTCGCTCCTGCTAAATTCAATTGCCAAGGGCGCACCAGTTCCAGACTCCTGGAAAGGAGACGAAGTTGTTCCTATATATAAAAAAAGGGGATAGGGAGGACCCTGCCAATTACAGGCCTATCAGTCTGATAGATGTCATTCAAAAGGTGGTTGGCAGGGTTCTCCTACACAGGATCCAGGACTGGATAGATGATGGTAACATTATTTCCCAATATCAAGCGGGGTTCAGAAGGAACACCGGGACTATTGACCAGGTGTTTCGGCTGCTCCTCCTTTACTGGAAAGTGGTAGTGATCGGTAGGGACAGTTTATATCTTGCCTTTATTGATCTCAAGACCGCGTTCGATTTGGTACCTAGGGGGTCTTTGTGGTCAGTTTTGGCAGAAATGGGCACCCCGCCACGAGTCTTGAATCTATTAATTTCCTTGCATAGGGATAACTACGCCCGTGTAAGATGGGGCGACCAGGGCCAAGTTACTGATAGAATCATCGTCAGTAGGGGGGTCCAACAAGGGTGCGTCTTGGCTCCCACCCTATTCTCATTGTATGTGAATGGGGTGGTTGATTTTTTGGCGAAAGACCCCGCAGACGCACCCACTTTGGCTGGAGATAAAATCGCGACCCTCCTATTTGCCGATGATACATTGCTTATATCTAAAACTGCAGCTGGTCTCCAGAAGTTATTAGATCGATTCCACCTTTTTTGTACCATCCGAGGCCTCAAGATAAACCCCTCCAAAACGAAGTCTATGGCTTTTAATTCTTGCAAACACTTTAGATCTAGCCTCACTTTAGATGGAATCCAGTTAGAGAGAGTCAACACTTTTGACTATCTGGGGGTTTGTCTTTCTGATAAGATGAACTGGAGACACCACCTAGATAAAATGCTGCTAAACCACAAGCGTGTGGCAAGAGCTATCAGGAAGGCGCAAAGCTTATCAGTAAGTAAACCGGTTGCCCCTGCCTTGGCAGTTTATGAGAGTAAAGCAGTGAGCTCGGCTTTATATGGTGCGGAGCTCTGGGGCTTTGACAATACTGACGACATCTCTAAGTCTGAACACAAATTTTACAGAGAGCTAGTCTCACTTCCTATTAGCACTCCCCTGAGACCAATTTTACTCGATATGGGTAGACGTTCCTTTAGCAATATTGCCAGGTCTCGTCCCCTGTTTTTTTGGGCACGCCTCCGGCAGACACAGGAGCTCTCTGGGTATGCAGCCGCACTTTCAGAGGTATTGACATTAGATAAGGGCAACAAAGTCAAATGGCTCTCTGATCTCAAGAAACTGCTAATTGACTTAGGGCTGTCCGGGGCATGGGCAAGCCAGATCCCTCCCTCTAAAGAGGATCTCAAACTACTTTATTGGAATTCGGTAGCAGAACGGGATCTGAGAACTCTCCATTTGGGAAAATTAACTGAGGAGTACCTTTCCCACAAACAATATAGCTGCTACGAACCATGTATGGACTTTATTCAAGTGCCAAGAGACAGAACCTTATATATCCAATTTAGAATAGGTTCTTTACCTTTAAATTCGTTCACAGCCAAATGGAATTCATCAAAATCCTCCTCACAATCATGCCCATGCTGCCCCGCCCCGGAGGAAAGCATTGCCCACTTTCTCTTTGCTTGCCCGGCGTACAAATGGGCAAGGGCAAGATGGCTGAAACCAGTTTGCAGAAACCTTGGGATAACAAAGCACTTAGTCGCCCTCCGAATTTTAAAAACAGATGGCACCCCATCATTGGTCTGTGGGGTGGCCAAGTTCTTAGGCTGTGCATGGAACAAACGCACCAAATGCTAAAAAACATAGCTATATATAGCCTCTCACTGTTAAACAGGATTTACCAGAATGCACTGCCCTATTACTTTGTGAAACAATGCTTTTAGTTGGAATAATTTTATTTACATTCTTAAATTCTTACTTAATTTTAACTATGATATATTTGTTGTGTCCTGTGTTCAAAGATCCCGAATGATTTTCTCTGGAACTTTATACAATGACCAAATCAATTTTCTTTTAACTTGGTAATTTTATCCTAATGGCAACAGGAGGAAGACTGATTTATTTACATCCAAAAGGACTGCCATATTATTAGCTAGATGAGCATATGCAGTCATCCTATGCATTGCTCATTAGGACCCATGAATGTTTAATCCATTTTATGCTATTGTATGAAGCAAGCTTTGTTGTACATTATTTCCCGTGTATTTTATCGGGGTATCCAATAACATCTCGTACTGTTTATATTTAGTTGTTACAGTTTACTAGTTATGCTATGCATTAATTACAGGTATATATAATAGCACAATGCACTTTTTTCATCTATATGCTATAGGGCATCTTTGATCATTTGGTACTGTACCCGATATAGGGCTATGCGTTAGCACTTTTTGCATGCAATAGTTGTATGCCACTCTGCTTATTTGCACTATGTATCATGTTAATTTGTACTGTACTTGATTAATACATTGACTATGATCTTTTGCTGCTTTATAACTGTTTGCACATTATCTTTCCCTCTTTTAACTGTGATGGTTCTTTTTTTTTAAAAAAATGCTTTTATAGTGATACTTTCTGCACCGAATAAAGCTTGCTTTGAATTGAATTGAATTGAAGTAGTCTCTGTTTGATATTATCGACAGAGAAGAGTTGGAGGAGGGTGGTTTGTCACCTTGACCACGTTGCAACAGGTGAGTCCCGCACGAGCAAATAGTTACATTTAAAGGGGATTCTGTAATACAATATAACAAGATTACACTAGCGGATTTTAAATGCCTAGTAACACCAATTGTGGTTTTATGGGATTTTGTGACATGATATAGCAAGATTATCGTAGCGAGCTCAAAGCAACACCAATTGTGGTTTTTTGGTGTAGCTAAAATAACTATGAAGCCTAAACATGCATGAGGAAAGTGCTGATAATAATTGGTTATCTATATAGCATAAAGGACTCTGGATGCTAAGCAGTACCATTTGTGGTCTTAGGGTACTGCGAGAACAAGTAGAAAGCTTGAATATGCTGATTAGTACTGGTTTAGTGGCAAAGCATATAATGATGTAAAATGCTATATATGAATAAATGTGGTAAATAAATAGAGCCCACAATTATTATCTCATGTGTACCAGTTAGTAAAATATTGCTGGCTCTTATATAAAGACTATTAAGAGTGATAAGACAGAGCCTATAATTGTTGTCTCACATGAACCAGCACGTTAAATGTTGTATGGTGACATATAAAAGATTTCAATAGTAACAAGACAGATTATGTGCTCTCGACAACTTCTCCAGTTATGAAAATAGGCCTATTCATACTTTGCCCATGTACCATATTGATAGCTGAATGTATGAGTTCGACTATATATGCAATTTATCTTTATCATATATCATGTCACTTTAGATGCAGTGGCCGACATTGGCTTGAAATATTTGACTAGGAATATAGCTAACTTTGGAATTACTGGACTCTTTGAATCGCTTTACCTTTGATGCAGGTATACTAATCAGTTATTGAAAGTACTGCTATATAAAATGCAAGGAATATAATTTATTGAAATACCATACGTATGTTTATGCCTGGTTATTTAATTGCTTTTAGAACAAGATTGTCTTGCCTATAAATTTTGGTGCCGAAACATCAGTGTACAAGGATAATACCTGCTTGAGGTAATCATTGCTCAAATGTATGTAACATTTTGGATTATGAATTGTGATCTCCCCTTATTTTGTTTTCTCTGTTTCTCTTCTCTTCTTTCGTTAGAGTTATGTTTAGATTGCCAAATATGACATATTGAAGACTGGGTTTGACATGTTTATTATTAATTTAGATGTACAGTGTCTGCTCAATAGGAAATGTTATCTGGCCTATACAAGTGCCAATAGCAATATTTTATGAAATTCACACGTCACTGCTATAACAATTCTTCATTTGGGAATATGTGGTGGTTTGTAAATTTGTAAATACAAAAAACTTTATAAAAGCTATAAATAGATTGTAATGATTTTTAATGAGAGTTGTATATTAAATCATGATTTTAAATGTATATATGTTATCTATGTCTTGTAGCCCTGAAGAAGCCCTTTATAAGGACGAAACGAGTTGGCTACTTTGTGAAGATTAAAAGAATAAAGAATAAAGGATCATTCAAAATTCCACCGCATATGTCTAACAACATTATTTCTTGTAATTTTTGACTTCATGAAAGACAATCGTTTAGTAAACTGATCTATGTTTGGGAATAAGAGTGTGCTGATCATTTTTTGGAAATTGTTCATGTGAATCTTATTCACTATTGAGAAATTATTATGTCTTCTTTCTCATGATCTTTGCACCATGCAAAATAGAATCCCACCAATATAACAGGTGCGGTATTGTGTCCAAGACCTCTTTGTAAATCAATAGAGTTAAATATATAATTATAAACTGATGAGAAGCTTTTTATTCAATATAACAAATCCCTACTCCGGAAACTCCAGACTATCCAGAACACCGCTGCCAGGCTCGTCCTCGGCATCCCACAACATGAACATATCACCCAGCACCATGACACCTCCACTGGCTCCCCATCGAGAAGAGATTAACCTTCAAGCTATTCGCTCAGGCTTACAAATCCCTCCACAACACCGGACTCCAATACCTCATTGATAGAGTCTCTTTCCATGCACCCAAAAGAAACCTCCGCTCTGCCGACCTCGCCCTTGCTGCAACCCCACGCATACGCAGAGCCAGAACGGGTGGAAGAGCCTACTCCTACATTGCAGCAAAGACCTGGAACAAACTCCCGCTCAACATCAGACGTTCCCGCACTCTGCACAACTTCAGAAAGATCCTCAAGACCTGGCTCTCCGGCTGAATTGGAACTGCACGACCCCCCCCTCCCCCCGCCTTGAGACCCTCCCAGGTGAGTAGTGCGCTTTCAAAATCCCTGATTGATTGATGGATTGATTGAAATCACCGCAAACGACACACCGTGGCACACCAGAGGGTGCTGCTTCTTTCTGCCCCACACGTAGATTTTCTACTTGAGCAGAACTTTTCTAAATGTGATGGGCAACTTTCGCAACATGAGCAGTAGAGACCTGCCGGGAGGTGGATTAAAGCACATTTTATCTTGCTCGCACTCACCACCTTAATGTAGGTGGGTCGCGCATGAGAAAAACTCAACCACGTGGTGGCTGGTGGAGTTTTTGCCGAACTCCACACTCCAACTCCAGCGCAGAGTGGGCAAAACTCGAACTCCACCGGCTAAGCAGAGTTTTCCCACCAACCCCTACTATTTCTGCAGTGGTCCAGCTGGATGAGACAGCTTATTTGCCAAATGCTGATCCATGTAGAAGGTGTTCAAAATCTACTGATAGCAATTTATAATCTGAGAAGCACAGGATGGGTTCCAAAATTTAGGAAAAATCAGCCTCACAATCAGTCTTGAAAACAAAATCACCTTGTCATCCCATATTTTACAACTTCCCTAAAAAATAAGACTTGGTTCTAAAGTAATTGTATTAATAATCCAGTGAGACCCTATAGAGAAACAAGATTCTCAGTAGTTCAAAGTAATAATGAACTTTGGCTACCTCAGTGTCTCAGCATCTGGGCTGTCTAGAAATACAATCTCATTAAAACAAATCAAATGTATTTTCGTTGTGTTGAACTTTGTACTTAGTGGATGGCGAGAAGTTACAGAGTCTTGGATTGGAAAGATCAAAGAGCACGTCGTCAGTAGAAATCTTAAGCCAACTGGACCAGAGACCTTCCATCAAGTGCTGTCATGTGAGTCATTAAGAAATTAAAATGTTATTAAGAAATACTCAGTACTGTACTACATAAAAAAGCAAGATCAATGGATGTAGGCCATATTTCCATTTGTTTCACCACTCTGCGTGTAGAAAGGATGTCAATTGAAGTTATTTAAAGAACTGGGATGGGGAATATGATAATGACACAAACATATAAGTGAATCCCTAAGCTGCCATCAATAATTGTTTAGGCAGAAAAGGAAACATAGATTATTCATAGCCTTTTTTCAGATTTATCAATTCATTTAAAATATATTAGTTCATATTATTTGCTCACACAAACCAATACAGCAAAAATGAGTGTGATTTTTTCCATCAAACATAAAAATATTTAGTCACATATATGTGCACTGAACAGAAAGTAGTGAGTTTGGCCCAGGTGATCACACCAACAGAATAAGCGCATCCACTCCAGCACAACTATAAACTTTAATATGCCACTGGATGTGTTCTCCTGATTATGTTTGTCGATGCAGGGGTATTTCAACAGTCTTTCAATACTTGAGAAGTCTTTGTCTGGATCGGGGTTCATGATCAATATTTCCTTTTCTGAGTAAACAATAACTGATGATTGTCATATGGATTACATATGTTTGAGATATTATCAGGGACTAATTACGCCATCCACTTTACAAGGACAAGCCCCTTCAATACTTTCTGGGATGTAATATTTTGTCATTATTAGTTCAAGCAGTTCAAAAGTGCCACCTTCATAAAATGTATGATCCTTCATAAAATGTATGAATACATTTTAAATGGGACTCTGCCTGCATCTTGCAATCTACACTTTTAACATAGCCTTAAACGTGATAGAACCCCGGTTTGCAAAGGACAGATGAGTATTTTGTAAAATGTTTGCACTTCTCCCCAAACAGCATACAGTAATAAAAAAGCTGAAACAAAAGTTTGAAGAACTTGTCACCAAATTTGATGGGCTATGGTTTACTTTATTGAGACAATAAGATATAAAAGATGATGAAGCTTCTGAAAAGATGGAAGTTAGCATCATCTAACAGCATATTAGAGGAAGGCCAACCTGCTTTGGAAAAAGGATGTTGGAGATAAAGAATAGCCCTTCAGCTTTTTTTATCAACCTGTTTAAGCGATGATAGGGCAGCGCCTTGAACCTATTGGTTACGTAGAAAGGAAGCACTTCAAGAGATATGCAATATTTTAGGGAGAATCATAACTTTAATAAAGTTAAGCCTACCCGCAAACAATAATGGATGAAATATTCATGCCTTAAGTGTGCAAGAAGACATTTTCAGAAGGAAGCTGCCAGTTTAAAAGAAAACAGGAATCCCAGATAGTTGCAGTAAGGTTCGCACACAAGTACCTTTAGCCAGATGTCTGCTCTTTCCGATTACAAAACAGTGAAGAGAGAAGTGATAGGATGAGCTCCTTTTGTTCTCATATTCACAAGGCATCGCCAATAGCAATTCTCCATATCAGGTTTTGCCGGAGACTTTTAAAGGTCCAATATTAAGTGCATCCAAGAAAGGTTGCTGTGCTGAGTGGTATAGTTCCTCTGCCCAAAAGGAGTTAATAATGGGGTAGATCAGGAGGTGCGGCTCTTCCGTTATGGGGGAAGAGCGTCGGCCCCCCTGCTGAAAGCCAGCAAAGGACAAAAATAAAATGATAATAAAACATTTTTATTATCATTTTTTTTATTAGCCCTGCAGGCTGTGAGCCGAGGGAGGGGCATGGCCTCCCATACTGACGCAGCTGCAGCACCAGGGAGAAGGGGGGAGTGGTGGGCACTGCCAAGTGTGCATTAAGGTTTAGCCGGCCCTCTAGGGCTGGCCTAACCATTATGCGCACTTAGGGGTCAATTAGAATGTCGGGCGGATCACCACTGCCCGCATGGCGGTTGCGATCCACCCGACATTCTCTCCTGCCTGCATGCCATTTCCCTCCGCCATATGACTATGGTGGGGGGGACCCCGGCGGACGGAAAGACCGTCCTCCGGTTTTGCGCCCGGTCGATGAGTTGACCGGGCAGAAAAGGTTTTAATATGGTGGCGGTGTCTGTTAGACACCGCCATCCATATTAGGATACATGCAGGGATTTGCCTTTCCGTGGCGGCGAAAGGCATGTGGAGCTTGCCATTGGGGGCCCGTAGCGGGCCCCCAGGAATTTTGGGGGGTGCACATGGGGGACCTAGGGTACTCCCCTGCATTTGCATGCACAACATGGCAGACACCGCGCGGTGCCTGCCACGTTGTGCATGTAAATGCACAACATGCATTTTTGGCATTGCGGTGGGTGGTGCTGGAAGTACCGCCCGCCGCAATGTCCAAAATACAGGATGCACCCGCCAGTGTGGCGGGCGCATCCTAATCTCCCCAACGGGACCACCGCACTTATGGCGGGAGGTCACTTTTTACGTCAGGATGGCGGGCGGACAAAGTAAGCCCGCCATCCTAATGATGCCCTTAGTCTTTCTCCATCTAGCTCTGTTGTTCAGATGTTTGGAGAAACTAACACAGGTTCCCAATCTATGTATGAGTGCCGAACTGAGGTACACACACAAATCCCAGTTCTGCTCACATGCTGAGAATAGCATTAACCAGCATGTGAGCAGCGCTGGGATTGGGAGCTTGGCATATCATGCTTGACCATCACAAGCCCTAAGTTACAAAACAGCAGTTTCATCCTAGGGACATCTCCCTCGGGATTCCCAAGAGAACATATTTGGGCTCAAGAAGGATATTTTCCCTCAGCACATTGCCTAGCTCCCCCACCACCCTTGACCAGTATACGTGAATGGCTGGACAGCTCCAAATCGTGTAGATAAATATGTACCCTTGGTGCTCTCCATTGCAAACAGTCGCCCTCCCCATACTATTTAGTCAATCTCTATTGTGGTAAACTCAATGTACTATACTGAGCTGGATCATTTGCAGCTGGGAGTTTATGGCAACCTCTCTGGGGTGCATCAGGGCAGCCTCCCAGTCCACTTCCTCTAAAACCCCTCCAGGTCTTCCCCCCACTTTGTTTTCAATTTAGCTAGTATGGCTAGCATATTATTGTTGTGTTTCATAGAAGTGGGACATAGCCTTAGATTCTAACTCTCCTAGAAATAATCTGCCCTTAAAGGGGGCATATTCGGTGTATCTCACTCTCCCAAACCCTCCGCCTGCCAAGTGTGTCGAAGTTGTGCATATTTTAAGTACTGTTTCTGATTCAAGTAGTATTCTTTCTGAATGGATGTGAAAGACATCATAGCACCCTCCCCCAGGAGATCCCCTATCCGGGAAATACCAAGCAAATCCCAGGATCCATATCCCTTAGGCTTTCTCATTTCACACATCCACGTACCCTCCCAGATAGTTGTCACCGGTGTTATCTTTCCTGCCCACCCTGTGCAGCGAGTGGCTCTCCTCCAGGGCGCCAGTGTGACCTGCATTACCGGTAGCAGCGTTGGAGCACCCTTCCCACTGTACAAATAATGTATGGCTGACTGGTTGATGACCTGTAGGTGGGATGGTCCTGCCGTGCGAAAAACCAGTCATTTATGGCCACCATATTAGTCACCCAGTAATAAGCCCGAATGTCCGGGAGAACAATCCCACTGCTATATGGGTTGCGTTGAAGGGTCTTGAGTGCTATCCTGGGGTGACCGTTGTTCCACAATAAAACTCTCAGGTCGCCCACAAGCTTGGTGAATGTCTCCTCAGGGATCAGGTAGTATGCGTTTTGTAGTACGTAGAGCAGTTTGCAGAGCATTATAATTTTAGAGACAGCAACCATCCCCAGAAGGGTAAGGGGCAACGCACGCCATCGCTCTGCCTCTTCCTGAAATTTTAGCACTACATGTCCTACATTTTTGACATCCAGTTGGGACGTCACGTACCCACCTAAGTATTGACAGCTGTCAGCTTTCACTTCGAGCATCCGGGGAGTGTGGTCAGATCCAGTGGACCAAAGTGGTAACAAAGCACAGACTTACTTCAATTAATGTGGTAGCCAGAATATGCCCCATATGTCTCAAACACCCGAAGGATAGCCAGAATCGTAGTCCTGGTTCAGTGACGTATAACAGCATGTCGTCCCCGTAGAGCGAGACTTTCTCCTCAGCCATGTCCTTATCAGAAAGTCAAAACCCTCTAATGGCTGGACAGGAACGAATCAAGGCAGTCAAGGGCTCAATAATGAGAGCATAAAGCAACAGTAACTACAGGCAACCCTTCCTGGTACCCCACCCAATCGGGAAGGTCGATGAGAGTGCTCCATTCACCCTCACCACTGCAGTGGGTGCCTGGTAAAGTAATTCAATCAATCACCTATTGTCACTTGGCCTTTAGGGACATTGCCATTTTTCACTAACTTAGCAGGAGCATGCTGCAGCGTCCCTGCTGCTTTTGTGCACGCTACTACACGTCTTTATTTTTGTGATACTTTCAATGATTGCTTTCACATGAGAACTCATCGCTGTGTTCATTCTCTGCATGGTACTGGAATGTTGACTGAACATTATGTGCAAGGTCAAAAAACAATGCCCCTTGTTATTTTGTTCTGGCCAGACCTTAGCCCTTAGACAAAACATACCGATGCAGCTGCTGTTTGGACAGCATACTTGGGTTTTTAGTTGGGTAAAAGAATAGGTGAGACACACTTGGAGAAGGACCTTTCCAGAGAGAAGAGCGAGACAGCGCTCATGATGTAGATCTACCATCTATAGGGTAAGGTATGGCGTCTGCAGACAAAGCCCAGAGATCTTCTATTATATAATAATACTTCTTCTTAGCAAGGGGAGGGAGGTTAGGCACTATAGTCATTTCTCCATTGTCTTTTTATGATGACATCTCTCTTCATGATTTATGGACTAGCTGCTATGCTGACTATATTTGTACTATGCATTTTCCTACTTGTTGTGGCACTTATAATGCATGTTAGGGTAAGTTAAAATAAATATTTGTAACTAATTTGTGTCTGTGCCACATCTTACTGTGGACGAGTACAAAAGTGCAAGCGAAAGGGTGTGTCTTGTGACTGCGATTCCTGAGAGATCTGGCAGTGTTGTGTTCTGAGGTGTCTAATCATTTGTTTATCCGTAAATAAATAGGAGAGCAAGTACACTAATGTCCCATAATCCTGTGCATAGTTCTGTGTTTGTGCAGAATCCCTGCAACATGGCGCCACCAACGTTTGGTCTGGTTCTTATTCTTGAGACCCCTAAGTGGCGGTTGTTCTTGTCCACAATCCCCTCACAGTGGTTTCTGAAGACGTCCGTAGTGTGAGAACTTAGCCTCCTATATTGGTGTTGTATAGGTTTTTCAAACTTGGAATTTAAAAGGTTTTCTTTCTCTTTCTGACCCGATTTTGCACTACCGTTCTACTGGTTTGTCCTTTTTGGTTGTTATGACACTCGCTATTGCGGCTCATAACCGCGCTGCGGTCACAACTCATTTGACTCAACATGGAGTCCCTAATACAGGGGCTGATATTACCTTTGTTGTCGAGGCGGATGCAGCTTACCACTTCGAAGTTTTCTATTCTTGGGTTACATTACCAGCAGTCGATGGGAATGATAACTTGTTTCATGAATATACAGCGCCCACAATTCCATGGAATTATCGTCCTTATCGATTACTTAAAGTTCTGTTGACAGCCTGGGAGCATATCATTTGGTTAAATGGCGCCCTTCCTCACTTTGTTTCTGTGGCCCATTTAGTCCCCTTATCAGTCGAAGAGGCCAAGTGGCCTGTGTTGGCTGGTTTTACACCGCATCCTAATTATCTTAATGTTCCACTCGCAGAGCTGCGTCAGTTACATACAACACTGATTCATATACACAGAAGTGTCACACAAATTATGTCACGTAATATTCAAGTGATTCTGGCTGGAGCCGCTCCACAACCACCTGGACATGGTGGTGGTCTTGTCATTAGTCGCATCATGATTAATTCAGGGATGGTCAAGCGTCCTCGGAATAAAGATGATTTCCCATATTGGCTGGCAGAGAAATTTGAGCAACTCGAAGCTGTTTTCTGCTTCCTACTCCTGTTGAGAAAAACAGGATCCTTCAATGTGTTTACCGAGTGGTATTGTTCCCACTTTAGCTGATTGCACCACCTGGGGGACGGTGTTTGCTGAGGTTTATACACTGTGCTTTGGCACCCCTTCCATGAGTGTTCTTCCGAGCATTCTAAAGAAGGTACCGGATTAACACGGGGCTGGTCCAGCCCAGGAGTTGGAGATGAGATTAGTTGGCATGTTCCCTATTGTCTCCGATATGATTCTGGACAATGTCATATGTGAGGCAGTTAGATTGCAAGTGCCTCAACACCTTTTGGCAGTGGCAGACTGTTGTAAGTTCTAGTCCAAAGAGGGAGTGAGGCACAATAGGTACAGGGTTCTCAATGAAGACGCCAGGCAATGTGATATCTGATTTAGAAGACTTTTTAAGGCCTGTTTTTTAATGGTGAATGGCTGGGAATAAAGTCAGTCCTTCCTGGGGGGTACAAGAGCAGGGCAAAAGATTTAAGGACTAAAGGAAAGTCCTGTGGTTTTTCCCACTATTCGCAGAGGGATTAGGGCAACATAGGACAGTCTCTGTTATTTTCGATTCCAGTGGAGGGCCTTCACGTCAGGTTCCCCTTCTTCCAGGCATTCTCGGGTTTCAGTGGGTGTTCCAGTCATCCGAGGGGAAGAAAGTAAACAGTACAAGAACAAAACGCGGTCAGTCTTTCAGCCTTAAGTTTCTGGGAGTGCTATCCATCAGCATCATGCTTCACTGACTCTGGGTGTGAGGGAAAAGGAGTGAGGACTTTCGTCTCCTGACCGTGTTCTCCCCTTCCTTTACACTGGTTCCCTCTTCACCTCCCTCCCTGCCAGCCTCTTAAGATACTGCTAACAAGGCACTTGCCTGGGGCCATAGCCCTCTGGGACCGCATCAAGGGGTATCACGACGTCCTGAGATCCCCTGGGACGTCCGGATACTTCTGTGCTTTCTTTCTGGTGAGTCGGGTCTCCTCACCGGCCTTCTCTGGCTTCTCTGTGCCTCTGCTCCCCCGTCACCGTTTCACCGTTGCCAGTCGTTCGCTCCGCTACCCAGTCTCCGCCTCTGCTTTCCTTCTCTCTGTTCTCAGGCTCTCCGTTTTTCAGCTCCCTTGCCTCGCCGTCTGACGTCATCTCTGGGCGCAGTCTTCTCTCTAGCCCGCCAACTCCTTCCACGGGTAGTCAAATGCTAGGGGCAATGTTGGCGTTCCTGGCTAGCGGGAGCTCTATATTACACGGACGTTGATCGGCAGCAGCAGTATCCGATTATTATTGCGGATGTGTATATATCATTGGGTCACAATAGTTTGGGAGAAAAACCATAAACTCAGGTACAAAATAAGCCCACTCTGGAAAAAGGAGGGTCATCCGGTCTTTCCTACAAAGACTTGGAATAAAAATCAGTGGCAGCAACAGAAGCTTGGTTCTCGTGCTGGTTCACCACCACCGGACGCTTCTGACCATTGTTATAATTCGTGTGACCACTCTAACATTAAATCCCCCAAGAGGTGTCAGATTCGGATCCTCGTTCTCCTCGTTACTTTCAGGAATCGTCAGATCAACAGTTCGGCGGGTGAGGATGACAGGATCGTATAGAAGGCGAGTCTGCGCAACCACAACAGGACCCGCAGCACCAATTTGATGTAAAAGCCAAACAAGAGGGACCACGTCAATATCGTGCCCCATTTCAGAAGAAAAAAGTTGCTGCTTTGACTGAAAAGTATGCCTCAGACGGTGAGAACCCTGCTCTTAGATTGGAGATGGGCAGTAACACTCTTCAACAGTGCAGCGGAAGTTACCATGGTGCGGGAGGCACTCCACCAGTATCTGGAGGCGAAAGCAACTGACACATTCATTACAGTGGAAACAGCTGATACACAAGTTGCACCCCCGGATAGACTTTATGAGATAGGCCTCCAAATTGAAGGTGATATTAAACGCATCATTAAGGCGGTCTTTTGGGACAACCTTACTTCTTCCTCTGATATTTTGTTGGTGGAGGTTGATTGGCCTCCCCCATTTGTTCTGACTTCCTCTAAAGGGGTGGATGTTATTCTCCCTAGTTTTTAGTAATATGTCTCGGAGGAGGCTAAACTAGCTTACGCATCAGATAGAGCGCATGCGCTTGCCCTGGCTGTGTATCGTAATTAAGTGGGTTGGGGAAAGGATTCACCGGTACATTACATTCCTTTGTGATCAATGCCACAACCCCAACCACAATATCCAATTAAGCGTGACTTGAAAGTGTCCGTAAGTGAAATCTTGGCCCAATTAGAATATCAGGGTGTAATTGAACCCTATATTTCTTCAATGAATAATCCTCTGTTTCCGATATTGAAACCGGACGGTTCATATTGTATTGTTTTGGACTACCGTCATTTTAACAGTCATGTTCGTACCTTTGCGGTACAGAACACCCATTGCTCTGCGTTGGTCGATACCATTGTTCATAAAAAATATAAACTTGACTCTTGATATCTCCAATGGTTTTTATAGTCACAATTTGGCTATTGATAGCTGTGACTTGACAGCCTTCAGCACCCTCGGCAATCATAGAAGGTATATGTGCTTGCCTATGGGATATAAAAATAGTCCCAGGGCTTTTGCGGCATGCATAGTGTCTGTTTTACATGAAATTGACCCTGATGCTATCTCATACGTCGATGACATTTATTTGAAGGATGATGAATTGATACCACATCTTGTGCGTGTGGACCGATCATAATGTCTTTTGCAGACTTGTATGCAAATTCAACTTTGCCAAGGTGCATATTGCCTATTTAGCAATTCTTTTTCTGGATTTCGAACTCACCAATGAAGATAGGGGGTGGCCCACACTTTGTGGAGAAATGTGCTCAATTGCAACCTCCCTCTACTCTTAAAACATTGCAATCTTTGCTGTTTTTTTTTTAGTTTCGGGAGGACTTACATTCTTGATTATGCCCAGCGTATCAAACCACTTTATTCTTTGATTCAACTTTCTTTTTCGGCTTTCTGTTGGCTTCCGGAACATGCCGCAATTCTTCCGTCCCTTCAGTCTGACCTGCTTCCGACCAACTTCTTGCTGACACGAGACAATTCTACGAATTTGGTCATGCGGATTGAACCAGGCGCGTTGGTTTTTACTTACTTGAAGTTCAATGAGTGGGACACGGTCCCAATTGCATATAAATCGCATTTCTACACTTTGGCAGAGATGTGTTTCTCTTCTACTGAAAAGATTTGGAACGCTGTCCAGATGGCAATTCTGACAGAACGCTCTCTGGCACAGGGGAAATGCATCTTCATGGTCTCGCCTGTACCTACTTTGGAAGCAGTTACAAAGGCTAGTGTTCCAAATTCTAAAGCCTTGCATCCACATTGGCTACAATGGGCTAGTTCTTTGACCACCCACCTTCTCTGTCAGTGCTTCCTCTTGATCAGTACAAATGCATTATTTACACTGATAAATCTTCACAGCTCACCATTGGATCTAAACATGCTTATTCCGCAGCCTGTGCAATCATGGCAGGTGAGATTGTTGACAGTGATTTTAAATCATCCTTGGTACACACAGTGTCTTGGTGGCAATGTGTGGCGCAGGCTTAGAGTGGCCTTTCAAGAAGGGCCCTGGCAGTGAACGTTTTACAAATTAGCACTGGTATTAAGCATGATAGTGTTATGCTCTGAGATAACTGAGTTTTGCAAGAAGATAGAAGTTGGATCATAAAAACAGTCATTTTGCTAGTACGCATGAGACAGGTCATAAGATTGAAATTTAGTTGGAAAATAGGTATGATGTAACAAGATTTAGTTCTTTTTTATTCCATAAGATTTGTATTAAATTTCCAAAACAGAACAGAACAAAACAAATCAAAAAGCGACGATGGTACGATATCTTAACAGGGTACATAGTAGACAGAGCACATTCGGAGGGTTGCAATGATGACCTGTATATTCTACAAACCAGAAAGTAACTCTCATCCATTTGGAAGCAATATTCAGAGCACAGCAAAAGTTAAACAATATTGTAAGGAAAAAGTAGGAAAATCGAGAGAAAAGTAAGGAGTGGTTCATCTGAGGTACCTTTTGAACTGTTTGAGCTAGAATCAACATTTTTTTGTTCAAATCTACAGACTATGCAGCGTGGGATGTATTATGTGGCAAATGCGGCAAATCTATATTTATGCAAAAAAAACTGTGGCTGCACAACTGCCTAATTCCAGTAGCCCTGACAATAGCACAGTGCAATTCCTAGACTCCAAAACTCATGCATGATGCTTGCATATGCTTCAAACTGCTTTAGTCACAAAGCCTATAGTTACACATAGAACACCCAGGTCTTTATCATATACTGCCACAAGTTCTGGTTTGAAAGTTGCAAACTCCATTCAGTTAAACTTAAAACATAATGAAAAAAACAAAAACAGTTACTGGCAGCTGCACAGAGATGGAGATTATTTACAGCTTTCAATGTCTGCAAAATTTCGAAAGCTGTTAAGGTCATTTGAGGCAATGTGTACAAAAGCATTTTTGCAGTCGGAAAAGGCACAATTTACAAAATTGGGCCATTTCCAACCGCAAAAATGTTTTTTCATATGCACAGAGCACAACTTGTGATTCAGTAACATGTTGCTGAATCGCAATTTGTGTTTAGCATTTCAGTATTTGTGAAGGTAGTGTCCCAATTAGGGTCACCCGGGTTACTCGCGACCACCTCTCACCCTTCCAGTTGGTCAGACAGTAAAGAATACAAACCAAAGTTATGTTTTAGTATGCTCCTGAGCAGACTTCGGTCCGACCAGCCTCCTTAGATAGCTGCCGAGGGACTGACTCTTACCAACATAACATCAGATACTATACATTTCCAATACCCAACAAGGTTATTCTGCCAGCGCCCGCCACTGTAAGGATGAGAACAGGCCTATCTAGCAAGAAAGGTATGCAATGGTACAAGAATGTATTCATTAGTACAACAAAACTCAGCCTTGGAGGAATACGAAAAAAATATTGAGGCTGCTTTCTGCTGAGGCAGACAGAGTGAGACAGAAGTTAGTTTGGATCATCATACAAAATGGTGGCTGAATGCAAAATGGTGCCGCAAATGCTAACTTAGGCAAAATGCTAATAAGAGGAGTCCAACAGGTTCACTTTTAGCATTTGCTAACTACTTTTGCAACTATCTAAAACAATGACTCTCCGCATTACACAATGATCAGTACTAAAAATCTATTCATGTACTATCAATACTCAAAAATGCCCACTTCTATGGACATGAGGTCCTGGATCTCCTTCATCATCATAGCTATGGTCTTAGAGCCATGTACCAGGACTTTAGGATGAGGCGTCAACATTTTGACACAGCAGGCATAACAGGCAGGAAGGCAGTGTGTGCACATGCAACATGTCAAGATGATGCCAGCTATTGCAACCAGGAAAATTAGAATCTTCCAGCCCCAGGACATTAACAGGATCCAAAACCATCCAGAGAGGGACCAAGTACCATTCTCTTAGTGTAAGTCAGATGCAAGCCTATGTAGCTTCTGTATTGCAGTATATACACTAGGGGCATTGTCTGGGATGTAAACACAGCAGCTACTGCCAATTATGCGGCAAGCTCCACCCCTATCGGCTAAGATGCCATCTAACACCGTCCTGTTCTGTAACGCAACAAGCCTCGTAGCCTGAAGCTCAGCTGTAATATTGGTCAAGATCCCTGCCGTGGTGTTAATGACCCCTTCCACCACCCTAGTGAGCATACGGATGTTAAGGCTATTGCATATGGGGCCCCAAAAGGGGACAATACCTTTCATAGCATCAGTGCACCGCTGCAAAGTAGTGTCTGTCTGATCTATGTCTTCTGTGTTAATAACTCTTCTAACATGAGACAGATGGGCACTCCTACACTGTAATCGATGATCCCTATGGTAGTTGGATGGTGCTATATACACTGGGGGAAAGAGGAATGAGATATAACATATTCCAGACCAGCCCAGAGGAAGCCAAACATAAGCCTGGGACCCACAAACAAAATAAACATTGTGAGGGGGTAGCAGTGGTCGACTACTTTGTGTGCTCAGGACATAGGTATAATTGCAATTACTCTCACCCATTTTAACTTTTCCAAATCCTTGAACAAAGAAACCCGCTGTTGTGTTTACCACTGGTACTGGCATTGCCTCATCGTGAGTAGTATTGTGTATCTGGAAGGACTTAAAATATTCAGTGATATTAAACCCCTGGAAATACAATATTTCATTTAGAAGCCATGTTACATTTTGTTCTTTCTCATATATATTCATACAAGCTGTCGGCGACAACGTATCAGGGTCCCCTTCTTGTCCTAGGTTAAACCTTTGGTGGGTACATATATACTCTAAGACAGTGTCATAATCATAGTATCTGAATGAAAATGAGTATATACCATAGTAAAGATTTGGAACAAAGCCTCGCAGCTCCCAAGGTAGGAAAATGGCGTGGACAAAAATACATCGTTCATGTGGGTCATGGAAGGGAGCAGTCCACAAATCCAACAATTCATGACATTGGACGTACCATGCGCCTAGTGGAGCATCTGCAAGAACATGTTATCTACATTTGTTTTTTCTATGTTTACCTTTGTGAGGAGCCAGAGTGACAAACATGTGCTCAGGAGGAACAGGCGTTGTACCAATCAGAGAGTGCATGGGGTATTTTTCCTCCAGAAACCACAATACTCCAAGTATTGCTATTAAGGAGATCAGAACAATTACTATAAAAACTATCTTACTCCTTTTGGACCAGGTGGGCCATCCAACCTCATTCCTCTATGAACAAGGTGCTGCAAAGGGCTGTTCCTCCTCAACAATTGGGTGACCAAAGGGATACATTGTGGTTAGAGGGAAAGAAATGCGATGCAATAGGGCTGGCGACAAAGAAACAAGAGAATGGGCAAAGGTTCCTAGCGTCTGTTAGAGCCTCGCTGTTAGACTTCTATTGTTCATCTACGGTGGTGCTGTTGTGCACTTTCAGATTGTTCACTCGTTTCATTTAGGTAAAGTCCATCTGGAGGACCTCGAAAGGGAACGACGGAGGTGCAAAATTACCAGGGGGCATAGGGGTGCCTTTCCTGGGATTATACATCATGCATACCATACAGTATTTCACCAGGTGAGCATAGGTCTTTGGGATATTGTCATTTTGCCATACGGGGTCTAGTAGTTTGCATGTGCATTGGCACTGATATGAGCTGGCCCGCGGGCCATAGTGACTACAGGGAGGACATATGAATCTGGTAGCATACATCTTTGTTTCTCTGACTCATCCGTCCAACACCCCTCCTCGTCTAAACGTGCTGTACTCTCCTGCCAGACTGCTAACTCCTCAAATGTTTCCTCGCTTTGAATCTCCTTCATACTGTCTAGTGTGTCCTCATGCATACTGACTTTCGGCACCCACTTAGCAGGACCAGCTACAAATATCTTTTTCATCTTAGTTGGTGCTGTCTCCTTAGCTATCTGATCTGCAAATGCATTCCCCCTACCCACATCATCAGCGACTGCCTTGTGGGCGCTGCACTTCACTATCGCCAATTTATTATGGAGTGTCAAAGCCGATAAAAGTCTATTTATCAGGGGGCCGTGCTGGATACTTAAACCATGTGAAGCAAGGAATCCTCTCTCTGCCCAGAGCCGTCCAAAATTATGGGTATTGGCTGTCAGTATAGATGTTGACAGTCAGTCCCTCGCTGAGTTCACAAGCTCGAACAAGGGCAACTAGCTCTGCAGCCTGGGCTGACTGATAGGGAATTTGTGATGTCTCAACTACCGTGCGCAGTGTAGTGAGGGCATATGCAGCAGTTGTGATGCCATTAGGTAATTTGAAACAAGAGCCTTCCACATATAGTTCTTCTTGGGGGTCAAATAAGGGAACATCAGCCAAGTCTACCCGTCCCTTCGTCTCCTCCTCAGTCCGAAAAATGCAATCATGTATGTCAATTTTCTCACTCTCCGAAGGAAGGGATAGTAACATGACTGGGTTCAAGGTGGTACATCTTTTGATCGTAACATGTGGTGCAAAGACGGTCTGACGTGCACTGGTGAAGTATCGTGTCTTAGTTTTATTCAGAAGTATGTCCACAGCATGAGGTACCATGACTGTGAGATCAGTATCAAGTACGATTCCCGCCGATTGTCAGATAGAGACGGCACAGCCGCGACCACTCTTAGACAGCTCAGAGGGCTCTTGCGACAGGGTCAAGCAAGGCTGAGAAATAAGCACTTGGCCTCTGCTTACCTCCAGAGGCCTGTGTTAAGAAAGAAAGCGCACAGCCGGCCATTTTGTGTACATACAGCACGAATAGCTTTGCATAGTCTGGCGTACCAAGCACAGGTGCAGAGCAAAGCGCAACTTTCAATTGCTCAAAAGATTGCTGCCATTCATGCGTCCAGGGAAAGGGTTCTTGCATATCTTTAGTGGTTAGTGCCAACAAAGGCTTTGTTAGTAATGAATAGTTAGCAATCCAATGCCGACAATAAGAAGTAATGCCAATAAAAGTGTGCACATCCCTCTGAGTCTTAGGAATAGGCATTTTAAAAATAGCACTAAAGCGCTCTGGGGTAAATCTTCTACCCTCCTTAGACAGTAGGTGACCTAAATAGGTGACCTCCTGTCAACAATACTGAAATTTAGAAAGACACCTTATGTCCATGCTGTGCCAAATGCAGTAACAATTGAACTGTACTTTTTCTACACTCTTCTTTAGTGTCAGAAGCAATAAGAAGGTTGTCGATGTATTGCATAAGACATTACCTGGGGGAAGCGAAAGGGAGTCAAATTGGGCTTTCAAGGCTTGACTATATATACTGGGGCTCTCTGTATAACCTTGAGGAGGCCGACAGAATCTAAAGCTTCTGCCAGCTAGGGTAAAACCGAACAGATGTCGGCTTTCAGGATGAATCAGGATACTAAAGAATGCATTTTTCAAGTCGATGACGGAGAAGAATTTAGCAGAGGAAGGAATCATGGTCAGGAGGGCCGTAATGTCAGGGACCACTGGGAACTGAGGAACTACAATCTTATGAACCTCAAGCAAATCAATCACAAAGCGATAGACATCAGGGTGGTCATCAGAGGAACCTGAGGGTGTCATCTTGAGAATGGGAAGAATAGGGCTATTACACATATTTGTAGTCGTCTCTTCCATAGCTTCTGACTTAATCAGGTCCTGCATAATCTGCAAGAGAGCTTGCTCCCCTGCTTGCGGTATTTTGTACTGGGGAATACGAGGCAAAACATCATTGTCCTTGATCTTAATAGAAACTGGGGGTATATGCAAGATTCCTACATCCGTGTCACCCGTGGCCCACAACGTGGGTGGCACTTCTTTAAATTCAGCAGGTAGGGGTACATCTTTCGACAGACATTGCTTAGTGCTACCAACTTTTCGGCCCATCGTCATGTAAACACCGTCCGGGGAAAAAAAAATTGTAGCATGTAGTCTCTTAAATAAATCCAGGCCCATCAAATTTTCTCCACAATTAGACAGCAACAAAAATGGCAAATCCACAGTAAAGGGACTGATAGTCAAGGCAAGGGGTTTAGAAATGGGGCTCACAACCGGCACACCAGAAAAGCCTACCAAAACATTATTTTGGCCAGACTAAGCTGCCCCAGGGACCAGAAATCGAGAAATAGAGCTATTCATTGCACCTGTGTCCAATAAGAGTTTCTGAACTGAGCCTTGCAAATCTGCGGTGACATAAGGACTGCACTGATCTACAGGTATCTGGATTGGTCCCTCACCCTGTCCCTGGCTGTCCTAGCTGTGAGACATCCCTGTCACCTCGTCCAGATCATAATCATCATGATAATACTGTCTTTCTCGAGGATCAGCAAAATAGTTCTGGTCAGAACGATCCTGCGATGTCCCACCTTCATGAGCCTTGTCTTGATCACTTACTCCATGAACCCGTCCACAAAAACCCTGTCCTCTAGGGGCAGTGACTTTCTGTAATAAAACTGGACACTTGCTACGCCAGCGCCCCTTCTCCTTGCAGTACGTGCACTGATTTGGCCCTTCAGGTGCAGAGTTCTTGCTAGTACGTGGAAGCTGCCGGGCCGGACCAGCACCACGTCCCCTTCCATTTCCCCTATATGCCTGCTGTAATAACACCTTCATCTTCAACTCCTTGTGCTTCTTCACCACCTTCTCTTTCTCCTCATTTTCCCTGTGTTCATAATACTATGCCATACTCAATATTACAGAGGGGAATGAGGTAGTCCAAGTGCTCTCCGAAGCCTGAAACCGAGTCGCGATCTCGGGCAGCAGGTAACAAATCTGTAAATGAACAATCGGAGACCCCCTTCCATTGACAGATCCTGTCTGCTAAAATCTAGGAACAATCTTCAAACAGAGTAAAAAAATCAGAGTCACATTCATCTTTCTTCTGACAAAATGTCGTTAACTTGTCCCAATCTACCCTTCTCAGTGGAATAAGAGAGCGTATATAGGTAATAATCTGGCCGGGAAAAGCTATTATCTCGGCCTTGGGCTTCTCACCCGACTTTCTTTCTTTGTCCCATGCTCTAATCTCATCCCTGGTACCACCCAATTCCACAAGGTGGTCCTGTGTATGCACCTTTCACCAAATATCCACTGGCACTAATAAACCAAAAAACATTTGGATACCTGCTAGCGTCATCACTGTCGATGAGGCAGCCTCCATCAATTCTTTATAGTACGCGGTAGGATTCTTTCTAGGGTCGGGTAACTGAGTCTTAAGGGACAAACCTCAAACCCCTTCCAGGCGGAGAGTACTCCCTCCCCGTTCCCCCCTTGCTTGTTACCAACTGTGCGCTTTCCCTTGAATCACCACCTGACAACTTCTTTGGTGCCTGAAAAGGTCGCAGTTTTTTTTTAATTATACATGAAATCTTCACATTTCAAAATTCCACATTCAAGATTCAACATCCATGGTTATAGTATAGTTCTTCAATGTCCATGTTTTGTTTTCTCTATTGCTCACTGCATGCAATTTCTTTATTTTTATACTGGTCCCAGCCTCCGCAATTTCCTGGGAGAGGAGGGAGGGGCCCCTTTCTGGGTTTCGATTCACGGGTCTAGGCTTCAGCTTGCTACCGATTTGGAGGGTGTCCGTTTGGACCTGACCGGGCTGCAAGTACCTTCCTCCTCGCCCGTGCCCTTTCATGGGCCCTCCTTTCTCCCAGGGGTCCCTGCTGTTTGGCATCCCAAGGACCTTACGTGAGCATCTACTCTATTTCTCTGAGGCTGGGACCTTGCCATCATCTCCCTCTGCACCCCTGCCGTAAGGCATCCCAAGGGTCCTGCGGGAGTGTTACCTCTATTCTTTCTATGGCGTCACGCCGCCCCATGGCTCCCTTAGTGCCCCTGCCATGAGGCATCCCAAGGACACTGCGAGAGCCTTCAGTCTACCTTCTAGTAATTTCGTTTCCTACTAGCTTCTTCGTGTTAGATCCGCCACGCTCCCTACGGTTTCCCGATCGGATGGAGCTTCCCCTACCACGGCCCTTCCTTCGCGTCCTAATTGAAAATCCCTTTGTTCCCGCCTACCCACAATGTTTAGTAGGAGCATGTTTATTCCTAACCCCGTGATGTGCACCCCGTCTTCCGGTTGGTACCCTCTCTGCTTTGACGCAAATATTTGCAGATCAGTGCCAGTAAACCACTGCGGCAGCGCGTGCCTTTTGAGACCTAAAACCTTTTTTTTTTTTTGCCTATGTTTGTTATAGTGGTGAGGGTCCTGCATCTCCTTCGCCAATAAGGTTCTACCAAAAACCCCATGCCAACACGGGTTACATATTGTCCAATTAGAGGCTGGCCGCCAATTTCAGACCTCCTGGCTTAGCCAAGGCTTGATTATCTGCGTTTCCCAATATCTTATTGACACTGGTTACACTGATTTTCCATTATGAGTACTTGGGGAAATACTAGCATGCATAGACCCTGGTTTTCAAATGATGCTGCAAAGAAAAGGGTGTTTCCCAGGAATTATGCAGGAGTTTTTACGGACCTTTTATTTTGAACTCAGACAATCATCAAACTCTACTGTGTGTGCCGCTATGCTCCGCGTGGAAGAGCAGAATGCTGTCACTTACAGTGAAGCCTGCCGATGCCGAGGGAGAGGTAGAGTTGTTATAACCTCCAAAGTTTACAGTCAACGCCAAATCAACTTAGGGGTCCCCAACCTTATAGAAGGACTCATAAGTGCACCCTTGATAAATGTCCTTGTATTAAGTGCAGCTATCTGTTTTCGTGAATTCCTGAGGACTTGCTGAAGTGGACCCAAAATAGTATTCCTGGAATATATTTACCTGTGAACTGCATTTTGGCATGGGCACATATGCATGTATAGCTCCACTCCTGCGCCACTCTGGACAAAAGTTTACCTATGCCATTGTCAGGAGAAATTTTCAAACATTTCTCCGTATGGAAAAAGATTAGAATTGTTGCAGGCTCTTACAAAGTGCAAGATAGTAGGTTTGCACGTGGGCGGCCTCCTAACCCTCAAACTATTGCTTCACCCTTCCTTTGACCCCAGTATGTAAGTCTGCAGAAACCTAAGGGGATTGTACGTATTGAAACCGATCAAGTATGGGACCTGGCATCATCTGAGAGCCCATATCGTACTCTTATATACTGAGCTTGTTGCCAAAATCTGTTACCAACCTACATTGAGTAATGTTTGAGCCTTCCATCTACCTTCCTAGTAACTCTATTTTATTACGGTTCCATTCCTGTTTACCTCATTAGGCTATGCGTCCCTCAGTGTGTTATCCAGCTTCAACGGTGGGAGCCTGGTAACCGAGCACCAGGAGTCATACATCCGGTCATTGACTGTTGCCCATTCCCTAATTATGGCCTCCGGGTGTGTTGTTAACCCAGACTGTCACCCTGTTGTGGTGTAATGCTGGTAGCAATATGGGCGCTGGCACTATCTTAATCAGATTTTTCAAATACTGTTTCCTTTATTTTATTCTTAATATGGGTGGTTAGGGAGAGACTATTACAGACCTATTTCAGAGAACTGTGTTTATGTTTCATGGAACAGCCATTAAAAACGATTCTGGGGCCTCAGATATGAGAAATGGGAGGGCATCACAAAGATTATCAGCAGTAATATTAGTGAGCCGCTGCTCAAAACAAAACATACATCACTATCCCTGCATGCTAGATGTCTTTTATGCTAACCACCTATTTTACTTTCAGTTTACGAATATCATGCTCCCAGAATCAAAAAATAAAATTAATATATGCACAATTGACCTGCATTACAGAAACCAGCATGAGAGAGCTGATGTAGATGTAAGATTAAAAGAGCAAGCACAACAGTTGATTCATTTGAGCCAACTGGCACCAACCGCATCAGGTGGCTGCAACTGATCAAACGTGACTCGTGTGGGGGAGGGGCAAGAAGAAGGGGAATGTCCAACTATTCTTTGCAACATATCTCTCTAAAAACCCGATAATGGTAACAGAGCAGCACGACTGATTTCAGTGTGGGATGGGGTAGTTAAAATGTAACCCTACTTTCATCTGGTTGTTGAAAGGCAGACCCGTCAGCAGTCAGAACGCCTTCCCTGGGCCTTGTTAGTGAGACGATCTGTAATTGCAGAACTAACCAGTTCATTATGCAGGGATCTTTCAAAGGGGGCGATGTGTTGCCAAGAAGAGCCAGGGGGCATATTATCAAGAAACGGCGTTAAAATTATCGCCGCTATAGCGGCAGAAAACTGCAGCTAAAGCGGCGATAATGGGCTTGATAATATGCACTTGAGAATTCCCATAGAAGCCCATGTTCTGGTGTCAACATGGGCTTCTTTGGGAATTCTCTGCTGTATATTATCAAGCCCATTATCGCCGCTTTAGCGGCAGTTTTCTGCCGCTAAAGCGGCGATAATTTTAACGCAGTGCTTGATAATATGCCCCCAGGTACTTTGGGGCAGATTTATGTTTTACTTGCGCCTCATTTACGCCGCCGTTGCGTCACTTTTGTGACGCAGCAGCGGCGCAAATCCTGCGCTATGGTGCGGGGTATTTACAAACGTGACGCATCTCCCAGATGCGTCACGTTGTAAAGCCCTGCGCCACATGTAGGCGTTCCAGGGCAGGTGGGGGCGTTCCGGCGCAGGAACGCCTCCTACAAGATTTCACTCAGTCACTTTTAGGCCCATGCTGCGTCAAAACCCTGCGCCTGCATGAAGCAGGCGTAAGGATTGACGCAGCACTGTAGAGATAGGGCCCCCCAGATCATTGCTGGAGCTGTGTCACGCTTGCGACGCAACTCCAGCAATGCGCCACTTTTCGGCACAGATGCGTCACGCATCTGTGCCGTTTTTGCCCCATGGTGCGCCGCATTATAAATGCGGCGCATCCATGGTGGCGCAGCTGTGGCGCATAATAACTGGCGCATCCCTGCTGATAAATCTGCCCCTTTGTATGCGGCGATGAAGGATGTGTGTGGAAGCCAGCTGCTCGTAGGCTTCATACAGACAAAGCAGCGCTTCCAATCACATTCGAGAGTTTCTGCTCACGTAAAACACAGGCAGCGTGATGCACTGAATCCGCAAGCTGTGGCCCGATGAAATGTTAATTTAAGCCTTTGACTTCTCCCTTAAAGTTTTCTTAGCCAAGCTCACTGTGTGCTCTAACAACGGAAGACACTTAATGCATACCGGGAACAGAGTGACCCGAGAACCGAGTCACACGGCGATACCCTACATCTACTATTTAACTTTGTACAATTGTAATTCTTCTCAACGACCACTTGCGGGTACTTTTGTAATGCCTTTAACCCTGCATTTCTTTATCTCTGCCCTCTCCTGACAAGTGGTGATAAAATAATGCCGCATGCGTTCCTGAAGCCACACGGCCTACCATGAAGCTCGAACCCTAGTCTCCGGGACCAACGTCGACCATCCTAACCACTGGGCCATATCCCCATTTATTTCTGTAAAGCAGCTCTTTGTGGACTGGATTTGGGATTTGGGTTTCTCAGTTGTTGTGATGATGTGTCCGTCTTCAGAATACTTGTAGCATGAGTAAACTGAACGTGCGGATGAGACCAGCGAAGGGGCTGCAACAAATGCTTACTGATACACAAGAAGTCAATGCAGAATATCTCGGGACACTGTTGCAGCTTGCCATAGCCACCAACAGAGATAAAACTGCTGAACTGGGATGAATTGCTAGCATTTTTTATACGTTTGTGATGGCACAGGTTCGAAGCCTTTGGCTAGTGACGGTGGCATTCGACAGTGCAGATTTTTACAGTAAAACAGAAGCGAAGCGGCAATTCAAAATTTGTCCCATGCTGGCTAGCGTCAGCAATGTATTGGGCTACAGTCACCCATGGGGCTAATGTACGAACGCCGCAGACACCCCATCATTTGGGCCTATATGGATAGGGCAATCTCCATCAAGCAATGCTGCTGAGTTGTACACTGCGTGGATACGGTGCTTTGTGCAGATTAGACACTAAGCTGCGCCGAGGCTTACCTACCGGTTCCGCGGGGCAGTCAGTTGAAACCAATGCCAGGACGCAACACAATGCAACAGTTCCAGTCTCATAACGGCTGGCAAAAAGTCATGATTCAAACGAGAGCTTTCAGCGCGCCAGCACATGAAACAGTGTACAGAGTATGGTGGCGGGATGTGCCCAGCATGCAGGCAACAATACTTGGGAGGGAAAGGGGGGGCAAGCCACACCGACAACCATTTTGTGTGTGTAAAAGGCCGCTTTATTGAAACAGGTGCATATCACAATTTTATTAACACTGGCAATTTGCCTTCCAAAACTAAAACCTCTCTATACATAAAATACCTGACCCCTTGTTCCCCCCTCACCCCTACGATCCCCACATCATAAGACCCCCACCCTGCAACATACAATAAATAACTTTCCATAACAATATTACACAATCTTACAATATAGCATTTATAAATCCTAACCTCCCATAACCTAAAATCCTACCTGCTTTTATGCAACTGTAACTAACAAACCTGTAATGTAAAATTCCTGCCTGTTTAACCTTTCCCTGCTCCTGTTCACAAACTCCCCAAACTTAACAAGAAACTATAAAACTCCAGCCAAACTTGGCCAACTTTCAAACAACCCCGCCAGCACCTGTTCCAAGCGACAAGACTACAATATAAACGCCCTTAAGAACCTGTTCCAACAAAACCCCTCCAGAAAAAACGTGCCCTAACTGCCTCCCACAAAAACTTCCAAGCCCAGGGAGGGAGGGCAGGGACAAAAACCTACTCTACAGTGCTTCCAGCCACCAGGTCACCAAACCTAAAATGGTGGCTGGGAAAGTGCCAAACACCCCTAAATACTTTGGGCTATTTCTAAAATTTGGGCTACAATTGGGCTAGTCCCAATGTAGCCCAAAGGCCACAAAATGGCCGCGTGTGGCTGGCCCCACCCCCTCCCAATCTGCCCGGGTGGCAGACCTTGCGGTGCTCGGCTGCCCCCCAAATCCCCCGTCTACGATCTCCTACCCGCCTGTTGCCACCGCATTGCGCGCCTCAGTTGTGACCCCCCTCCTCCAGTCTTTCCCCCGATTATCGCGCCGCCCGGCCTGGGAGCACTCAACGTCCTGATAACGCATGGTGACGTAGACTTCCCTGGTTCCATAGCCAAGGTTTTTTTTTTTCTTCATTTCTATACTTTTGGAGACAGCGTAATGCTTTACTAAAAAAATGTCTGTGTGACCGCGTAAACAAAGAGGGTCCGAGAGCAGACTTGTGAGTAAGAAATAGCCTAACGATTTAATCTTCCTGCCCCAAGTTTTCTGGTTCCCTCATGGTACGCCCTGCCCGATGCCCCTGCCTCTTCTACAATACTTCGGTTAGCTCCCCCTCAGCAAAAGGGGCAGGTTACCGCGGTGGCCATTCTCCCGCCTTGAAGCATGACCAGGGCCATTTCTAGGTGTTTTGCCGCCCTAGGCGAGAATTGAAAAATGCCACCCCTTCCCTTTTACTACCATCACTCTCAGGCCTGATCACTCTCACCCCCTGTCATCCATGCTAGAAGAATGAATGCATTCAGCCCTGTCAAGAATAACGCATCAGGCGATAGACTAACGCATTTCAGTGTGGTGGTCTGCATCACCACACTGAAATGCAATGTCACGCCTTATAGTGCCTCAGCTGTCAAGCGCCGGGCAAAGCTGCCATGGTTTCAGATTGCCATGTGTTACATTTTCATAATTTCAGGCTAATTATGAGTGACATTTTAACGACCATGTGTGACACATTCTCGCAAGCAAAATCAAGCAATAAAGAAGAGGGAAACATAAATATCAGAAATTAAACCCATATGAGCAACAAGAAACTCTAAGAGGATCTTAAAACTGTTGCAAAGTACAATACATTTAAGGGCATTGATGTAGTGCCCTTGTAACTTGCTCATACTGTTAAGCTGGGCAGGACGGCCCGGTGCTGGAGATATCGTTGTTTTGTCTAGCGTGTGGCGCCGCCCATGGCACTATAACTAGGCGAATTGCAAGCAGCACTAGTCAACCCGCACAGGCACCATATCCCGACTCAGTTACACTAAAGTGCGCTAACGCGTCACTGCTCAAAATGAGCAGAGAAAGACTGCGTGACTGCACACTTCTCAGACTACAGAGGCACGGCAGGCAGCTCAGACTGTACCCAATTTTATAGCACCCATTACAAGTGTAACTAGATACTGGGCTCTGAGGGCACACTTACTTCTTTCGGAGGCGGGAGGCCAGCAAGGGAACCTGCGGCCACGGCAATTAGCGGGCCTCGTGGTGGCTGCATGGAGTCACAGAAGAGGTGCAACTAGAGCCAAATTTCGGGGGGGGGGGCTAAGAAAAAATTCGGGGGGGCTAATTCTTCCAGCAATAGGCAGAGTGGAGATGCAGGGGCTCTAAGAAGGGGTGAATAAACAACAAAGCCTCATTAGCAAGCAAATGGTCTTTTACAGACCTGTGAAGTACTTGGGTGCGGGTGTGAGTGTGCCCTGGAAGCTGTCTCAGTCAGGGCTGCCCACTGGGTGTTGCGCGCCCAAGTCACAGCGTGGCAATTCTGGCTCGGCAACTGAGCTCTCGGCTGGACAGCACAATAGACACACTGTTTCAGCTAGGTCCTTCGGTGGCAGGATATCGGATGTTGGCATGCAGTGCTGCCAATGCCATATGCCTTGCCAGGCAGCAGGCCAGTGTGTGCCACCAGTAGCATTGAGCCAGGTGGTTTGAGGTGTGTCGAGTCCATCACAGGAATCGCCAGTATTGGACCCTGATACCGCGGATGGGCAAGGTGCGTTGCATTGCTCACTCTCCCAGCTTTGCAATCCAGGTACGCAGGTTATCGGTTTGAGACCAAGCAGTGTGTGGCCTCCACGCTCCACCTTATCCCAGCTGCCATGCGGAACAGTTGCTTTGCCCCTTAGCCCCCTCACAGAGTCAGGGCAGTAGCATCTGCTCTAGTCAGGGCGCCCGAGGCAGGAGTCGATGAGCGCCTCAGCCAATCCCTGCAAGCTGTGCAATATAATCAGCCCCGCGACCCTAGTCGCCACCACCCGGGGCTTCTCCCGGCCGTCTCACCTCCGATGTAGTGCAGGGACTCGCCCTGGGGGCCGCAGGCAGCGATATCAGCAGCACCCCTTCCGGGTATCAGTTCTGGGGCGTGACTGCCGTGGCTGGGAGGGAGCCTCTACGGTCTCACAGCCTTTGTTCCGATCATAGTGTGGGATGGGCTCTGGCTGGCACTCTCCATTTGAGAGGCCTGAGATCTGCCCCTGAGCTGCACTGCGCAACAGCCCAAAACTTCTGAAGAACTGCTATGGCGACCCGCCTATTGTTTCTGAAACAACTCTGACTGTGACGTATATTAATTACTTTGTACCACTTAGCAGGACGAGCTCTAGCAGCTGAGCCAGAGCAGCCAAGCCTGTCAGGAGGACCGCGCTGCCACTGCTGCTGTAACTGGTGCATTATAGCAGCCCCTCTTTTGATATAAAAGAACTTGTATATTGCCGCCCTCCCCCTTTTTCCGCCCTAGGTGGCCGCCTAGTCCTGCCTAATGGTAGAAATGGCCTTGGGCATGACACTGCCCAGCGAGTTTCTCGCCAAGTCTTGCGTTCAAACCACTTTTTTAAATTTTTCTACTGCAGTATTACATATTAAGCCGATGTTACGTTGAGTTACCTTGGCTATGCTGCCTCATACGCCGCTTTGGGGGCACCGCCGCCCGCACTGACACCTCTCTTGCCCTGAGCACTGCTGTTCTTGCTGCAGGTGCTGGGAATTTTGAATTACAGAGCCTTTGTCATATGCCAACGAAATCGTCAGGCTTCTTTCGTGAGGGTGCCCGTGCATTCTTAGCTTGCGGAAGAGCACGTTGTCCATCTGCCCCATAGCTCATCTCCCAAGGTAGCTTGTTCCGTTCTTCTTGTGCATCCATTTCCCTAGGGCAGACTTTCCCGTCTCTTTGAGGCGACGCTGCTGCTGGCCTCAATAGCCGCTCCTACCACCACGGGCACACCCAGCCACGGGATGCCCGTCTTCTGTTTTCGCGCACTGGTTTCACGAGGAGGCCTCACTACTAAGGTTCCAACGTCAGCTGCAGCATCTCTCGGTGTTCAGTCAGCAACGATGACGTGTCCTGCCTGGTACGGACTGGATTGGATTGGCATGCGGCCTGCTGGACTGCAGCGTTGGCCGACGGCGTAGTCATCAAGGGCTTACAGACACGTGTGGTTGGGATGCTAGGCACAGACTTGGTGTCACCACATCGAAGGGAGTGCAGTGATGTAAACACTGCATTAATGTGTGTACTCGGACAAGACTCAGTCACAAACGTGTGACCTACTCGCCCGCAGTGTAGGTTGGAGGCAGCGGTCAGCAAGGGCCCACAGCCATGTTTTGTTGTCTTGCGATGCACAGAGTCAGTGACACCAGGGCAGTTGTCGGTAGTGTTCGATCACCTCCGTAACGGTGATCCTTTTATTCTCCTGACTTACACCTCTCCTTGCGTGCAATGATATGTACTCTGCCATTGACAAATCAAGACACAGTCCCACATGTGCGACTGACTCGAGCGCAGCGTGGCCCGAGGGCAGTAGTCCGCGTGGGCCCACGGACATGTGTGGATGGAATGCTATGCACAGACTTGGTGTCACCACATCGAATGGAGTATAGTGAGATAAATTCAGCCATAATTAATGTTCTCTGCCATAGTGTAATCAAGACTCAGTTCCAAATGTGTGACCTACTTGTCTGCTGTGTATGCCGGTTGAGTACTTCAACGAGAAGGTAGTACTACAGGCCTGTGTCGCGGAGGCCGTGATGGTCTGAGGAGGCTGTCAGGTTCGCAGCACTGGGGCTTGGAGTTTGCACCGGCACGTGGTGGGCCCTCTTCAACACACGCCGGTGTTGGCAGGTGTGCATTGAGGCCTGGGTGCGCAGGGCTTGGCAGGATTGGTACGGGGACCGGCAGCCCGGGGTGCAGCAGGCGCACAGGATCACAGGCAACACCGCTCACGGCGATGGCGTCGGCCTCGTGGCGGGGTGAGATGTGGGCATTCCGGAAGAGAACCACACCCAGGGCTACGTGCTTTTTATTCACACCCCTACGCTGGCCTGGCGTACGCTTGCAGGGGGGGACATAACAAGCTACATTTCCGGGATCTTCCCCACTGGCTGGGGTGACATGGTTGCATCCACTGTTCACTACACTCCAAACACCAGCGGTGTATTTCGACATGGATATGTGTGTGGTATGCATACTGCAGTCTGGCCATCGCATCCACGCCACACTTGGCATTGTGTACATTTTCATTCATCGGTCACTTGCCTCCTTCGCACATGCCTGGTCCCCACCTCTTCCCACAATCTGCTATCATGTGGCTGAAGTGCCATGCCGTTGATGGCTTATGTGCATGGCTAGCCCAGGTTGCCCCAGTAATTTGTGCTGTCGTGTCTGGTGGAGGGGCAGGTTGTTTGGCATGTTGTATGTGAGTTTGTGACGTGTGCATTCCCAGTGTTGTGAGTTGCATGATTGTGGAGTTGAGGTGTGTGGTGTGTTAATTTGGTACTTGCCAACGAGCAGCGCAGTTCCGTAGGTGCCAACCTGGAAGCGCTGGTTGATGATGGACTGTCGGAAGATGTAGGACTCATGCAGTCTGCCTGGGTGGTTGGCGTCGAGGTTGGTGTAGATTCCCCTGTGGTCCACTATTGCCTGCACATTGATGGAATACGTGTGCTTTCAGTAGCGGATATTGTGTGCAGTGTTGCCAGGGGGAACAAGTAAGACATGTATGCAGTCAATTGCCCCTGACACGTGCGGGAATCCAGCTATGGCGTAGATGCTTTGCTTGGTTTCCAGCTGTTCCTGCGCAGTGTGGGTGAAAGATAGGTAGTGTGGTACCAAGCTGATCATGGCATCCAAGAAAGATGTGGGGAACTTGGATTGTGCTGGCTGTGAGACTCCTCCGACTCTGGCAGTTGCTGTTCGGAAGGTACCAGAGGCCAACAGATGCAGAACAGCCAGCATCTTGGTCTGAGGAGGGATGTTGGTTGTCTGCTGTGTTGGTACCGTCAGCCTGTGGGTAATGGTGATCTGGATGCGTGGGATGGTTGTCCTTTTGAGCCTGTGGTGGGCAATGACATTCCCTGGTGTTGGGTCTGTGAGGTTGGTGCGTTTTCATGAGTTCGCTGTCTTTGTCTGCGCTGCCTCAGTGTTTGTCCGGGAGGGGGGTGGGGGGATCCGGGGGGGCTGGCGGATGTTGTTGTGGCCCTGTTGGGGGTCTGAGCTGCATGATCAGTGGATCCATGGCATCTGTTGTTCTTCAGGTGTGGCTGTGGTCTGGGCTCCCTTGTCTGGTGCTGGTTGTCATCCGACTTTGCACCAGGTCAGAGCAGGTGTTAATTTCCTGCAGCTAACGCGCCTTATCTCATGTTTTGAGATCTTATCGCCGATCTGGCTGGTCGTTGAGAATGTTGAGGTGTGGTGTTGTCGCGGCTTTTTGCTTGGGAACGCCTACTCTGCATCTCATTAACGATAATTGCTGGGGTCATCCGTGGCGATGTTTTTTGAGGATGCTATCGCCGGAAAACTGGTGGTAACGGCTGTTAGCGCCAGCTTGTGAATGGGGCGGTATTGTTATCACAACACAACTCACTTTATCAAGGGGTCGAAAAAGGGACAATTAGTTTAAGGACTATTACACCTCCAATCCCTTCAGAGTACTACAAAAAACTATCAGAAGGTGCCAAGTCCATTGAGAGAGGAATAGTGAACCAATGACTGCTGTGAAAAAGTGCAAGGGATCCCTCGGGTGGTCGGGACAACACCCAACAGGAGTTAAGAGTCCATCAGCCCACCCTTACTGGCGGAGCATCGTCATCTGGAACTCTGGGGAATCACAGTCTGCGCTCACAATTGCGGGCCACAAAAGGCTCTGCTAACTGCACAGGCCACTGATTCCCAGAAGAAGGTATTCCTGCCAGGGTTTGCACCCAAGACCTAGGGACTCACGTGATGTGCAGTGCTCCGGTGTAAATGTGAAGTTAAAAATGAATACTTGGGCAAAAAATATGTTTATTGAAAATTAGCCAAGTTTCATATCTAAAAAACCTATAGTCTTTAACAAAATAGACTAATTCCTGGCTCAATTATGGTATGGTCGACATGTTTCAGCCGGAATGGTCACCTGACCCGGCTTTCTTCAGTGAACGTCATATAAGATTAGTGGCAAAAGCCACCCTACCAGACGAGCAATCTCGTACTTGGATGCAAGGTAAATGTCTTTGTCGTACTTTAAAATTTGGGACCGCGTAGGAGGCAGGGCCCTACCCCTGTCTATCCCGGTATTAGCGAACCGCGAATGGTCAATGCGGTATGTACAAGTGCTTTGTGTACTATGAATGCACTATGTATACGTTATTATACATTGAATCTGTGGGTTCCATTTTGTAGCGGTGGCCATCTTATGGTTGCCCTCACATAGGCTATATAGCATGAAGCGAAAACGGGCCTTTTAGAGCACATGTGCCTTTCTTTGACTTTTCTGTGACCTGGGCAGCTTGGCTCCGCCACCCCAGGTCAAACTGGTCTCACGAGTTCCCCGTTCTCTGGCCACCTGTGATTAGCATCAGGGCTTGACACACCATAAAGTCTTTTCATCCTACACAAGCCTCCGGCTAATCTCTTTCACACCTGACTGTTCCTGCTTTATGGCTTGTTTCCCAAAACAGGAGATGCTCATGTTTATTGGGGCCTATCGATATCTGATGTGGGATCTGAGCCTTGCTGGGTAAATAATTACGGGCTGGCTTAACTGGAATGTGGGATGGTCATCATGACTCTGCCTTTTCGTTTGCAATGTATACATGTGAATGACCAACTGCAAGAGAAGGGCGGTGTTGCCCAGAGCGTAACATTCTCCATAAAAGAGGAGACTGGTTTCTGTTCTGCAGACTGCCTCATTCAGTTGCTAAGGCTTCTGTGAGACGTAGTCTCACTCATTTGAGTTTAATAAAGATGTCTTTTCATATTTCAGCTTCTGTTGCCAAGTTCTTTGTTATATGGTCAAGATATGCAGAATTTTATAATACCACATCAGGAAGTACTCAAAGTCATAGGGTGCTACCCCTAGCACCTCTGGGGTCTCAAAAATTGGAGTACTTCAGTTGGCGCCCACCAGCGCGGCCTCATCAGAGAAGTGACTTTCTGTGGGAGTGATCTTGTCAGGAGACTGAAATCTACTGAGGAGGACAGAACGGGATTCTACCCAGAAGGTACTCTGTGCACAGGGATTCTGGAGATTCTTTGATTATGTGGCCCGGTATATTTCTGCTCTTCCTGATTTTGATCCTCCACATGATGTCACTCAAAAGGTGAGAAAAAGAACCCTTTTGGCGTGAGTATTATAGAAGACGTTTGGTCATGTAGAACTTGACAATTAGAATTTGGATAACCTTTTGATTATTAAGAATAAGAATTAAGTATAAGTGGGTCGCTCCCAGTCCTTTTGTTCTTTGGGTCTTTAATTTGGTTATCGCAATTACCAAAGCCGAGGGGTTGGTTTCTTGGTTTCTGATTTGGTCATTGCAATTACCAAAACCGAGGGTCTCGCATATTTGCGAGTGTATTGGTAGAGATAACCCCTTGAAGTTTGAAGCTAGATTAGTGAGCTATAAGATGCCTGATCTTAGCAAATTTGGAAATGTAGCTTTTGGTTTGTATAGGTTTGGATATGCGAATTGCAATTTGTGTAGGCAGGTAATGAGGAGATATTTCTCCATTTGGTTTTGATTATAATACTTGCGTTTTCCGCAGTATTTTTGGCATGCCTGTTTGTAAGCTCACATGGAAAAATGTGTTGCTTTTTGTTTTGAAAGGTACCATAGTGTGGGAAATATCTAAATAGGTTAGATTTAAAAACATATTTCTTCCTTGGTGATTTTGTATCCCCAGGGAATTAAAATATGACATAATACAAAACAAGGATCCTTCGTTCTGCGCAGTTTCATGAAAGAAGATATGCAGAACGATTTTGTGTGGTGTTCTGCTAGGCAAAGCTAGTGAATTGAGCGCATTCACTACTTCTTGGACATGCATCTGTCTGTGGGGCTGTTTATGCAGCCTTTTGGAACACTATTGAAAAGCGTTGCTTGTAAATATGACCTACAACTAGTATTTGCAAATGGTTTGTTTCAAGTATAGTCTGTTTAAATTGCGACGGCGCTATTTATGAAAAATGGCTAAAGCGTGCTGTATTGTCTGTTTAACCCCTTTCTGTTTATGTCTGAAATGAGCTCAATATGTGTTTGTGGGTCTTCTGATGTTTCCAGTCTGTTAAGTAAATTGTTGGTTAATTAATATCAAGTAGAAACTTAAAAAAGAAATCCAGAAACGAACCATGTGATGTGCTAAAATAGCTATATGGTGCTCTTTAATTTATAGAATGAGCGTTTGTTAACATATACAAAACTGCCGTTAAATGCTTAAAGGATAAAATTAGAAACACATTCAGTAGATATAAATAAGGCCCCAAAAACGAAATTATCTATTTTTGCAAAAGTAAATAAATTTACAGCATTTTCCTTAGATGCATTGTATTAGATGTTCACAGGCAAACTTTTCAGCTGCAGTATATTTGATAGAAATGTTCATTCAGCCAGCACCTTCCCAGTTGAACACGGGTGGAATTTTGCAGAACCGTCCTTTTAAATGAAAGTGGCGCAAAAATGTGACGCGTTTCAAGTTGGGCTTATGCGCTTAGGCGTGTGAGTTAATGTGTCCAAGATGATAGGCAAGGGATGCAGCTTGTTTTTTATACATGGATTTATCACAAAAACGAATAATTGGGATTTTAAAAAAAAGAAAATTATTAATCATGGAAAAATTATTTAAAAAAAATAAGTGCTTTTCAAAATCGTTTTTTGATATTTATAAAGCTTAATACTCATACTATGACCTCCTAGCATTAAAATTTGATTTAAGTTGTGTTGCATCACTAAAATGACAAGCATTCGCGTGTACAATTTTCCCTTGGCGCAGGCGCAAACAAGCTCATTTTTATAAAGTATAAGTTATTATTTCCAATGCCTGACTCATGGGTTATGTAATAAACATTCTGGTAATGCATATTATGCAAACAAATTGTAGGATATCCATTTTTTAATGCCAAAAAAAGAAAGTCGAATTTGGGTAGAAAACACTGTTTGAACTGCATTTTCTTCCAATCAGAGTACTTTTTAAAGTGTCTCAGACTTCAGTAAATGCATACGTTTAGGTTTGATATATATTTACAGGTTGTGCCTTCTTATGATTCAATGAGTCAATGTGCCAGTACAAAGGCTTGTTTTAATATCAGGGTTGAAGGTTCTAACTTTAGCTGTGTCTGTCACGTTACTACTGAACACGCTATGAAAAACAGGACCTTTTTTAAAACTTGGAGAAATTAAATAAAATATGGTGTCGCAACCCGCAACTATTTGATGTTAATAAAAAACGGCCTTAATGTAGTTAGCACCCACATAGAGAAAGAGAAATGGAGAATTCTTTTTTGATGAAGGAAAAAGAGGATGTTTGTGAGCAGGTACGTGATGAAGTCAGTAATGATAGAGGGGTGGAGAAATGTAGAATTACGGTTATAGGAACTAGGTAATACGTAGGAAGGAGAAGAACAATTGGGAAAATAGAATGCCGTGGAGGGAAGAGAGATGATGAAGGGGAGTAATAAAGACATGAAGAGTAGCGTGAGGAAGGTTGTATTGACGCAGGGAATAAAAAGGAATGTGGTATCGGTTTGAGTAAGTAGGAGGGGAAAGATGAGATTGCAGGTTCTAGCAGTAGGGGTGAAAATATTGTAATTACCTAACGGGAGGCACTGAGTTTCATATGCTAATATGAAAGCGACGAACAGAGCTTGAATAAAGGCAAGTGACTAAATGATGAAGAAAATATCAAAACTCATTGCAAATGTAATTCGCAGTGCCAGTGGACTGGGGCAGAAAGCGGTCCCAATTGCTGGAGTTCAGTCTAACTTTAGCTGGGCCTACTGAGACGTTCATTCATTTAAGGTTGTTGAAATGTGTACCATTACATAGGATTGTAACAAGGATTTATTCTAAAAAGTGGTATGTGTGTTATTAAGTTTCGTGAATTATTCACAGTAAATGTAGTTTAATAATCTGGGAATAGAGATAATTTTTTTTTAGCGCCTAAAAAGGAGAAATTATTTTTCAAAATAGAGTGAATTATTGCAAGTTAGGAGGAATTAGGAAGGCCTTCTGGCTTTGACAAATTCAGAGTGGCAGGAGCTGGGGGTTGGAGAGATGCAGAGGCTGGCTTAAGTTACGCTGTTGAGATGCTATCTTTAGTTCAATGGAGTAGGCTGCCACGTTGACATTTATGACCTTTTAAATTAGGGCCTTGCCTCTGTGGAATGCAGAATGACCTTGCTACACGGGCCTCTGAAGGTGGGGTTTCTGGTTTCTCCATAAGAACATCAATAAAACTAAAGAACTTAATTCCAAAGGGAAAATATAGCAAAGGGGTTTCTTTGGAAGCCCAAACATCATGTTAAATGCTTTGCAGAACTGATACATTTGCGTCTCGCTCTAAAAAAATAAAAAAGAATGATGCCTGCTATTAGCTCTTATTTAACAGAAAACGGAGTGTTGCATTAAGTCTTAGACAGACAAAAGATTCTAAAATGTTTTTAAGGCTCCATGCCTAAATGTGAACGAATTGACAAATTAAGACTTATTTTTCACAGTGGAAATTGTAGGTGCCAAATTAATGTGGAGTGTCAGTGTAACGATTTTTTTAGAAAGATGAAACTAAGGTGGCTGGATGTTGCAAGGACTGACAAGGGGGTACAGTTAAGTAATGGCAATTTATTTTTGTGTATTTGGTCCTATCATGAATTGTTCTTGCTGGTCCTGTATGTTCGAAGAGAGACAGTAACGTTATATTTGACAGCAGATTTCCATTGCCTGGTGATCTACTGTCAAAAAGGAGGGTAAGGATTTTAAACCTGACAAATTAAACAGGCCCAAATATTGGGTTTTGGGCTGCAGGTTTACAGTGCATAAAAGTACATGACATGGTGTTGTGTGTCACCGCTTATTTACATATGCTATTGTTTTGTCTATGCTTTTTGTGCTGGATATACAGCAAGTATATCTGATGGCTTGACGTTTTGTGCGTTTTTATTATTTTTTGCATGTTTTCGTTGTTTTTGTTGCTGCTTTTGATACTATTACAAGTTTACCTGTGTTGTGAGGGGATGGTCATGACGATGCCCATCGCTACGCAACAGTTGGTTGAACTTGTTCTGGTTACTAAATTCCACAGCTAATGATATTTCATGCTGTGAACATGAGAGGCAGCACTTTACCAGTGCATGTCCAAATTGGCTATAATGGTATTACAGAAAACTAAAAGAGATCTACAGGATCAAAGTGTGTCACCTGCAGTTAGTGACTTACTGCCCCTTCCTTTAAAGGAACAGGCAGCCCTACGTTTATGTATCCTTGATTGGACCTAAGGATGAAATTATAGATCTGTGACTCAAGGTGGCCTAATTTCTATATTACATTAGTTAATGGTGTCCTGTCTCCTAAGTAGCATATGGCCTTTGCTTCTTAAAAGGAAACTAGGTTTTCATTTTTCCCTGCAGAAGGAACTGGAACATTAGCTAAGATTACCGTATATGGTGTAGTTGCCAGCGGTAGAGTTAAAATGTATGTAACTTTGGCCTTTTGTGTACCACCCGTACTCTTGGTGTAGTGTCACATGCCTGACTATCACCCAAGTAAATTCTTGTCCTTCCTATAGATTTTTATTTTTAATTGCTTTTGTTGTTTCTCCCCTGACCGATGTCGCATCATGCTTAGTTATTGGGGATTTTAGTTGTGTCCCAGTTCCAATTCCCTTTCCTTTCACCAGTCAGCCCATTTATTATTGTAGGTGTATTGTTCAGGTACACACTTCCAGACTGCAGTGATGTACCAGGGACCCTCCATATTATGTATAATCCCCTCTTGTATGACCAGACTGGTTTTCAAGAATTGTCCCTAGACCTGCTTCAATGTTTTCCAGCCTGACTGTCAAGTATATTATACTATAGTAAGACAAGTTTTCCATCCCGATAGGAGATAACTTAAGTTTACCTCTTTTGAACATGACGAATTTTCAATGTCTATTTTTTAATGTGGTTTTTACCCTTTTTGTTCCTGCTGCTTTAATTTTCGGTGGGATCAGAAGTTTCTAATCATGCAAATATCAGGACCCTCTAGTTCTTGTCTTTTGTTTTCATATCTGACTATTAGCCTGTGTATTGCCTAGTGCACCTGATGTGAAAGGTTTCTACATGCCTATGATAATCTGTACCATGTGATTTCTCTATTGAGATGTTCTAGATAAGGAATTTAGGAACACTTATATGTAATCATTGAAAAAAAAAAATGTGTTTGCCCCGTTAGACAATGCCACCATATGTGAAGACATCCATTTAGATAGAATTCTCGTGTAGTTATCTACCCTTAGATGATGGAGGCTCTCACACGGAAACCCAATTGAAAAGCTTAGAAGCACTGTTTTGCCTACTGCCTTTTTATTTGTATTGCTTCCTGAGAAAGACAGTGTATTCTAGACGAAAATTGTCCCATGGCGTGTGGCCACTCCTTTGAAAATCACAGGCCACCTGTTTACAGTCCCCTTGTTATACAACGAACTGTTTAAAGCATCACACTTGCTTCATCAGAAGGCGTTCAACATCAGAAAAGAAGGAGGAGCTGGTTTTGCCACAGAACCAGAATTCCAGTGCAAAAGAGCGCCTGTCATGTGCTGGTAACCTCTGACAGTGTGCAGTCCCTTGAGCCCCTTGGCCTGAGTTTTTGGCCACACACCCCCCCTCTTTTCCTTTGCTTCAATGGAAGTGCAGTGCACCGGCGGATCCAAGATTGACAGAAAGCACTACATTCCAGTGCCCATGGAAGAGCAGCCTGAGCGTCCTCTGACACTGAATGACGAGTGTTGGAGTCTGAGAATGGTCCCGAATCTGCACGAGATGACCTGTGCCCTTGATCAATGGAGAGCACACTACCTGTAGTGCCTGCCGCAAAGGAAAAATACTGGCGCACTGCCTTGAGACATTGAGACTTTTTTCGAGTGAGCTGTGGGTGTTTGCCAGGAGGGCACTCCAACTAAGCAGTACTTTTCCCATGTAAGGCTTGAATGAAGAGGCCCATGCAAAAGAAAACAACAGAAGAAGATTTGATGGACAATAGAAGCCTGCCAGAGAGGCTTTTTGAACGGACTCTGGGCATAGGTGGTTTCACAAGAGGTTTCCGTGTGATTGTATAGAGTAGGTGTTAAGGAGACTGATTGTTTTGCTGGCATTGTTTTAAAGTACTATTCTGTTTAGTAAAAACAGAATGAAGTCCATTTTCTGTGGAAAGAGTACCCCCCTTTTCACCTCAGAGCATTGATGAGGGTCACCACTGTTTCACCTGAACATAAAAATTATCATTTCATTTGTAATAGTGGTCACTACTTTCTCCCGTTGTCTATATGTTTTTAATAACACGTTTTCTAGTGTTTTTTAAACATGACGTTGTCATTTATGGGTGGGATCGTTTTTCTCTACTCAATTGACTTCTGCACCCGCTTCCCAACCTATGTCCCTACCACTGTTTCTTTGCACTCTTTTCACCCTTTTCCTGAACATGAGCAGGTTAAAAGATCAGAATTCGTAAGCAATTCTTTTGTACAGCTTCTGCATCGACACTAGTTAGTAGTAAACATCACTAATTGTTGGGGGTGTGATCTTATGCCACCTAGATAATGGTATTCCTTATTTTGTCCTGCCATATGTGGCCTTTGTGCTACTACATGTGTAAGGAGACGTGTCCCGTGAGAGTCGCTAAGTAATAGGATGATGCTACAGCAACATCTCCATGACTTCATGTCTGTAGACCTGGACTCGGATTGATGAGAGTATAGTTATTGCCTATGTAAGGGCAAAAGGAGGGTCTGTCGTACTTTAAAATTTGGGACCGCGTAGGAGGCAGGGCCCTACCCCTGTCTATCCCGGTATTAGCGAACCGCGAATGGTCAATGCGGTATGTACAAGTGCTTTGTGTACTATGAATGCACTATGTATACGTTATTATACATTGACTCCGTGGGTTCCATTTTGTAGCGGTGGCCATCTTATGGTTGCCCTCACATAGGCTATATAGCATGAAGCGAAAACGGGCCTTTTAGAGCACATGTGCCTTTCTTTGACTTTTCTGTGACCTGGGCAGCTTGGCTCCGCCACCCCAGGTCAAACTGGTCTCACGAGTTCCCCGTCCTCTGGCCACCTGTGATTAGCATCAGGGCTTGACACACCATAAAGTCTTTTCATCCTACACAAGCCTCCGGCTAATCTCTTTCACACCTGACTGTTCCTGCTTTATGGCTTGTTTCCCAAAACAGGAGATGCTCATGTTTATTGGGGCCTATCGATATCTGATGTGGGATCTGAGCCTTGCTGGGTAAATAATTACGGGCTGGCTTAACTGGAATGTGGGATGGTCATCATGACTCTGCCTTTTCGTTTGCAATGTATACATGTGAATGACCAACTGCAAGAGAAGGGCGGTGTTGCCCAGAGCGTAACATTCTCCATAAAAGAGGAGACTGGTTTCTGTTCTGCAGACTGCCTCATTCAGTTGCTAAGGCTTCTGTGCGACGTAGTCTCACTCATTTGAGTTTAATAAAGATGTCTTTTCATATTTCAGCTTCTGTTGCCAAGTTCTTTGTTATATGGTCAAGATATGCAGAATTTTATAATACCACATCAGGAAGTACTCAAAGTCATAGGGTGCTACCCCTAGCACCTCTGGGGTCTCAAAAATTGGAGTACTTCATCTTCTTCCCCAGCCTTTCGTGGGGGAACCGCCTCACCTCACCCGGCTGACTGCTCGGAGATGGAGGCACCGCTCTGTCCGTCGGTACTTCAGACTAGCCCACGAGCCGCAACATCTGACATAGACTGAAGTCAGCCATGAGCATGATTCTGTTTGATAGACCACGATATCCATGAGGAAGAACAGGAGCTGTCCCAGATTGCTGTATATTAATATGATAGGTAAGGAATTATGGCATGAGAACATACACACCATCGGCACTTTAGATGAATAATAGCTTGGGGTTAGTTTGTCAGAGCTGACTAGTAACTCATAATTGTTGATCACAAGTCTAACTTCTCTGACTCATGGTCTGTTCTTGGCAAGACATTTTTCAATTTGCTGCAATAGGGTTACCAAGCATTTTGACTAATTTGTGGAAATATTAGCTCCCTGTCTCCTCTAAGACAGTGCATTACCATTAATACTCTGAATGGGATGGTTTGATTATGTTTTACTGATGAATGATCTTTCAGGTGTTGCTTCTGATTGGTATGCATAGTGTAAGGTAATATGCATTGCATGTTGTGTGCAAGTTATAACTTGCATGGCTAGTAGGCATGTTACAGATTACAAGGCTACTCATACAGCTAGAATTACAGTGTTTTTTAGGTTTGTGTTGCAGCGCAGCTATCAGCATATTTTTTTGTGCTCATCAAAAAAAGAGCTTTAAGAAGCACTACTGAGAGAGGGGCTATCGCTCCACCTACGTGTTGATTTCTCTGAGCAGAATTTTAATGGTCAGATATTGCGTGCTTTGACTGAAAAAGAGTGCTTGTACTGTAATTTTTGTCCTGTGGAAAGCTTGTGCTCAGCACTGCAGGACTGAGTTGGTGATGGTAGCAAGCCAATGGTTGGTTTGGAATGAAAAGTTCTGACAAGTTCAGTAAGCCTGATTTGTTTATTATGTCATGCCCGAGACAAAAAAATAGAGCGTTAGAGTTCTAAAGATATTAATAATTTAAAAAAGCATCTAAAGCTCCTACACACTGGCAACCTGCATGTAATCAGGTGAGCCATGAATGATGCTCCACAAGGTCATGTTCTTAGTCCAAAAGACTGGGTAAACGTCTGCAGTTGACATATTATTCCCAAATTTGGTTCTATGTTTTTTGATCTATCAAATGTGCACAAAGTGTTCAAACTGCATCCCTAACTGACTAGCTAAATAGTCTTGCTTGGACCAGATCTTCCAGCAGCTTCTGAAGAAAGAACTATGAAGCAGGTGCTGGGACTGCAACTCTTGAGCTGATGAGTCCTAGCGCTTTGATAGCCACCATCTACAGCAACTTCGAACCCAAACCCTCCGGCCTCTACAGCCTCCTCACTCCAACTGACACCACTCACAACTATCCACTCACCGCATGTTAGCTGCTCACCACTCAGAGCACCACATCCATCATAAACTCCATCCACTCTGGAAAACACACGGACCCCTGCCCCCACTACCTCTTCAACCTCAGAAACAAGGAAATCAGCTGCGTACTCGCCTCCATTCTCAATGCATCCATCACCACAGCCACCTTTCTAAAGGAATGGAAACACCCAGGGGTCAGACCCCTCCTCAAGGAACCCTCCACCAACTTGAGCGAACTCAAGAACTACTGCCCCATCTCTCTCCTCCCCTTATACGCTGATGTCCTTGGGAAGGTCATCAACTCACGAACGCCTGGAGAGCAACAATCTGTTGGACACCTCCCAAACTGGATACCATGCCAACCACAGCACTGAGGCCGTCCTGATTGCCACCACCGGCAACATCAGGTCCTTCCTCGACCTCTCAGCAGTGTACAACACCATATCCTACCACACCTTCATCAAAAGGCCCCACCCCATCTGGATCCAAATGGATTGTATCCTTCCTCACAGGACAAACCCAAAAGATCCGCCTACCACCCTTCACTACAGGACCCAAAAACATCATCGGTGGCGTCCCGGAAGGCTCATCCCTCAGCCCCACCCTGTTCAATACGTACATGAAGCCCCTGGCAGACATCGTCAGAACACTCGGCCTCAACATAATTTCCTACGACACAGATGACACCTTGCTCATCCTCTCGCTCTCAGAAGACCCCTGCACCACCAGGACCAACTTCCACAACTGCATGATGAAGACCAACTGCCTGAACCTCAACAAAGAGAAGATGGAAGTGCTGATTCTTGGGAACAACACTGACCAGTACTGCAAACTCGGCATCATCCAGGACAACAAACTCACAATGAAATGCCAGATCAACACAGTCTCCTCTGCCTGTTTCCACACCCTCTGCATGCTCTGAAAGATCTTCAGAAGGCTTCCTGTCAACACAGGGTGGCAATCTATATCAACAAAACAACCTTGGAAATCCAGGTATCCCCTCTATGTGAAAATTACATATTTCTTAAGGCAAGGCTTTGGTAGCTTTGGACGACTCCATCTGGTCCATCCCAGAAATAAGTAGCGAGTACCAACATAAAGACAAACACGGACTTAAACTGTTAGCCTATTATAACCACCTGGGCCTTCGAATTCTAAATGGAAGATCAGCTTCTGACTTCCCAGCAGCTTACACTCACTTCTCCCATTCCAGACTGGCCACCCTGGATTACATTTGGATCTCGATTGCTCATTTTCACGCAATACAAGATTTTGATGTAATTCCTTCAATGGCAAGCGACCATGCAATCATCGCCTGTAACATACCATCTCTGCAATGTCACGGGCCAAAAATAAAACTGATCAGTGTGGAAGAAAATCTGGAACCAATAAAAAAAATCATGTGATCAATAGAATATAAAGATAATATCAATGAAGAAGTGGTACCAACCCTGAACAGGGTAACCCAGGATAATGGCGATTTACTTTTGATAAAATCTTGGGAATACCTTTTGGAAGAGATAAGGGAAAAGTTAAACACCGGGATGCAGCAAAGATCAGATAAATCTCCCACGAAAGACGATCGCCTCATAAAATAAAAACAAAAGTGATAATAAAACGTAAATTAAACAATATGATGTGGATAACCACCAATGACCCCTCTGAACATAGATCTGTCCAGGAAAAGGTTGCTGAAATTCGCCGGAATTAAAGGAAAGCAAGATTTTCCTATCGGAGAAGGATTGAAGAAGACCACTGTAATAAAGCATATGAAATAATAAAGTCACAAGATCAGAAGCGGTTTTGGAAGTGCAATAATAACTGTTTTAAATCAAAACAGAGACCTACAACTACAAACATCTCGCCCACAGCATGGGAAACCCACATAAAAGCTCTCTATGTGGAGTCACTTTGTGATAACAGTATAAACCCTAAAATGAGGGCCATCAATGACGTAACCCGGTGCGCAGACTCACAAAATTGAAACGGTCATGCACCTCTGTAAAGAAGACACCTCCACGTAACAGTGTAGAAGTAGTTTATTCCTCAATAAGACGGCACTCACAGGAGAACCACTATGCGGTGCGCACAGCTGCAACTGTCAATAATAACCGCCCCAACTGTCAAACAGAACGTCAGCTGTCAACATTCCAGCTGACGTGAGCAGGCTCGCGCGAGGATGGGTAGCGCGCGAGGGAGGGGAGGAGCATAGGAAGCAGGAAGAAATAAGATAAACACAACACATCTCTTCCCTTTACGACAATTTGCAAAAAACCGGAACGGAAAAACAAGGGAGGTGGGGTACAGCAAAAGATGTTTCTCTATTCGCATACGAAGTCTTTGTATTTACTTGGTTTGACTAATATGCGGCCATGTCTACTTGTGCTGGCCATTTCACTAGTAGCTTCTTTCCTCAACTCTGGTTCTTGTTCAAACGCAGAGCTTCCTCTAGACTCGCAAGAGTCCTTCATATCTTTGCTAAGGATATCGGACACCTTATCATCAAGATCCTTGTCCAACTGATCTTCCACGGTGGTGATGTTACTGTCCTCAGGGGATGCCTCTGAGGCACTGGTGCTGAGGTCTCTGAGTTCCCCAATAGATTCGATGAGATCATGTTCCTGTTCATCCTCAATGGTATGATCAAGGGAATGTGACATCGTGCTAACCCCTTCTTCCTCTGAATCTGATGATGCTAAGTGCAACCAACTATACTTGTCTTTAGTTTCCATGTTGTCCTCTGCATCCTTCATTTCCCTTGCATCCTTTCCTGTTTGTACACTCTCCGTCCTGTTGCAAACAGACAACGCAGAGGCATGCCAAACCTTCCCATCACTGAGGAGCGCAGAGTTACAGTACACCTTCTCCACCTTCAATGGCTCCGAAAATTTGTTCTGTCCTTTAATAATGTGTCCACTTCTTCTTACTTTTACGCTATCGCCTTCCTTGAGTTTTACTTCCTTGCATTTGTGCTTGCTGTCATACTTCACTTTGCTCATGTCCTTCGCCTCTTGGATTCTCTTCCTGACGATTTCCACTGACCATTCTGATTTCCTTGCCTCTTTGAGCCATCCAATATTGTCTTTTGAGATGGGTGTTCTTCCCCTCATAATCTCAAATGGGCTTATCAATGTCTTCTCATTAGGTGTGATCCTGTATCCCCAGACCATTTTGTTAACTTTCTTCCTCCAACATTTGCCGTTGTTGTTCGCTAGTTGGATAATGCCCTTTATTACTCTATTAAATCTTTCCACGGCACCATTGCCCGCGGGGTGGTACACTGAAGTGGTCTTGTGGGTGATACCATTCCTGATCACAAAATTCTTGAAAACTTCTGACAAGAACTGTCTTCCGTTATCACTTACGATATATTTGGGTATTCCCTCTCTTGTGAAGATGCTGTCCATGAACGTCACAATGTCTACAGCCTCCACCTTCCTACAAACTTTTATCTCTGGCCACTTTGAGAAATGATCCACTAAGACCAGAATACTCAACTTTTCTTCCTGCCATTCGATCGGACCCATAATATCTATCCCTACGCGTTCCCAAGGCATGTTGGGACACTTCAAAGGTTGCAAAGGTGGTCTGAGAGTCACTTGCGTCTTATCCGAATTCACACATTGTGTGCAGTCTCTTACTGCCCTCTCTATTTGTATATCGCACCCAGGCCACCAATACCAATTTTTTATTCTCTGCTTGGTTTTGTTAATTCCTAAGTGACCTTCATGGCAAATGCTGACAATTCTTTCCCTTAGAGTGACAGGAGGTACCACTTTACCCTGTCTGAACACAAGGTTGTTTTCCACCGACAACTCGCTTCTCAATTCCCAGAACGGTCTTAATTCGCTGTTTAGTTTCTTTTTCTCTGGCCAACCCTTCACTATAAGTTTACTCACTTCCTTAAGTGTCTCATCTTTTCCACCTTCTTTGTTCCAGTCTTCTTCTAGTATGCTAGGGAACTCTTCATTTATGCTTGCAACGCAGAGCTCCTCTTCATCCACTCCTTTATCCTCATTTTGCAAAGGCAATCTGCTTAGAAAGTCTGCGACGACGTTCTTTGCTCCAGGTAGATACTGAACTTCATAGTTATAATCCAATAGCCTTATGGACAATCGTGCTAACCTGGGTGAGGCATTGTACAACCCCTTCACTGTTAGCACTTTCACAAGCGGTTTGTGGTCACACCGCAAAACAATACTTCTTCCCCATATGTACTGCCGGAAATGTTCCAGGCCCCACACACACGCCAAGGCCTCCCGCTCAATAACTGAGTACCTCTCCTCAGTGGGGGTTAAAGAGCGGGAAGCGAATGCGATGGTGGCCTCCTTTCCATCACTTTCAATTTGTGTAAGGACGGCACCAATTCCTTTGCCACTCGCATCCGTAGTGACTACACAGTCTAGTTTTGTTTCAAATCCCTTGAGGGGTGGTGCGTCACAAATTTCTTTTTTGAGTAATTTAAAACTTTCCTCACATTCTTTTGACCATTCAAATTTATTCTTGTTTTTCAATAGCGTCCTTATACTATACGTTTTTGTTGAGAAATTCCTTACGAATTTGGAGTAGTACTCCACCAGCCCCAAAAATGCTCTCAATTCATCTTTATTTTGTGGAACTGGAGCGTCCTTAATTGCCTTGATAAGTTCCTTCTTGGGTTTTATTCCCTCTTGAGTAATCTCATGACCTAAGTAGGTGACAGTTTTTTTGCTGAAGCTGCATTTTTTATGTTCTGCCGTCATGCCATTTTTTTCCAGGATTTTGAGTACCATCATTAACCTGTTGTCATGGTCTGACTGATCTCTCCCCATAATAAGAATGTCATCTTGGAAAATCAGCAATTTTTTGACCCCTTTGAACATTTCATGCATTAGTCTCTGGAATAGCGCCGCTGCCGACGCCAATCCAAAGGGTACTCTTTTGAACCTGAAACAACCGAAAGGTGAAATAAAGGTGGTGAGGTGCTTACTTTCCGGATGCAAGGGTACCTGGTGATAGGCAGCAGCCAAGTCTATAGTGGAAAATACTGTCATGTTCTTTGTGAGAGACAACATCTCGTTAATTCTTGGAAGGGGATATTGGTCTACAAGAATGTTCTTATTTAAGTCGCGCAAATCAATACATAACCTCAATTTTCCGTTGGACCTTCTTGCGACCACCAAAGGTGCGACCCATTCTGAAGACTCCGTTGGTTCAATTATGTCCGCTTCCATGAGTTTATTAATTTCGCTTTTCACTTCCTCTCTTAATGTCATTGGGATGTGCCTGACTTTGTGCACACAAGGCACGGCATCCTCTTTGAGTTTTATCCTATGTCGGAATCCATTCAGTTTACCAACTTTTCCATTGAAAACCTTGGGGAACCTGTTGACAAAGTTACTGCCTCTTATGTCTTCTTGTTGCATGACTAACACAGGTTCATCACTGTTTGGGTTCAGAGTAATACCCAGTTTTCCTTGGTCCCTCCAACCAAGCACCGAAGGCCCTGCTACAGCTACATACAACTTGCTCGAAGTTTTTCTCTCTTTGAATGTAAAAGGGAGTTCCTTGTAACCCATGAGTTCTATAGGTTCCCCTGTGAACGTTTTTAACGTGATATCAGGTTTCTCTAAGTGTTTACCTAACTTGGTTTTAAATTTTTCTCTCCATACATCCTTGTTAACTATTGTGCACGGTGAACCAGAATCAGCCACAATCTCAATACTTATTCCACCAATATCGACTAAGCAAACTGTTTTTTTCTTTTTGCAATCCCCGTTTTCCTCACTTCCAGTAGCTTCAGTCACATTTAATACGCATAAGTTATATTCTGAGTCATCCGATGAGTTCCGTTCTCCATCCTCCTCATCTTCTACAAATTTCACTTTTTCTTTTATCTTTCTTTTGCAAGCCTTCTGGTAGTGACCTACGAGTCCGCATTGTGTACATTTGTTATTTCGTGCTGGACATTTCCAATCATTAGCCAAATGTTTACTGCTACCACATCTGTAACACTTCAACTGATCATACTTCCTTTCATCTCCTCTAAAAGTTTGACCTCCTTTTCCTTGGTATTTATTTACATTTTTGCTCCTACTTATTTTTGCGACCACTCCTGGATCTTCTGCTTTGCACTTACTCTCATTAATCACTTCCTTTGCACAACGTCCTGTCAATTCTGCCTTTTTGACAATTTCAATGACTTGTAGAAGAGGTTTCTCTCCTTTTGCCCATAATGCGTCCTAAATATTTGAATTTGCGGCGCACATCACAATTTGGTCTCTGATCAGGTCATCATGCATGTTTTCAAATTTACATGAAAGTGCCAATTCTTTTAAAGCAGATACATAGTCATCTATGCTTTCCTCTTTTCCTTGTTTCCTTCTATAGAATTTGTATCTGTGTACCGCCACACAGACAGTTGGCTTATAATAATTATCAAGATCCTCCATTGCCTCATCGTACACATTTCTTTCATTTCCTTCCCTCACTTTTTTACTAATACTGTTATACACTGTGAGTCCACCAGCACCCAAACAGTGTAACAATTTTTTTTTCCTTTCCTCCTGTTTTAATGGTTCATCTTCCTTATCAAAAGTTGTTATGTAATTGCAAAAATACTCCTTCCACTCCTTCCATTGAACAGGAGGTGCCCCTTTTCCTTTCAAAAATGCCTCTGGTGGCGGTAGGTTATACACATTCCCTGACGCCATTGAATACTTTTACACAGATTAAATATTAAATATTAAGTGAAGGCAAAGGCTAATGTTAAAATATTCCTCAGTTTTTTTTTTCCCAAATTCACAAAACGGATCCTTTCCTCTCACCTGAGCATATAAAACTTGGCTTTCCTTGCTTCTTCTTTCCTATTCCCCAAATTGCATACGAGGGCAGACTCAGGTTAAAGCTCCGTTAAATACGCTCGAAAATACGAGTCTCTGTTTACTTTACTCGAAAATGGCTTCACGCACGCTTCCTCTTGCGTGCCATGCGTAGGAAAAGCTAGAGCGTTGACTTCATCTCCCAGGATGGCGTCGCTTTGATTTGCGTCACACGGCGCTCCCTGTCACCGCTCACTACAACATCTGAGGAGAATCCGTTTCGTAGCAACAGCCAAACCACACTAGGTGATTCCTTCACACACTACCGGTGCCTCACCTTGAACACATGAGTTGTTCCTTCCTTTTTTTTTTCTTCACTTATACGTTGTTTATCTGGTTTACAACAGCTGATAGTAATCGCCAACCTAAGTTTTTTTTTTAAACAGTTCTGTTACTACGCAAATGCTTACTCTTTTTTTTTCCGCAGACACGCCGTACCGACTTTTTTTTTCACTTCATCCTCATGCATCCGATTCCATATCGATTGCTCATAGCTTCTTTATCGGTCCCGTGTCATATTCCTTTTGGTTCTCCTTAAAGTTCACTTTACTCTTTCAAATTCCTCGTTTGCTTCCTCTCAACACAACGGAGCAATTTCTTCTTATAACAATTATTCACTTTCTTTTTTAACACGCCGTAGGTTCTGTGCCGTCCGAGTTCCAAGTCGCCAAAATTGTAAAGAAGACACCTCCACGTAACAGTGTAGAAGTAGTTTATTCCTCAATAAGACGGCACTCACAGGAGAACCACTATGCGGTGCGCACAGCTGCAACTGTCAATAATAACCGCCCCAACTGTCAAACAGAACGTCAGCTGTCAACATTCGAGCTGACGTGAGCAGGCTCGCGCGAGGATGGGTAGCGCGCGAGGGAGGGGAGGAGCATAGGAAGCAGGAAGAAATAAGATAAACACAACAACCTCATTAATTAAATGCGACCCAGTTGGGCGCCCGGCCCAAATGGTATCCCGCCTATTATGTATAAAGGAATGGCTAGGAAATGGGCCACAATTATGGCACCGTTATTTAGGGAGTACAGGTCAGGAAGAAATATCCCTGAGTCATGGAGGGTGTCCCCCTTGGTGCCAATACATAAAAAGGACAAGCAATCCAATCTAGAAATCTATCGAATCATCGCACTCTTAGATGTAGACAGGAAGTGCTACGCTAGCTCACTACTACAAAAACTGATGGCTTGGGCTGAAGTGCGTAACTTGATCCCATGTACTCAAACAGGCTTCCGAAAGGGATGCAACATTGAAGATAATCTGGTCTGAATGTCCCATTTGATTGAAATAATGCTTGCAACAAAAGGGAGAGCCCTGTACCGAGCATGTTTCGACTTTTAAACAGCTTTCAATAGCGTGCCCATCAGAGATTGAGGACGAAATTAAAATATTGGGGCATCTATAACACACTATTAAATGCACTGGTGGCCCTATATTCGGAAACTTGGGTTCTGATCAGAGTGTCTACCGACTGGTCCATGACCAAAAAATAAAAACTAATAAAGGCTTAAAGCAAGGATGCATACTGGCCCAAATGCTCTTTAGCTTGTACTTGCTTGATTTATTTGAGCATATGGCTGATGCCTGCGCCTTTCCCCCGAAACTCACTGAAATTTAAATCTTATCGCTGCAATACCCTGAGGACACCACACTGCTCGACCAAACTCCGATTGGGCTGCAGCGGCTCCTTAACGCATTGTCATAATATTGCACAACAAACAACCTGAAAATAAACACGGCAAAAACAAAGGCGATGATAATCTCCAGACAAATAAAGAGAAGAAGCTCATGGCATGTTGATGTTAAACCCATCGAGATAGTTACAGCATAGAAGTATCTGGGAGTTTGGATCGATCATAAAGGAAGACAGTCTACCCACATCACTGCAATGCAAGGTCTAGCACATTCACTGGACAGGGCTTTCTGCAGAGCAAGAAACGCCATGTGCTCACCGGATCTTACCCCCTTAATCCAAGCAATGGGTGCAAAATTCTTACCATCTGTGGCCCATGGCACAATAGCCTTTAAAGACAAGATGTTGCTGTGGCTGGAGAGAGCTCAGTCAGCCTGCTTTCGTAAAGTATTTTTCTTACCTACCTCTACTTCCCACATGCAAATTTGCATGGAATTTAACCTGACATACCAAAAGTGGATACTAAAAGCAAGGTTGATACCATACTGCCTAAAAGCCAAAGAAGCATCTGGCAAATGATAAATGTCCCTGGATCAACCTGGAATTACTTTTTAACACACTCTTTTGAAACATTGGCAGCCCATGTAATATCGTCCGCCCCCATACCAGCGGCAGCAAGACTTTTAACAAAACAAGCAAAAATAATGTCAGCGGACTACGATGTAATAACTGTGAAAAAATGAAAGCACGGATGTTGGGCAACAGAATTATACGGCAGTGGGGGCCTGCCACATTACCTGTCTTCCCCCTTAAAGCCAATAATGACACGTCAACTAATGAGGCTACTGTTCGGCTTGATCCCACTAATGGCATACTAATACGGCCAACGGAACAAAGAAATGGTAGTCACACAGTGCGGAGCATGTGGGGGAGAAGAGGAATCACTAACTCACATATTGTGTATCTGTTAGAATCTACGCCCTTTGAGAATTTATTGGCTCCGTTTCATCTGGTGCACTCTAAACATAAGGATATGTCATGCAGCCCTGGTAGAGTGCATGAAAGGCGACTAAGCACAGCTGGCAGCACATTTCATAAAATTCCTGACGGCTGTAAAAGCCATGCTGGACAATGAAAATCCTATAGAATCATAACGCTCAATGCTGTCCAAATTGTTTTAATACTTGATGTTTTTACAGCTGACTGCGTGATGTCTAAGTTTGATTACAATGATTTTAATTAATTGTGCAATAAAAAATATCTACCGATCCCCATCAACACTAGGAAAGCTATCACTCAAGCCCTAGTCACCAGCCAGCTGGACTACGGCAAGCACTCTGAGCAGGACTCACCACCTAACTCCTGAAGAGACTTGAGATGATACAGAACTCAGCTGCCAGATTCATCCTCGACCTTCCCAAACGGACCCACATCACCCCTCACCTCAGAAACCTCCACTGGCTCCCATCCAGAAAAGATGTCAATTTAAGATGCAAGGCCCTCCATGACCAAGGACCAGCATACGTCAACCACCGCCTGAACTTCCACCAACCCTCTAGACATCTGCTCTCTACCTTCCTCACTCAAACTCCCCACACCTGCCTAAGCAACAGTGGAGGATGCTACTTCTCCTACCTCACCGCCAAGTCCTGGAACAACCTCCCCCTGCACCTCCAAAACAAGATCCTCTCTACCTAAATTTGAAAGGACTCAACACCTGGCTCTTTGACTGATCCAGCAAGAACCCATCACCTGGATACCCTCGAGGATGATTAGTTGCACTCTACAAATCCGAGTTGACTTGGCTTGACACTAGAGAGCATGAGGAAGTACTATGGGAAAGCAGATAAAGCGCTGGGATCAACTTGTCTGTAGTCTGATGCGCTGAAGCCTGGAGAGATGCTTCTGCCTCCTGCCAAAGGCAAGCAGAGAGGCCCAGACCAGGCCACACCCAGCTGTGAACAACAAGTAGTCTCACAGACCGAGTTCTAGATTGCCTGTGACTTTCAAAATGACCACACCCATAGTCCACACGGACAAAAGCTTGACAACAGGGCAGGATAGCTGTGGTTTTCATATGTCACAACTATGCTGACTGGGATGAACTTTAAACTCATTGATGAACTTCTGTATCATTGGGCTATCTTCAATGTCAGAGTGGAAATCTGCAGTGTCTACTAAGAGCTATAATGTAGATGTCCTGATTGGTGTTATGGTTCCTAAGGATACGATCATACCAGACACCTATATAAAATAGAGGTGAGTTATAGTGAGGTTGCATAACAAAGGCATTAGAAGATGAGCAGTCTGTGTTCTACTTCCATCTGTGACGGTCTTCATACTGGCTGGGTAACAAATCTAAGTCCCACATGGGTGGTACTCATTGGAATACTCCCGGGAGTTGATGGAGGAGCAAATACTCTTCAGACATTTTGAGAACATTTTGTAACGTGCTCTCTAACACTTCTACCAATCAGTTAGCAGTAATCTACAAAACATAAACCCAAGACTTCCAAAATGCTGCGGAGGACACTGACCCATTCGCTTTAATATAATTTTGCCCAAAGACCCCATCTTGTCTGAATTGTATCAATGTCGTTTTTTTGGTCACGTCTGTGCACCAAAAGGTACTGAGAACGGCTTCTATTGTGTGTTGATCTTAATTTTAACTGCCCCATTTTCCTATTTGCAAATTAAATAACCTTTCTTACAGATCTAGTTCTGCCTGGAAGTTAAATATATAGTTGTAATCAGAAGACAGGTAGAGTAGCTTATTGCTGCAATTCTCAATATCTGTACCAATCAGCATCACCATCAAATCCATAAGAACTCATGATGTCCCACAAGTTTTGAAAGCAATGAACGGTCGGTCTGAGCTTGGATGATCAATACGAGGATGAGTTAAAGGGACCATTCAACATGATGTAGTGGTGGTCAGCACTGCACGACCAATGGACATTGATTTCAGGAGAAATATCACATTGCGAATGAGCTTGGATTCATAATCATAATATCATCAACAGTAAGGGACACCATCTAAATAAGCAGCAAAGATTACTTTTATAGCACAGTTCCATCACCCAGGAGTGTCAGTATCTTGATGAGGGAGCATATTTCTTCTTGAACACAACCTATTATTAAAGGGCAGAAAAGAAGCAGGTGCATTCACTGCCTTTGGTTGCCAGTTGGCATGAACATGTGCACACAAGGTTTTTTGGGACGCACCTTAGGTGTGCCTGACTTGACTTTGATAATCAACCTCAGGTGCATTGAAGGCAGGTATCGCAGCTGAGGGTGTAGCCAGCAGCAAGCAGACACAAGTACTTTAACCTTTTTGCTGCTAGCTCTCGCCACCACTCCTCTGGTGCTAAGCCTTTTTTGGGCTATTTGTGGTAGTTCACACAGAGGCCTCCATAACTTTTTGTACACGTAAGCTGTCCAGGTCAAATTTAAATTTTTTTTCCCAACATCCTGGGGATGCTAAAGGTACCCAGGTTTAGTGGATTGCCCTCAAGAAGACTTACAAATTAGCCAAAATATAGCTAAAGTTAGTTTTTGGGGGAAAAAAATGGGAAAATAGTGCTGCAGAAGAAAGTGTCTGTTTTTTTACTGCAAGTGGCATCAACAAAAGGTGTGCAGTGCTACAATAACCATCTTCCCAGCTTTAAGGAACAGGCACAGTTGATTCAGTACACTAAATTTGTTTACGCAGTTTTGCCATTTTATTGGGAGATAGCCCATTTTTCCTATTTTTTGTGCTTTCAACCTACTTCCAGTTTTTGGTGGAAACAGATGTGAAACCCATGGTGGATCCTGGAAAGCTATACATTTCTTAAAATTAGATGTAATTCTGAATTCAGCAAGGCGGCATTTGTGTAGATCCTTTGGACTTTTCTCAAAGAAACTAAGGGGCCGATTTCAACATCCAGTTGGCGGACCCGACTAGCCAATTACATTGCGACCAAACACTGTTCAGTCGCATACTCCCATTTCTCAAAGGGAGCTCGTGTTATGGCCATAAACCAGCCATACCACACGCATCCATTGAGAAATGGGAGGTGTTGTACATCCCTGCACCCCGTGGCAGGCATCTCAAGGTGCCTGTCACAAAGTGCAGGGATCAACAGGGCCCCCAACTGGGAGCCACACGCACAAGGGGGCCCTTGATGGTAGATCCTGGAAAGCTATACATTTCTTAAAATTAGATGTAATTCTGAATTCAGCAAGGGGTCATTTGTGTAGATCCTTCAGAATTTTCTCAAAGAAACTAAGGGGATGATTTCGACCTCCAGTTGGCGGTCCCGACTGGCCAATTACAATGCGACCAAACACTGTTCAGTCGCATACTCCCATTTCTCAAAGGGAGCTCGTGTTATGGCCATAAACCAGTCATACCACACACACCCTTGAGAAATGGGACGTGTGGTTCATCCCTGCACCCAGTGGCAGGCAACTCAAGGTGCCTGTCACAAAGTGCAGGGATCAACACGGCCCCCAACTGGGAGACACATGCACAAGGGGGCCCTACTGGGGGCCCCCCCAAATACGCTTTCTGACATTGTTTCCATGTTGGAGAGGCCGGCATCCAAACCATGTCGCAAACCATGCATTGTAATCCCAAGGACAGAAAGGCCCGCCCTTTAAACTTACGAGCCAGCTCCGACTGACCGTAAGCCAGCCGGAATGACCGGCTGGTTTACTTTCTGACCGCCAGCATCATATTACAGCAGTCAGAAAGTAAACCGAGCGGCCCATTATGATGCAGCCAGGAAGGCTCTGACCATTGCGTGTGTAAGGCTAGTACACGCAACAGGAATGGCCTAAAAACGCAAATTGGGCACATCAGATTTTCCACTGAAAACTGACCATTTCTTTTGCAATGTGCCTAGCTGTGAATTTTAGGCCCCAGCTCAGCCGGCACCTTGGAAACCTAACAAACCTTTACATTGTTGAAAACTAGACACCAAGGGAAATCCAGGATGGGGTGACTTGCATAGCTCTCACCAGGTTGTTTTACCCAGAATCCCTTGCAAACCTCATACTTTGACTAAAAAACCCCAGTTTCCTCATATTTGTGTGATGGAAAGTTCTGGAAAACATTGCGTAGGGACTCCTATTGACCTCGTCTGGATCCGTTCCTGTCACTGGCACTAGGCCCAACCACACAAGTGGCACAGCATTTTTATCTGCACTGCTGGGTGGTGGGAATTTTGTGGATTTCTGCAGATTCCGAAAGTTTCCATCATATAAATGTAGGGAAAATATGTGATTTCACGCAAAGTTTGAGATTTGCAGGGCATTGTGGGTAAGAAAACCTCATTATATTCACAAAAGGCACACCACCCTAGATTCCCCTGGTTGTTTAATTTTCAAAAATGTCTGTGACTGGTAGGTTTCCATGGGTAGCGGGCAAACATGGCCTCAAATCCCGTAGCTACCCCTAAAGCTGATCTCCCCACATAGCACTTTAGGACCATTGGTATCAAGGTCTCTTGGCCCACCCACACAAGTGAATTACCATATTTATAAGGAGTCTTGGGGGAATGCTCTGTGGGTGGAAATGTGTGGGGATCCACAGATTTCAGAGGTTTTTCCCACAAAAATGTGAGGAAAATGTGTGTTTTTAGTTAATGTTTGAGGTTTGCAGGGCATTGTGGGTAACACAATGGTGTAGGATGCATGCAAAGCACACCAACCTGGACTCCCCCACATGTCTCATACTCAGAATTGTTAGGGTCTGGTAGGTTTTTCCCGGTGGTAGCCCACCCAAGCCCAAAATGTGCAGCCGTTCACCATTGCAAGTGGGATGATACTGGAAGTTAGCCAAACTCTCCTAACCCATTTGTAAAAAAAACATCCAAAACAATCAAATTTTCACTTGCTTGCCATTGTGATGAGATGCTTTAGTCCGCAGGGAAGCAGAAAAACTGTTGAGGTTTTATGGGTGAGGGTGGGGCCTGGTGTTAGGCTGGGAAATACCCACTCTATTAATTTATTACAAATATATATTGCTGCCATAAAGTAGGCTTTCTGCCCCACCTGGGGCAGTTTGTGGTTATTACCCCATCTGCCCCTGGGAGGGCAGAAAGCCTGTTGCCCTATATGCTTGGGATGGGGGCATAGCCATACCCATGACGGGTAACCTCTACCCCACAAATAGAGTTAACATAAATCCTGGGCTTCTAGTGGGCTTTCTGCCCCCTTGGAGGGGGTAGATCAGGGGTATTTACCCCATCAGCCCCCAGGTGGGCAGAAAGACTGTTTACCCATTTTTACAATAAAAAAAGAAAGTAATCCCTGGTATCTAGTGGACTTTTTCCAAATTTTTATGGGGTGGGGACATTGTCATGCCCATGCTGGGCAGCCCCCACAACCATCCATATGTGTATATATATATATATATTACCTACTGGTGGTCGCCAGTACGTAGTTATAGTTAGGACCTAGTTTCCATAGGAAAAGTGTTTTTTCTTTTCCCAATAACTTTGGCGCCGTTTGATGAATCTTCGCGAAATTTTCTAAGCTAGTGGGGTGCTCCAGTCAGCTCCTGTCTTCAAAGTTTTGGGGTGATTCGTCAAGCGGGGGCCAAGAAAAAAGGGGGGTCCCAAAATGTGTTTTCTCCATGTTATTTTCCATAGGAAACTTTAAACAAAGCTACAGCCCGAACTGCTGAACGGAATTACAACAAATTTGGCAAGAAGGTAGCCCTTGGTTCAGAAAGAGTCCTTGTGTTAAATGGTGTAAATCTGTTTGGTAGTTCCTGAGAAATTCAAAAAAGAAAAAATATCGATATATGGGCAGAGCCTAACCCCCCGAGCATGAGCTTGGCTCTAATTGGCTGCTAACACTTCAAACCAGGAAGTGTTGGCAGCCATCTTGTGCTCGGACCAAGGGAGAAAGAAAGAGTGAGATAAATATAAAAAAAAATCAAGAAAAGGGTGCAGGGTAAAAACACCCTGAACCCCCAGGCCCCAAAAAAGCATTATTTTGTAAATATTTTCGGGCCGGGTTGCGCTGGTGCACAAATCCGTTTGAAAAAAAAACCTCCCGTGCTTCATTTTCAAAGCCCCCGGGTGGGCTAAGTCCCAGGGGCAATTTATTAATGTAGCGGGGGCATTCCCAGGACTATGTTAATTATATGCAGGAGGTCACGCGGCCCTCCTGCAGCCCCGGGGACCGCCAACGCCCAGGGCTTGTTTTTATTAATGTGTGGGGGGCCTCCAAGGCCCCCCCAAGCCCCAGGGACTGCCACCCACCGGGGCTTTTCTTAGATATACGTGGGAGGCACACAGCCACCCCACTGCCCCGGGGACCGCCACCCCCAGAGCTTGTATTAAAAAAAAAAATAAACCTGTGTGGGGGTAATCGAGCTCCCCCACTAGCCGTCAGGACTGCCACCTCCCCGGGGCTGTGCACTCGTAGAGAGGGGGGCCGCGCGGCCCCCCTCCTGGAGCCCTCCATGGCCCTGGGGACCGCCACCCCCCAGCACCGGCTCCTGCAGTGTCCCCGGGTGCCCACCCCCAGTACACTGTTTGCTATGGCAGGGCCGGAGCCGTGTGGCTCCCGCTCTGTCATTGCAAACTTTGCTTTGGATTTTGGAAGCGAGAGCAGGAAACCTACTCTCACTTCCAAAATCCAAAGCAGATTGCTTTTCCACAAGGGGAGCTGCATGCTAGCAGCGCCCCGTGTGGAAAAGCAATGCCGGCTCCCGCAGGAGGCATGGAGCCGGTGGCACCGTGGGCGAATTAGGGCTCCCCCACGGTCCCCAACGGACAGGCCATGCCCCTTGGGATGGGGTCCCCGGGGCCAGGAGTGGCCCGGGAGGGAGGCCACGCCGCCCCCTCTCCTTTAAGAAACACATTTTGTTTAGAACACGGCAGGCCAGCCCGGGGGATGGGGTCCCCGGGGCCATAATTGGCCTGAGGAGGGAGGCCACCCAGCCCCCCTCCCAACAAAAACATATAAATAAACAGGATGGCCAGGCCCCAGGGGATGGGGTCCGCGGGGTCATAATTGGCACCCCCCTCCCGTTTTTTTTTTTTTTTTAAAGTGGTCAGGCCTTGGGGGATGGGGTCTCAAGGGCCCCAAAAAAAGAAAAATAATGGGGGCCACACAGCCCCACTCCTAAAAAAAATTAAACAGCATCGTGACAGAGGCCCACCCCCTCCCAGCAACACTGGAAACGTGCCCAGAGGCGCGTTTTAAGTTGGGGAATTAATTCCCCTTCAATCCTGAGGGTCCCTGGGGGCCAACTATCCCGCCAGGTACCTCCAGTAAGCGCCACAGGGCTGCCTTGGAGAGAGCTGGTCTGAGGCCACGCCCCTTTTTACACCTCTCTGCAATGCAGCTCTGTGGTGCTTACTGGACGTACCTGGGCATGCTAGTTGGCCCCCAGGGACCCTCAGGAGTCAAGGGAATTTAATCCCCTAATTTACAACGCACCAGGGGGTGCGTTTGCACAGTGGTGCAGGGAGGGGGTGTGGCCTGATGTGACAAGGGTGCAAACGCGCCCTGTGGCGTGTTTTAAGTTGGGGGATTAAGTCCATTTGAATCCTGAGGGTCCCTGGGGCCAACTATCCCACCAGGTATGTCCAGTAAGCACCACAGAGTTGTGTTGTAGGGAGTTGTAAAAAGGGGCGTGGCCTCAGACCACCTCTCTGCAACGCAGCTCTGTGGCGCTTACTGGAGGAACCTGGTGGGCTAGTTGGCCCCCAGGAACTCTCAAGATTCAAGGGAAACTAATCCCCAACTTAAAACCCGCCAGGGGGCGCATTTGCACAGTGATTAAGGGAAGGGCGGGGCCTGATGTGACATGTGTGGCCAAAACCCAAGCACTTATAAATTCACCATGCACTCTCCTCACAGGACTCTAATCATCCAGTCACTGACCATGCACTCATGCAATGACCCATGCACTAACTCATGCACTGCTACAATACCCTGAGCACTACCCATGCAGTCTGGCCATCTCCTTGTCACTACCCACGCACTCCTCCAATCACCCAGCCACTTCCATGTCCTTATCTAATCACTGCGCCAAAACACAAGCACTTATAAATTCACCATGCACTCTCCTTGCAGTACTCTAATCATCCAGTCAGTACCCATGTACTTATGCAATGACACAGGCACTAACACATGCACTGCTACAATCCCCTGAGCACTACTGATGCAGTCCAGCCATATTCTTGTCACTACCCATGCACTCCTCCAATCACCCAGCAAGTTCCATGTCCTTATCTAATCACTGCGCCAAAACCCAAGCACTTATAAATTCACCATGCACTCTCCTCACAGGACTCTAATCATCCAGTCACTACCCATGTACTCATGCAATGACCCAGGCACTAACACATGCACTGCTACAATCCCCTGAGCACTACTGATACAGCCCAGCCCTCTCCTTGTCACTACCCATACACTCCTCCAATCACCCAGCCAGTTCCATGTTCTTATCTAATCACTGCGCCAAAACACAAGCACTTATAAATTCACCATGAACTCTCCTTGCAATACTCTAATCATCCAGTCACTACCCGTGCACTCATGCAATGACCCATGCACTAACTCTTGCACTGCTACAATACCATGAGCACTACCCATGCAATCCAGCCATCTCCTTGTCACTACCTATGCACTCCTCCAATCACCCAGCCAGTTCCATGTCCTTATCTAATCACTGCGCCAAAATACAAACACTTATAAATTCACCATGCACTCTCCTTGCAGTACTGTAATCATCCAGACACTACCCATGTACTCAAGCAATGACCTAGGCACTAACACATGCACTGCTACAATCCCCTGAGCACTACTGATGCAGTCCAGCCATTTCCTTGTCACTACCCATGCACTCCTCCAATCATCCAGCCAGCACTATGTACTTATCCAATCACTCTGCCAAAACCCAAGCACTTATAAATTCACCATGCACTCTCCTTGCAGTACTCTAATTATCCAGTCAGTACCCATGTACTCATGCAATGACCCAGGCACTAACACATGCACTGCTACAATCCCCTGAGCACTACTGATGCAGTGCTGCCATATCCTTGTCACTACCCATGCACTCCTCCAATCACCCAGCCAGTTCCATGACCTTATCTAATAACTGCGCCAAAACACAAGCAATTATAAATTTACCATGCACTCTCCTTGCAGTACTCTAAACATCCAGTTACTACTCATGTACTTATGCAATGACCCAGGCACTAAAACATGCACTGCTACAATACCCTTAGCACTACCCATGCCGTCCGGCCATCTCCTTGTCACTAGCCATGCACTCCTCCCCCAGCCAGTTCCATGCCCTTATCTAATCACTGCGCCAAAACACAAGCACTTATAAATTCACCATGCACTCTCCTTGCAGTACTCTAATCATCCAGTCACTACCCATGTACTCATGCAATGACCCATGCACTAACTCATGGCAAATACAGAATAGGTCATGCTAATCACAGGGTTACCCCAACGCATAGTGTTCCCTAGTGTATGTAGGTGTTTTCACTGTATTCTAAGTGTCTTTTAGCATAGCACTGGCTCTAGGCCTGGTTAGTCAGAGTCAGTTACCACCAGTACCTGTCAGCAAAAAGTTGGGGGCACAGGAGGACTTTCTGCTCCTCTGTTGGTTCTTTCTGCACATCTCTTGCTTCTTCCTGCACTTTTCTTCGTCTTTCTGGACTTTTCTTCCTCTTTCTTCACATGTCCTACCTTTGTAGGCATAGTTAGAAATTAGCATTTAAAAAAACCTTAGAAATTCACTGAAAAAACCATAGGTTTCAGGGACGTTATAGTTAGCCGAAAAAACTATAACGGCCGTTCTTCTCTGGTTTTGTACTTGTGAAATTTACAACTAACTATAACGTGCCTGAAACCTGTGTTTTTTCCGTGAATTTCTAAGGTTTTTTAAATGCTAATTTCTAACTAAAACGTCCCTGAAACCTATGTTTTTTTCAGTGAATATATATATATATATATTAATCCCTGGTGTCTAATTGGCTATCTGTCCCCCCCAAGGAGGCAGATGGGGGTAATTGCCCCCATTCAGCCCCAGGGGGGCAGTAAGACTAAACGTTTCCTTGTGGTGGGGGAAGCAAAAGCCCTTGCCTAATGGGCCACTCCCCCATGTCCCTGGGGCCTAGTCGGTGGATCGGTGCTGGGCATCACCCTCCTGTGGTGATCCCCAAGCAGGCATCCACTGGGAAATGGTACCATTGGAAAGGGAATATTCTCCCCTTTCCAATGATACCTCTCCTGTCTGAATCAGGGCTCGGGCAGATTAGATAGCTCCCTGAGCACTGATGCAATTGAAGTGAAATGAGCCGATCGGCTCATTTCACTTTTATTTTCAGAGAAAAAACTAAAAAGGCCTCGGTGCTGGGCAAGCTTTTTCCCAACTCCAGAGGCTAATATTAGTAAAAGGCAATCCCTCTGGTGCCCGCGAGGACAGCATGGAGGCCATATGTACAAATCCTTTTTGCGGTCAGAAACAGCCTGATTTTAAGGGCGTCCCTTCCAAATACACAATTGCAGTGGTATTGTGGTAAATAAAATTCCTTTACCGGGACTGAATTTGATACAGAAACATTATAAAATAGCTCAGTAAAATGAGAGGCAGAATCCGTGATATTAGAGTTTCGGAATGGGCTTTATTCCAATAATCGATTATAATCGGATGCTTCAAGTTCCATCACCACGGGGGTTCAGGAAGTGAAGTACATACTTTATTGACAAGAAGTAACTTTTTATAGTACATACATTATAATGAAGTGAATACAGTAGGCGTAACAATTGATAAGGACATTGACGTTTGGTCTGCGTAACCGAAAAATGGGTGTAATAATGAGTAAAAAGGAACATGATTGGTTATGATGTCATACATAGGTGGATCTATAAGATAATACTTGGCCTAAATGCGCGCGCAGTAGTATGACGTGTAATTGACGTGTAACTAGGGGGTGACGGGGACTTGACATTTAGCTCTATATGTGGAGACGAGAAGTCTGGGGAGTCAAGTCAACCTAATCCCAAATCATATCTAACATCCTATGTTTAAAGAACTATGTTATCCACGAAGAAGGACTCTCGGACAGAATCTATTCTATACTGACTGTGCGTGCGTGTACAAGCGTCTAAGTGTCTACACTGAATGCGAGGGGGTCGGAATATTCCATGGTAACAGGGCTATGAATTACTTGCATGAGGACAGAGAAACCGGGCCTTTTGCTTGGTAACTGGAAGGATGTTTACTTAAACTACTAGGCAGGAATGCATCGGCTGAGGGGGAAGCAGATAATTCGAAGGTGAAATACAGTTCTTGGCAGAGAATAGGCTGATGTCAGGCTTCGTGAGCCGCGCAGAGAATGAGACAAGGTTCATGGTCACAGATGCAAGCTCGGACTGGAGCTTTCAGAGGCAGAAGGCAAGAGGAGTTTTGATGACAGAATCAGGGCCTACTTGCCTGGACTGTAAAGTGGCATAAGTGAACCATATAAAGCCGGTGGCCTTTCATATTTAGGAATGGAATATCCGGCCTATTCATGGCGGATCTGACAGAGGACATGTTGACGGTGGACGCACATGTATTTGCGTCTTCATAACTGGAACTGGAGGGAACATACATGTATTTGTGACATGCACATAGAACCGTTGGGGTCCAAGATAGGGGACATAACTGACCAGGAAAATCCACATTTCCACATTCCCTCCTTGTCCCCTACTTGCCCTTCAAGAGATATCGATCTTCATCAATCCATTGATCTGTTCATATAGCATCATTTGTTCTTCTTTCTTCTTCCGTGATCTTGAATGAAATCTTGGTGGTGGAATACACGATGTGGCACACAGACCACAAATCGCTGGTCCACATTGTAGACATAGACAGCAACTGAATAGTATGAGAAGGCCAATACCTAGGAAGGATAAAACTCTCCATCCCCAGGCTGATACCGCATTCCAAAACCAACTGGACCAAGTCCAAGTGCCTGGGTTCTGGTGTATCTGGCTTACAATCTTATGAAGGCGAGTGATGGCTTTATATACAGATGGCGAATTTTCTGGTATGAATACGCAGCAGCTTGATCCGATGACCCTACAAGCTCCTCCCCTATCAGCCAGGATGACGTCAAGGACAAGACGATTTTGAAGCACAACAATCCGCATAGCAGACTGCTCTTCCGTTAAATTGCCTAAGGCGGAAATAGTCTCATTCACTACTGCTTCAAGGGTTCTAGTTAATCTACGTATCAGCTTACTATTAGTAACAGTACCTATATAGGGAAAGATGCCTTTATTAAAATCTACATACTTGTCCCATGCCGTCTCAGTGTAATCGATAATGGGGAGATCTCTCCGTTCTCTGTTGTGTACTAAATGAATATTTCTGTAATAATCAGGAGGAGCTAGGAAAACAGGTGGCAAAAGGAATGCAATGTAGCAGGTACCATCCCAATCTAGGGGTAGACGCATATATGCCGTCTGACCACATATAAAGTAGGAGTGGCGAGAAGCTCTAAATGAAGATTTTCCTTGATCACTGAATTCTACTATAGTAGTGCATTTACTATGGCCCATATGTATGGAACCAACCTTTCTTACACACAATTCACCCTTCGCTGGGAATACTGACATGGTGGGTAAGACTAGTTCAACTTCGGATACTACATTTAGAATCATGAGATTAGGTGTAAAATTTCCTAATCCATATACTTCATTTTCTAGATCAGTTCCTGTTCTTTTGGGGCGACCCTCCTTGTCAGGGTAACAGACCTTGAGTAAAGCTAGGTTCAGGTTTCCCCATACCCAATGATCTTGGTAAACTGCTGTGTCTGAGTCTATGGAATTGATTAAACTAAACCATGCTCCACAGGAGCCATTATGTGTAAATGGATGTGGAAAGAAAGGCAGGACTCCTTCATAATTCTGATAGGGAGGGAGTCGGCCACACACCCAACAATTGGTGGCATTACTAGTCTGATGGGAATGATGTAACATACTAATGAAAGTGTTATTGCGCAGCGCAAGTCTATAAGACAATTCATGCGGAGGTAAGTCACTAAAAGAATGTTCAGCAGCAACATTATAAACATGTCTAGAAATTGGGTAATATATGTGCAACAACATACTTGTAATAATTATTAAAAGACTCAATAAAAACAAAATTAATAATGTCACTATGCAGTGGCTACGCAGTGATTTACAATACGCCTGTCGTTTCAACATTTTTCGGGTATTTTCTCTACTCAGGTCCAAGGGATACATGTCAGAGACAATTCAACCGCTTCACCTTGGAGAGGACTTAAACAATCAAATTGCTCGACTGGTTGGGCCTAAGCTTTAGTTTGTAACTTTCAGATTTGTTCGGTTCAACAAAAGGGAGTTTTGTATCAGTCTGTGAGGGAGTGCAGGGCACAGTGTCTATATCCGAGGATAGTCCATGAAATTTCTTGATATGGCTTGAATGAATCCAGCCCTTGCGGCCCTCAATCTTCACGGCTGTTCTTGTGGTCAACAGGACCAACTTGGGTGCTTTCCACCTGGGCTCCAGCTGAGTCTTTCGGTCGAAATTCCTCACAAAGACAAGATTACCCGGAACAACGTCATGGGGTTTCACCTCAGTGTTGTCGGGAAAGGCTGCAGCTACCTGTGAACGAGAAGATTGTAGTGCAGACATCAAGGAAGCCAAGTAATCTGTCAGCATATTACAGTCAATATCAGTTATTTTGCGTGGTATAGGCGTCCCCCACATATTTGGTGGTCTACCGAAGATCACCTCATACGGGGATAGCCCTGTTCGAGAGTGTGCTACCATTCTCATGTAAAAGAGTGCAACTGGTAACGCTACTACCCAGTCGACACCTTTCTCTCTGCATATTTTGGACATTCTGATTTTCAGTATCTGGTTATGTCGTTCTACGAGACCTGCTGCCTCGGGATGTCGGACACAGTGGAATTTCCACTGATATCCTAACAGAAGTGAAACGTGTTTCATTAATTCGGATGAGAACGGCTGGCCGTTATCTGAGTAAACAGCACGTGGTAAACCGTATCGTGGGAAGAATTCTCGAACCAACTGTTTGGCAGTAGTCGGGGCAGTGTAATCTGAAACCGGGTATGCCTCCGTCCAACGGGACAGAGCGCAAACAACTACGAGAACATATTTGAATCCTCGACATCGTTCCATCTGGATATAGTCCATCTGGAGTACTTCAAAAGGATGATTAGGAGTATGAAATCCACCCTGTTCTACGGGAACGCTTTTTCCTGGGTTGAACTGACAACAGATCATACAGGTACGGACCTTTTGTTTTGCTGCTGCTCGTAAATGTTTATTGAACCAAATGTGTTGAATGCTGTCTAGCATAGCTTTTTCTCCTAGATGTGCTGGACTATGTATAGTGTTAATTATAACTTGGACCATTGAATCAGGAAGGAACCATACAGACTTTTCCTTCATCATCCATCCTTGGTCCGTTTGGATCCCTCCTAATTCAGTCCATTTCTTTATTTCGTCTGGCGTAGCATGTGTCTGTATGTCAATTACGTCAAGAGTAGGATCTTTAACTGTCATACAATGTGTCGGTGTCGGGACTATTGTCTTTGTCATGTCGGGGGTTTGAGTTTGAGCAGTCAGTTTAGCTGTTCTGTCGGCTAGATCATTGCCTTGGGAAATGATATCAGTAACCTTTGTATGGGCCTTACATTTCATAATTGATATTTCAGTGGGTAGATGTATTGCATCTAATAATGCATGAATGAGGGGCCCGTGCTGAATGTGGGCACCGTGGGAAGTTAAATAACCTCTCTCTCGCCACAGCACGCCGAAGTCATGTACAACTCCGAATGCATAACGTGAGTCAGTGTATATGTTGACTTTTTTATTCGTGGCTTGAATACAGGCTTGTGTTAGAGCGATAAGTTCTGCGGCTTGAGCTGACAAAGTATTTATACGATTAGTTTCAATGACTTCAGTATCTGTTGTGACTGCGTAGGCGGCTACTAACTCTCCTGTACTTGTTCTCATGCATGAACCATCTACATACAAGGTCAGGTCTGGATTTGACAATGGGACATCGGTTAAGTCTTGTCTGGGTTTTGTTGTTATTGTAATAACTTCAATACAGTCATGGGCTAGTGGGTCTGTTCCGACTACTGGTAAAAGTGTGGCAGGATTCAATGTGTTACAGCGTCTGATTTCTATATGTGGCTGAAACAATGTAAGCTCGTATCCTGTAAGTCGCGCTATAGTCAAGTGTTGTGTTTGCGTTCTATTTACAAGAACCTCTACTGCGTGTGGTACTTGAACTGTCAATGGATGTCCTAACACTATGGCATCGCTTTGTCTGATTGCTAAAGCTGTCGCTGCTACTGATTTCAGGCACGCAGGCAAAGCCTGAGCTACGGGATCTAATGTACTAGAAAAATAAGCACATGGTTTGTGTGCTCCTGCTTGTTCCTGTGTGAGTACTGACAAGGCAGTACCTTCGCGTTCTGTAACAAAGAGTGTAAACTGTTTTCTGTAACATGGCGTTGCTAAAACGGGTGCTTGACATAAAGCTTTCTTTAAGCTTTCAAAAGCTTGTGTGTGTTCCTGAGTCCAAGGGAGAACAGTCGGTGTGGCTGCCTCCTGTGTGGTTAACTGAATGAGTGGTTTTGCTAGAAATGCATACTGAGGGATCCACTGCCTACAATATGAGGTGAGGCCTATGAAAGCCCGTACCTCCTTTTGTGTCTTGGGTATTGACATGTTAGCTATTAACTGAATGCGGTCGGGTGTAAGCTGCCTTCCCTCCTTGGACAGCGAGTGTCCAAGATAAATAACTCGCTGGACACAGAATTGCAGCTTAGAAGGGGACACCTTGTGCCCCTTTTCGGCTAGAAATTGTAAAACTGTCAGTGATGCTTTTTCACATTCCGGTTCGCTTCTCGCGGTGATCAGCAGATCATCGACGTATTGAAGCAGGGCAGTGTTAACTGGCATGTGGATACTGTCAAGTTCTCGTTTCAGTGCTTGGCTATAGATACTGGGGCTTTCTGTAAATCCTTGAGGTGCGCGGGAGAATTTAAAGCTACGTCCATTTAAACTAAATCCGAACAAATATTGGCTTTCCGGATCTATTGGGACGCTGAAAAAGGCATTTTTGAGATCAATTACAGTAAAGAATGTTGCTTCGGAATCAATAGCTGTCAATAATGACGAGATATCTGGGACCACAGGAAATTGTGGCACAATACATTTGTTTAACTCGCGCAGATCAATAACCAATCGATATACTGGCGGAGCTGTAGGATCTGTTCGTTTAAGAATCGGAATTATCGGTGAATTACATACATTGGAGTCTGTTTCTACAACTACTCCTTGGGCAATAAGCTCGTCAATGATTTGTAGTAAAGCCACTACAGCATCTGGTGGTAACTTGTATTGTCGCATTCGTGGTAGCACCACTCCTGCCTTTAGTGTGACTCGATATGGTGTAATATTCATGCAACCAACATCAGTAGGGCCTTGTGCCCATAGATGTGTAGGTAAAGTCTGCAGTCGGGGATCCATGTCTCTAGATACATAGTGACCTTTAAAATCACGTAAAAACAACCTTACTCCTTCCGGAGAACAACATATTATGGCTCCTAGGGCTTTCAGGGTTTTAATTCCTAACAGATTTTCTGGGCATGATTTAGTAAGCAATAAATCGGTAGTTCGGGTCAGAGGTCCTATCGTAAGTGGAAGAGGCTGTGATACTTCATTAACAATAGGTTTTCCTGAAAAACCAAGGGAAATATTCTGAGAGCCTGAGAGGGGTGCCCCTGGAACTTCACTACGTTTTATAGTTGTTCGACTTGCCCCTGTATCGAGTAAAAATTTTCTATCTTGACCTAATAATTCACTATGTACATAAGGTCCTTCTTGATCTACAGGAATCTCGATAAGGGGTAAGTCAACTTCCCTCTCTAGGCTAGTTCATGCGTAACGCTGATACTCGGGATATTCATACTGTGCGGTCTGATACATTTGTCGTGTTGTTGTCTGTGTGGCGGCAACAGGCAACGGTGGTGCAGCTGGCACAAACTGTATTGGCTGTTGTGCGGCTGGCATGGCCTGGGCATGCTGCATAGCTCCTTGTTCATTCTGATCTTGTCTTAGTGGCCGTGATCTTTCTTGTGTTTTACCTATGGCGATATTATGTTTTAAAACTGGACAGTCGTGTACGTAGTGACCTGGCTTTTTACAATAATTGCATGTCCCTTTTACAGGTCCTGCTGAATCGGAATGTGTCATACCCTTTTTATGTCCTTCAGCTGGAACTGTCTGGGAAACTAGCATTTTCATCTTCGTGTCTTTCATGCGTCTGTGTTCATGTTCTTGTTCCTCTTTAATTCTATTGTGGTGGTACTGTAACATTTGTAACATTTGTGTTGGAGTGTTACCTTGCCAGGTACTCTCGAATTTTAATACTCTATTCTTTACTGGGGGCAGGGCATTTTCCACTAATTTTGTTACAAACAGATGCGGGTATGATTCGCTACTTGCTTTTATGCCACTATTTATACCAAAAAATTTCTCGAATCGGGCATAGTAATCGCTAGTGTCTTCATCTTGCTTCTGTTTACAGGCTGAAATTGTACCCCAATCTTCCTTTTTCGTAGTTAATAAACGTGGCAGTACCTGTACTAGTAGACCTGGTAGTGCTTTAGTTTTGTCCCCAAGCCCCGAACCTGGACCTCGGGCCCTTTCTTCTGCTTCTAATGCTGACCATTCTATCTTTTGGTCACCTACCTCCCACTCTTTTTCCTTGAGTTTCTCATAAATGCCAGCAGGCATCAACACCTTTAATATTGTCATAATGTCGGGGTAGGTATACTCTCCCATGAGTAACATGTCTTTAATTTCTCGGTGAAAACCCGCTGGGTCTTTGTCATGACTGGGTACCACTTTCTTCATTTCTAACAATTCTATTTTCGATATGGGCGTATATACAAATACACGTTTAAACTGATTGTCCTCGCCTTTTATTGGGTGTACTTCTCGTAAGGGATTCTGTCTATCCAGGCGATACGTGGTTCTTTCCTTGACAGGCAATGAGACATGCTCTGAGCATACAAAAAGAATATACTGCTTTCTTGATACTAGAATTTCTTTAATTAATTTAGTACTTGGACCTCTCCATTTATTCATAAGCAATTCAGTCAATATGTCAGGTAAGGGACCAGGGTCCGAATGCTGACTCTGATATAGTATAATGAGTTGTTGAATCATATAAATCCCAGCTAACCTCTGCTCATCTGGGGTGAGATTCAAAAATGTGCGTATTACTGTCTCATCACTATATTTTCCGGGACTGTCCACCCAGTGGACAGCTGCCCTGGCTAAATCTTGTTCATCCATAGAATCGAGAAAATGATAACCCCTTCGTTCTCGGAGTAGCTTGTCGGCGGTTTGGAACGAATGCTCGTTAGACCTTATGTTAATTATAGGTATTTGGAAATTCCTGTCGTTATCTGGACATATTGGACGTATTGAGTCAGTATGACATCTAGTCTGATTCCTATTACAAGATCTTCCTCTACCTACATAGGCTATGGTGTCTGACTGTCCGGCGGGCAGTCCTGACCCTTCTTCCTCGCTTTGTTCGAACTCGTCTGTCTCTAATCTCTCCTCGTGTAGGCGTTCTATTTCTTTACGGATCTTTCGGCACATGGCTATTATACAATTTTGCTTATCGTGTCTCCCTTCTGATATATTCTGGCTCCATTTTGTAAGAATTTTCATTGCTTCCGGATCTACCCCTGGTCGGTCTTGATTTCTGATCACACAGTTTATGAGGAAACGTAACAGTTCCCCCTGTATCTCTACTTTCTGGTATTCCATAGCTCTGTTAATACATTCTGGATCTCGCCCTGTTTGAACAAAATGGTATATTTTATCTAGATGTGCAGTCATTCCTGGTAGCTTCGCTAAATACCCTGCGGCTCGTCTGATACGTAATGATGCCAGGATCATTTCGTCCTCTTTACCGAGCACCGGGTCATATCTACAATCTATAAGAAGTTCCTTAAGCGTACGATCATTTGCGAATTTGGGTGTACGTGAATGCGCTGACTCTTGAAAAATAAGTTTATTTATTCTAGGTGGCGTAGAAAAAATATTGGCAGCACCTCCCGTGGCCCCGTCTGGGGCGTCGGGTGTGAAAGGATTCGTCGAACGCGACACAGCAACTATAGGTGTGGACTCAGCTATAGAAGTACCTGTAGGAACGGATGCAGAAACAGATGTGCTTGCCGGGACTTGTGACTCGATTTGTTGCTGTAGGGATACGGGTGCTGGATCTTGGCGTTGGACCTCCCTGGTATGCGGTCTACGTGGGGCGGAATTAGCATACTCGGGAGCTGCGTCATCTAAATATGAGGAAAGAAAAACATCTTCTGCGGTTCTAGGATGCCCCTTAGGATGTACCTTGATTGGGAATAATGGGGGTGGCAAGTCTTTCGGTATCTCTGGAGTAGCCTTAGGTAATCCTTCGGCCAGAAGGGGATACATACCATTCATAAGGGCATTTCTTTGTCTGTCTACTTGTTCTGATTTCACTCGGATACCTTCCTCAATTAATAGATTTTCTTGAACTTTGTTTGAACTCTCTTTACTCTTCTCTTCCTGTCTACGTGCTTTTTCTGTACGTCTATGAGATTCTTTACGCCATAACTCGACGGCGTCTTTCTGTGACTGTCTGACTTTCCTTTTCCATAACTCTTCCTCGACTTTCATGATGCACTCTGCATCCCAGGTTCCCGCTGCGGGCCATCTCTGACTTTCCGGTAATCCCTTGGTGTAGTCCACCCATAAATCAAGAAATAATATAGCATCTAAGCCATGTTTGTGATACATGAAGTGCCCTGGAGTGTCCCTAGGAGGAATAGGGACGGCTTCTTCGAGTACCCCTTTTCTAGTAGTGATCTGTCTTAATTTCGAAAAGAGCGGCATATTGACAACTGATCTGATACTTAGTCTTGAACACACTTAATACAAAAGCACAATAATGGACAACCATTCATACCACAATATGCAGGACGTTTAACACCTTAAACATTAAAACATTAAACCTTTAACTGAAACAACAATGATGATCGTCTGCATAACTAAATCACCATGCTTAATTCTTGACACTTACTAGATACTTCGGAATACTTGATATACTGCTAAACAGTACAGATACACTGCTAAAACAGTGCAGACCGGATTTGTGTACCCAAACCCGTCTTGACCGGCACAACCTATGTGCACGTCAGAAATGCCTCCCCAGTAATGGTACTCACCGGGTAGCTTCGGAAACGGAAGGCCTCGGTAACTTGAACTTGAACCGGACTGGACTCGACTCGCCTCGTCGGAAACTGGGCTTGACTTCGAACTGGTGGGTCTCTGTATACCTCGGATCTTGCTCTCTCAGCTAGGCTCTGGTCGGGATACTTCGCACTTCTCACCGCCTCGTCTGGGTGTTGATCGCAGTCTCAGTCGCCCCCGCTTGACCGGAGGGAGATACAGGAAATCCTGCTGGTACGCGTTATTGTCCGTCCAGCTGCGGCAGGAGACCGGGCCTGCAACTCACCGCCGGCGCGTGAGATGAGAAAGTGTCCCTGTTCGGGCGCCATCATGTGGTAAATAAAATTCCTTTACCGGGACTGAATTTGATACAGAAACATTATAAAATAGCTCAGTAAAATGAGAGGCAGAATCCGTGATATTAGAGTTTCGGAATGGGCTTTATTCCAATAATCGATTATAATCGGATGCTTCAAGTTCCATCACCACGGGGGTTCAGGAAGTGAAGTACATACTTTATTGACAAGAAGTAACTTTTTATAGTACATACATTATAATGAAGTGAATACAGTAGGCGTAACAATTGATAAGGACATTGACGTTTGGTCTGCGTAACCGAAAAATGGGTGTAATAATGAGTAAAAAGGAACATGATTGGTTATGATGTCATACATAGGTGGATCTATAAGATAATACTTGGCCTAAATGCGCGCGCAGCAGTATGACGTGTAATTGACGTGTAACTAGGGGGTGACGGGGACTTGACATTTAGCTCTATATGTGGAGACGAGAAGTCTGGGGAGTCAAGTCAACCTAATCCCAAATCATATCTAACATCCTATGTTTAAAGAACTATGTTATCCACGAAGAAGGACTCTCGGACAGAATCTATTCTATACTGACTGTGCGTGCGTGTACAAGCGTCTAAGTGTCTACACTGAATGCGAGGGGGTCGGAATATTCCATGGTAACAGGGCTATGAATTACTTGCATGAGGACAGAGAAACCGGGCCTTTTGCTTGGTAACTGGAAGGATGTTTACTTAAACTACTAGGCAGGAATGCATCAGCTGAGGGGGAAGCAGATAATTCGAAGGTGAAATACAGTTCTTGGCAGAGAATAGGCTGATGTCAGGCTTCGTGAGCCGCGCAGAGAATGAGACAAGGTTCATGGTCACAGATGCAAGCTCGGACTGGAGCTTTCAGAGGCAGAAGGCAAGAGGAGTTTTGATGACAGAATCAGGGCCTACTTGCCTGGACTGTAAAGTGGCATAAGTGAACCATATAAAGCCGGTGGCCTTTCATATTTAGGAATGGAATATCCGGCCTATTCATGGCGGATCTGACAGAGGACATGTTGACGGTGGACGCACATGTATTTGCGTCTTCATAACTGGAACTGGAGGGAACATACATGTATTTGTGACATGCACATAGAACCGTTGGGGTCCAAGATAGGGGACATAACTGACCAGGAAAATCCACATTTCCACAGTATGTATGAATGTTTTGTGACTGAATTATGGTTGCAAAACATTCCTTTTTTACCTACTCTTAAAAAATTAAACTTAAAAGTTTAATTTTCTTTTTATTAAACACATCCTGTTTTTCTTTAAGGACCACAGGCTGTGAGAAAAAGATTGCTTTACTAAAAAGTAATCAAAGACATAGTGGTCTGCTGGCCTTAGCTGGTCACTATCTCTGTGATGACCGTGATTCCTAGTGGCTTGCATATTGTGACCTACCTAATTAATATGCATGAAGTAGTTGTATTTGAGGACCCAGTAGGAATCGCTATTTTTGAAACCTTTATTTTGTACATTAGGAACTGCGATTTCCTAATTGTAATTCAGTAAGAATCAGGATATTGCAATTCCTATTTTCTGTACATATGGCATTATGTTTTGACATTCAACATGTCCAGTATGAACTGGTCAAGCAGGCCTTCCTATTGTTCAACTGGATTTAATAGTGAATCTGAAGACTAGTCATCTAATAGAATCCGACTGGAGTTACTGCCAGTAAAATGGATATGATGTGTGCAAACAATGACCGCATCAGCTTACTCAGGTTAACCCAAGAAAACTGACTGTCACACGGATCAAAAGTCACTAACTAAATGAACAAATGTTTGAGAATATTTAACCAACACTGTCTCACTCTTGAAAGGAAAGGCTCATTTACCGTGGCCTTTGAGAGGGGTGCATTTCATGAATCCGGCTCACAAAATAGCAAAAACTGTCAAGGCATTTCAAAAGAGATTGAATTAATCTCCTTTAGATTTTTTCTTAAAATTTGACTTTTTAATCATTTTAAAGTTACAAATATGTTGGAATGTTATTGTTAGTGTCAACAACATTTAAAACAGCATCAATGTCCTCACTGGCCAAGCAGTGACAACTACATAATATTTGTCCAAGACAGATGAAAGCAGTATTCTGGGGCAAGGTTGGAGGAGAGAATGATAATTTGTCTTCAAGAATGGATTTTGTGGGGCTTTCTATAGCAGTCAGGGTCCTATATTAATTAATTCATGATTTAAATATTAATGTTAGAAATTAAATTACTCTCCTATGCAATGGACGGAAAAGGCGTGTTTTCATTTAGATTGAATTCTGTTTACTCTTTCATACACACAATATCATCTGAAAAAAGCCCTGGATGGAACTCTCTCTGACCCCGTGATGGCAGGATTTTGGCTGGTTAACCATACTAACTGACAATGACTTTGAAATGTCAAACGCCCCTGCAAACTATCCTTAATAAACCACTTATATGATTGATGTAGACTGACTGTTCGCTGAGAAACAGTTTGCAGCCCTCTATCAGTGCAGTATGGGAGCCCACTTCTTCCAACGCATTCTGGCAGAAATGTTGAATCCATCCATCCACGGTCACTCAGCCCTGAATTTTGTTTGTAGGGTCCTATGGAAGTGTGTGGGAATTTGTACTTGAAAACCCTTCCAAGTGGTCCTGGAACAATTTTCCTAGTGGGGATGCTGCCATCAATGTTAAATCTCTGGAGTCATAGGGACTGTGAAAAATCCAAGTGCCACACAAAGAATAAGATATCAAATGAGCCACACCCATTCAGCAGGTGAGTGGTAGGGTTATGGCATTTAGCAGAGGTGCATTTTGGAGCCCCCTGTCACAAATAGGTTACTAAAACATGGTGTGGTACAGCACTGTCATTTACAGACGGAGCATTTCTCATTGAAATGGTCACAAAAATCGCAACGACGTGCAGTTTTACTGAAAAAACTATATATAGCACACAAAAATGTGTAGAAATCAGGTTTCAGTAAATATGTATCATGTGCACATCATAAAGTATAGTGTCATGATTTGTTTTGATCCTATTAACCTTTTTGTTTCCATCACACTTCGGAATTACTGAAAAATGTGCTTCATTTGGGTTTTCCTAACTGCTAATATATTTTGAAATATTTGTACAGTTCATTTACAGGTATTTATATGTGTGTGGTAGAAAAAATACATCCTGCAGCCTTTCCTTTCTCATCCTTTGTACCTCAATAAGATTGCCTGTAGAGCATTTTACAAAATACTCTTACTTTACGGTCAGAAAAAGGCAAGCAACCAGCAATCTCCATGTCAAAAAAATAAGCAGCAATTTGTCAAAAACATCACCTGGCATTTTGCCTCCGTCTTTGAACACACAGCAAATCTGACAACAGAAAATTAAAATTTAAGGACATCTTTATTGCTTATTCACCTCATGAACTTCAACATGGTTATTTTGGGGGGCAGCACCCCTACTTCCAGCACCTATGGGACCCTACAGATCTACATATTACTAGACAACAGGGTTTGCAGCAGTCTTAACGCCTAGACATTTTACCCTCCTGCCCTACCATATATATTATAAGCCAGAGAAGGATACAGCAAATTTCAGTACAGCCTGCATGAATCTGCCTCGAATTAATTAATAATTTGTTGTCAATTAATTTCAATTAATTAATTGGTAATTCATTATGGTAATTGTGTAATTAATTTTAGGTGTATGTTGTGGTGTTTATAGGTGTAAAGGGTGGGAGGTAATTTATTTTTAATTTATGAATTAGTAATTGGTTGTTAATTAATTGTAATTAATTAATTGGTAATTAATTATGGTAGTTGTGTAATTAATTTTAGGTGCGTTTTGTGGGGAAGCGATTATGTGCACCGGCAGTGGGGGACTTCAACACCCAGGAAGCCCTGCTTTGTTGCTCCAGGAGGAAGGGCCACCCGATGCGCTGAAAAGCGCCAGCTTCTTCCCACAGCGTGGTACACGATTGTGTGCACCGGCAGTGGGGGACTTCAACACCCAGGAAGCCCTGCTTCGTTGCTCCAGGAGGAGGGGCCACCCTAACGCGCTGAAAAGCACAAACTTCTTCCCGCAGCGCGGGCTGTGCCCCGACGAAGCCTGGGCCAAGGGCCGGCCCATACTTGCCTGTCATCGCCCGGAATAGGCAGGGCCAACCACCATGGCTGTGGATTTCAGTGATCTCTGCAACAAAAACCTTGAGTTGGTTCACTCCCACCGCTCTTTTCCCTTTCCCTGGATACCAAATCGAAACTAGTATTCCACTGAACTTGGTCATAAGGGCTCGTTTGTATTAAACTAGCGACACGATCCACACGCCCTTTTTAACTTAGCCCTTGAGTGTTATCAAGGTTGTCTTTTGTCCAAGCTGGTGCTGCCGATTTTAGGAACATCTACATTAAAACGCACAAGCTCCTTTATACAGCACCTGCGTGGGGGGTCAGTAGTAGATCCAGTGTGCTTATCCAACATGGTCCTGCTATTGAGGGGGTGGCGCTAAATCTAACTCTACGTGTAAAACACAGTTTCACTTTACGGAACAAAGGTCTTGGCTATTGAAATTGACAATCACGGAACTGCCTATTCTTGACGCTATTTTGGACTAATCTTCGCTTTGTCCTCTGGGTTTATTGTTGTTTTGGGCAAAAGGAAATCTTGCAAGGCCGATATGGGCGAGGGAAGAAAGAAAAAGCTGAAAAGGGGTAAAAGGAAAAGTTTGGTTGCAACACAAGAAGCTGGGGGGGGGTAATGGATAGAATAAATAATCTATTGACTGACTGTGAGGTCTTATTAGACCCTACCCAACATGATGTCAGAATCAATAGCACCATAAAGCAGCAAGGAGGAAGTGGGCTCCCTCACAGGCAAATTTCCGATATGTTTAAAAAGCTAGCCATAAGGCTCGATATCCCGGACTCCCGAGCCTACTTCTTGCGAGACCAACTAGATCACCCACTCACCCTGTATCAGATATTATGGCCGCATTTCCATGTTCAAATAGATTTGACATCCTGATAGAACTCCCCAAACTGCTCAGTCACAAGATTATATTGTATTGTATGCCATATTTATAAAGCGCAACTATCACCTGATGGGTATCTTGGCGCTGTAGGGAGGCACCAGTGAGTATCACAACCTACACCACTGAGGATATAGTAGTAACAGGCGAGGTAAATTGCACCATAAGAAGGTAAGGTATTAATACCAGACAATCTGATAGGCTCCCTGTGGAACCATTATAAGGTCCGTCACAAAGTTCCGTGGCCGTACAGCTAACTGACATTATGAATGAAATACAGTGCCTTAAGGCCTCCATTTGCAACCTAGCTGATTCCATAAGCAAGGCCCACTCAGTTATCCAGCAGGTAAAAATTATGCTCAGAGAACAACCCTGCAATAATTTAAGCACATCGGGGGACACGAGTAGTAATAGCCAGCCTGACACCAACCGCCATATTAAGGCTCAGATTGGCACTATCAACCACAATAAGAATCCCTCAACAAGTCACACTAATTCGGGACGCAGTCAATTAGACAGGGGATTTAAAGTAAGATCCACAAACCAGAAATCTGAACAGAACCTTAGATTCCAACCTTCAGCATCTCTGTTCCCGTCCAACTATGACCATCTAGGGTCTACCAGACTGCGGATGCCTAAGGAGACCCCTATTAAGTCAGGAAAGAAAAATGTTGTATACATGACTAATGTCCCTAAATGCACTGGTAACACACACAGGGAAGATGTGGACTCTCTTCGTAACAAATGTATACAGTGGATACGACATGTAAGGGGTTGTCGGTCAGTAATTAGAGAAGGCATCCTTATGGCCAAAAAACACACGATACCCGAATTACCAACAGACTATATTGCATCGACACTCCCCCATCGCTATCTTGTGGAAAACCTTGTTGATTTTGATATTTGCACCCAAAATTGTATTTGTTCCAGCATTCGCATCAAGCTTAATCCCCCTGAACCAGCCACATACCTGAGTTTGTCACCACTTAGGGAGATAGACTGAAGGTATCTTTCTCCCACTGACGCTCCAGCTACACATGTTAGATTATTACTTGTCAGCGAGACTACTATCATCCCCCCATATCAGTTCAACCAAACCTAGCCATGTACAACTTATCCCCTAAAGACACGGTTTTGGAGGGAAGGAAGGAGGATGTAGCAACACAAGTTCCAGTGCACAATGAGCAAATTGAGAAATCTCATACCTCCTCTAACATAAGCCTTTTGTCATGGAATATAGCTGGACTAAAGTCAAGGGGCGCATCCCCGGAGTAGCATACATTTATTGAACAATATGATATATGTCTTATCCAAGAAACATGGTTAGTAGAGCCCCTTTTTCAGCTAGGGTATTTAAATTATCACATCAAGGCGAGATGTGGAGATAAAGGAAGGCCCTCAGGGGGCTCACAATTTGGGTCAGGCAGGCTCTTAATTATAAGATAATTGAGGTCCCAACCCTGTGTAAAAATATCTTAGCCATTAGGTTGACCATAACAATCCTTGATGAGCACTTAGACCATCTCTCTCTCTCTAAAGATTCCCAGGTGATAGTGGCGGGGGATCTTAACTCAACCTTTGAGCCTCTTGGTATTGAGGATCATAATTTGGCAAAGGAGGAAGACGCACAATGGGGAATTCCAAGCCTTGAGCTGGCACCTGTACAGAGGTGGACAAACAAGGCAATTCAAATCAAAGCCACCTGCTTTGGAAAAGGTGTACGTGCGGCAAACGGAAGAACACCTTCCGATCGGCATGGGGCTAACACCTTTAACAATGGCCAACATACGAGTCACATTGATTATATGTTAATTAGCCTAAAGATTTGGCATACTCTTTTGGACATGGAGGGGTGTGACCACCTGGAGAATGATTACAACCCACTATGCTCAACTTTTAAACTTTTGGTCCCACAGGAATATAGCTCCCATGATATCCAGCTCAATAACCGCGACCTGATGCCCACCAATGACATGAGGCATCTACAGTGGGAAATTGTTCTGGAGAAGCCACATATTCTGGATTCTATTTTCAGGGAAACTGAGCATGCAATATCTGATCTGGAGGCTCTCTTATTCCACCCCGCTCCCCTCGTGGCCGTAACCACATCCCATAACAATCTTTTTTTCAAATTGCGACCTCTCTTTTTTAAAGAGGTAGGGCTAAAAGTACAGTCCAAACAAATTTGTGACACTGGTTTAACAATGAATGTAAAAAGGCCAGGAGTAATCTTGTGGAAGCGGTTTTGTCAAAAGAGCCCAGTAGCATGTGGGTAGAAAGGGCAAAGTATAGGAAGGCCCAAGTCAAAGCAAAAAAGGAATGGGATGAGAATAGGTGGCAGGATCTCAGAATTGCATGTGCTAACAACAACACCCATAGGTTTTGGTCAGAGGTGAAATGGGATAGAGACGGCTCACGACCACAGCTCCAAAACCACGTAGCACAAGACCAATGGGTTAGCCATTTTGAATCCCAATATGCTGCTGATCCTGCATAGGCTAGTGTTCCAGCTCTCCATCATACTTATTATACTAGTAAGCCTTTCACTGCAGCTGATGTTAATGCAGCTGTTTGTGCCATCGTAGAGGGTAGAGTGCTGGGGATAGATGGCCTCCCGGCTGACAATTTTTGTCCACGATAAGACAAAATGGAATCGGTATATTTTGCTACTAGTAAATGCTATTGCTTCTGGAGCACCTATACCTGATTCCTGGAAGGGGACTGAGATTATCCCTGTGTACAAAAAAGGTGACAAAACCCTTCCAGGAAAATACAGGCCTATAAGCTTAATTGGCTCCTTTCAAAAAGTGATTGCCCCACTGGTGTTAGGAAAAGTCCAAGAATGGATCAAGGACCAGGACATTTGTACTCCTTTACAGGTGGGCTTTCAACAGCATGTTAGCATGATAGACCAGGTATTTAGGTTTAGATTAATACACTGGAGGACTGTGGTCCTAGGCAAGGGCAGCATACAGGGCAGCATGTATGCTGCCTTTGTTGACCTGAAGTCAGCATTTGATCTCGTCTCTCGGAGCAAACTCTGGGCCGTGCTCCAGGAGTTAGGGATGCCGCCTGAACTGCTATCCCTCATAGCTCGACTTCAAGAGGACAACTTTGCCCAAATATGATGCAGCATGCAGGGAAATGTCACTACGCCCTTCCCTGTTGTGAAGGGTGTGCGCCAAGGTTGTGTCCCGGCCCAACATTATTTTCGCTTTTTATAAATGGCATTGCTAAGCATTTAACATCCATCCCCACTGATGCTCCTGCTCTTGCAAGTATTAAAAGTCCTATTTTGATGTTCGCTGATGATACGTTAATTTTTTCCAAAACCCCGAGTGGCTTACAGCGAGCATTATACTTTTTTGAAGAGTTCTGTACCATTCGGGGCTTGGAAATTATTGTAACTAAAACTAAGTTTGTGGCGTTCAATCCACATAGAGCATTTAAAGGAGGTATACTTTTAGAAAACCGATCATTGGAACAAGTCATCGCCTTCACATACTTGGGTATGACCATGCAAAAAGACATGCGATGGGGTTGCCAGATAGATGCTGCGACCCTGAAGCATCAACAGTTGTCAGGTATCCTACAAAAAGAGTTAAATGCTTCCCTGACTAAGCCAGTTAGCCCTGTTCTACAAATATACGATATGAAAGTGGTGAGTTCGGTGTTATATGGGGCAGAACTCTGGGGTTTTGAGAATATGCCCCAGCTTACTATTGCTGAAAATCGTTTTCTGCGGAACAATACCGCTCTCCCACAAAGCACCCTGATATTACCATTGCTGCTTGACCTTGGCCGTAAAGCTGTGGTTGATTTTCCCAGGTTGCGTCCTATTTTGTATTGGCGCAGAATCTGGAGTACACCAGAACTGTTACCATACGCTGAAGGCCTTAGGGATACAATTAAAGCAGATTCTTTCCATAAGATCAGCTGGCTATGTGAAATAAGAGCATCACTGACAAACATGGGTATGCTAAACTTATGGGAAAACCCAATGAACATTCCATTCTCATCAAAGTAGAGTGTAAAAGAAAGATACTGGGATATGGTGTATCACAATAGTTACAACAAATGTGACAGCTCATCCCTAACAGGGACTTACTTCACAGTGAAACCCCGGCCTGGAGAAGTACTGGGACATCATATCCAAACCCCATGACCGGAAGTTGTACTTCCAATTTAGAGTAGAGGCACTGCCCTTGAGATCTTTTACAACTAAATGGGCAAGCCAGGGCGATAGTAAATTCCCTTTTAGTGGGATGTGTGAAGAGTCCTCTGCCCACGTCCTTTTTGTGTGCCCAGCATACACTGCACCACGCAAAGTGTAGCTAGCTCCAATTTGCAGATTGCTGGGCACTAGAACATGCAATATTGCACTGAGAATATTGCGTAATGACACCCTTCCTTGTATTGCAATAGCTGTAGCTAAGTACCTGAGTTGGATGTGGGCTATAAGATCAGGCTCCCTCCCCATTGTCTGATTTATAAATGGCTGGCACATATGTCTGGAGTTGTCTCTTATTGAATCAATGTGTGTGTTTATTCACTTACAGCATTTTTAACTAGAGATAAACTTTTTAATGTACTGCTTTGGATGATCCAATATTTTACCCCTCCGCTATCCAACACTTAAAGGTGCCGATTACGATCCGGTAAAAAAATTCCCCGTACGACTCGTATCCGGTCTTTTTACCATACGAATCGTACAAGTGCCGTACAAACTGCCAACTACGATTCGCATGGGAAAAAGTCCATACGAATCGCATTGGGAATTATTCCCCACACCACCTCGGGTCGGAAAATGTGTCCGACACGTCCTCGGACGATTTACCGTACAAATGTGAAAAGTGAAGTCCGACCGCGGAATTACTATCCATCCCGTGCGTCCGATGTTACAACCGTATGGAAAAAACACCGTCCGCACCGAACTCCTATAGTAACCATGGAGACATGTGCCCGCATACGCGCCTACCCCCCCCAGCCCCCGTACGTTCGAGTCGTACCCCCCCAGCCCCCGTACGTATGCGCCGACCCCCCCAGCCCCCGTACGTATGCACCGACCTCCCCCAGCCCCGTATGTACGCGCCGACCCCCCCAGCCCCCGTATGTACGCGCCGACCCCCCCCAGCCCCCGTATGTATGCGCCGACCCCCCCCAGCCCCCGTATGTACGTGCCGACCCCCCCCAGCCCCCTTACGTACGTACGTGTCGAACCCCCCGTGTATGTATACACCCGTGTACGTTCGAGTCGTACCCCCCCGTGTATGTACACCCGTGTATGTGTCATACCCCCCGTGTATGTACACCCGTGTATGTGTCGTACCCCCCCCTGCATGTACACCCGTGTACGTTCGAGTCGTATCCCCACCCGTGTATGTACATCCGTGTACGTGTCGTACCCCCCCTGTATGTACACCCGTGTACGTGTCGTACCCCCCTGTATGTACACCCGTGTACGTTCGAGTCGTACCCCCGTGTATGTACACCCGTGTACGTGTCGTACTCCCCCATGTATGTACACCTGTGTACGTGTCGTACCCCCCCTGTATGTACACCCGTGTACGTTCGAGTCGTACCCCCACCCGTGTATGTACACCCGTGTACGTGTCGTACCCCCCGTGTATGTACACCCGTGTACGTGTCGTACCCCCCCGTGTATGTACACCTGTGTACGTGTCGTACCCCCCCCTGCATGTACACCCGTGTACGTTCGAGTCGTACCCCCAACCGTGTATGTACACCCGTGTACGTGTCGTACCCCCCGTGTATGTACACCCGTGTACGTGTCGTACCCCCCCCTGTATGTACACCCGTGTACGTTCGAGTCGTACCCCCGTGTATGTACACCCGTGTACGTGTCGTACTCCCCCATGTATGTACACCCGTGTACGTGTCATACCCCCTGTATGTACACCCGTGTACGTTCGAATCGTACCCCCACCCGTGTATGTACACCCGTGTACGTGTCGTACCCCCGTGTATGTACACCCGTGTACGTGTCGTACCCCCCGTGTATGTACACCCGTGTACGTTCGAGTCGTACCCCCACCCGTGTATGTACGGTGCGTACGCGCTGGGGGTACGCACCGTACATACACGGGTGGGGGTAAGACTCGAACGTACACGGGTGTACATACACGGGCGGCATGACACATACATGGGTGTACATACACGGGTGGGGGTACGACACGTACACGGGTGTACATACACGGGGGGTATGACACGTACACGGGTGTACATACACGGGGGGTACGACACGTACACGGGTGTACATACACGGGGGGTACGACACGTACACGGGGGGATGACACGTACACGGGTGTACATACACGGGGGGTACGACACGTACACGGGTGTACATACACGGGGGTATGACACGTACACGGGTGTACATACAGGGGGGGGTATGACACGTACACGGGTGTACATACACGGGGGGTACGACACGTACACGGGTGTACATACAGGGGGGGGTACGACACGTACATGGGTGTACATACATGGGTGGGGGTACGACACGTACACGGGTGTACATACACGGGGGGTGCGACACGTACACGGGTGTACATACACGGGGGTACGACACGTACACGGGTGTACATACACGGGGGGTACGACACGTACACGGGTGTATACATACACGGGGGGGTTCGACACGTACGTACGGGGGCTGGGGGGGGTCGGCGCATACATACGGGGGCTGGGGGGGGTTACGGCGCGTACCGGGCCACCTACTCTGGTCGTTTCGCGCCATACTTCGCTTTTCCGGCACTTTTTGGGTGCCATGAAAATATCGTCGTCCGGACTGCTGTCAGTTCGAATCGTACTTTCTGGGTCGTGAAACGCTGCCTGAAAGCGTCCCGACGTCACATCGCAGCATTCCCGGATCACATTCGTACGTATATTTTCGTCGGTCGGTGTTTTTTACGATTCGTACGGAAATGGTGTTTCCGTGCGAATCGTAATTCCATGTTTGTAAAGTTTTCCGACCGGGTACGAGTCGGACGGAGAAAACTCTCCGACCGACGGTTCGTACCCGGTTTTTACCGGATCGTAATCGGCACCCAAACCTACTATCGCTCTCTTTGGAGTGGAAATAGTAATTTTTGCCCCTCCGCGATCCAACCTTTTCCCTACTTTTGCACTCTCTGGAGTGGGAATAGTAATTTTTACCCCTCTGCTATCGAACATTTTCCCTACTGTTGCACTCACTGGAGTGGGAAAAATTTGTTTACCCCTCCGCTATCCAACACTTATCCTACTGTTGCATTCAGTGGAGTGGGAATAGTAATTTCTACCCCTCTGCTATCCAACACTTTCCCTACTATTGCTCTCTTTGGAGTGGGAATAGTAATTTTTTCCCCTCTGCTATCTAACACTTTCCCTACTTTTGCTCTCACTGGTAGGGAATAGTACATTTTACCCCTTTGCTATCCACCACTTTCCCTACTGTTGCACTCACTGGAGTTGGAATAGTAAATTTAATTTCTCCGCTATCCAGCACTTACTAACCCTACTTTTGCACTCGATGCAGTGGGAATAGTTATTTTACCCCTTTGATATCCAACACTTTCCCTACTGTTTCACTGATTGTATTGTGAAAGGGAGATTAATTTTTTTAATAGATTAATGTTTTAATTCATTATAGATTTGTGTTTTTTATATTTTAAATGATTAATATATATTTTTATTTTTTATATTATTTTACACTTTTATCATAAACTAAAGATAAGTTTATTAATTGTTATAAAGTAAATATATATGTATAAATTATTATGTTTGTGTGTTTATTATTTTTTATTAAATGTATTTGTTATATTTTTATTAAAATGTATATTACATTTGTTTTATTTTGTTGATATTATATATAATATTTAATATATTTTATTTTATTAACTATTTATTTAAAAGTGGATATTTTATACATCTATATTTTTTACATCGATATTTTCAGTCAATATTTTTGTACTTACCTGTTTACATATAGGAGTTGACATTTTTGCTGTCTATATTTTTTTTCTCGATATTTTGAACATCGATATTTTTTACATCGATGTTGTGTCAGTGGACCAGTTCAATTTACAAAATTCTACAAATTTGAAGCCAGAGAAAGAAAAGTAAACATGAATCTCCATGTGAAAAGAATAAGCAGTAATTTGTCAGAAGACCGAGCCTGACATTTTACCTCTGTCTTTGAAAGCACAGCAAATGTAACGAGATAACAATCAAATTGTAAGGTATCTTTATTGCTTATTCACCTTCTGAACTCCAGCATGGGTATTTTCTTCAGCATGGACATTTCGGTAATGCTGCAGCACACCCCTACTTTCAGGGCCTATGCATTAGGATCATGCGGACTGACCCCGAGGTAATGACCACTTCCTGCAGCACAGTGAAGAGGAAGAGGAAATTACATATTCGAGATGAGCAGTCTGGGACCCAAGTGTATGGTTTCCATGTCACAGGGTAAGCTCAGACATTGTAGAGAACAAGTTGCTAGAGATGGTCTTGTGCAATAAAAATTGGATCGCAATCCCACTGAAGTGTAGTCAAACACTTTTGCCTGCACACGAAACAGTCCTCAACATTGAATTTTGATGGAAAAAAAGATTTTGCTTCTTGTACTCAGGAAAGTAAAGGTCCCCAAGACAAAATGACCATCTATTTGCAGTAAAAATCACTTTCCAAACGTACACCTGCATTCACTGCTCCCTGTATTTAATGCAATGGATGTATATAAGAAATTGAGGTATTAGTTGCAAAGCATTGAGTCCTTCACAGGTTATATTTCTGCAACTGTCTTATTATTTGAAACCAAGAACCCTTTTCCAGCACTTGACTCTCTCAGGGTAACCAAGCAGAGCAGTCCAAGGCCTACTCAGGGGAGATGGTGTGGGCTTGGAATCTCAATTTTCTGGCATGCATCAACCAGCCTCTTGTTACCTTCCTGCACTCACCTTCCTACATTTGTAAGAACCACTGAAAAGGTTTCCTTTTTAAGGTGATAAGACACCACTGTAATAAGTCAGACCTCAAAAATGTATTAATCCTTGTTTTAACTTGAACATAGCACCAAGAAAACTTAAATGAGTCTCATTGAATTGCCATGTTAGATGAGTATTCGTCGGTCAGGTCTCTCATCAATTTCCCAGTGCCGCGGTTGGAGGAATAAAGAGCTTAATGCTGCAGAAACATTTTCCAACACTCTTGTGGTGATTATCTTAGTGCATGCTGCATGCTATGCTTATTGTACTTGAATCTCCCCACCTTTCCAAAAATTGATATAACAAAGTTTCTCTAGATAAATTAGAAAAAAAACGCTTTTTAACTTTCTACAGGACGAGCGATCAAGAGAGACAGCTAAGCCCTCAACCCTCATTTCGGTGAGGAGCACACAGAAATCACCTATGTGTCCTGCTGACTGCAGTGCTGATCAGAAAGCGGCTCAATGTGGATCACTCAGCCCCACTGAATGTAGCATGCTGTATTTGCTCTGAAATAGTGAGGGATCCCACACTCTCTTCACATACCCTATTAATTAGCTGTATGCAGCTATGACTTTCTGCACTGCTGTCCATCTAGATACGTTAGTTAGAAGAGGCCTGCTGGCACAGGGTCTGCATAAAGGAAACCAAATGAGACCAAGCAGACTCACAAAAAAGCACAGTGAGTAAGTGTGGTGGGCTATGGTGGTACAGTAATATATCTGATCTGTAAGGCTGAATCTTAGTCATGTAATTCCTGAGGTTCTTCAATGTGATCCGAACCCAGCACTGGTAAAACACCGGCACAAATTAAGCTCTGGTTATGATCAACATTTTTTGAAAATGGTCATGCAAGCAAGTGGGAAGTTCCTTTCTGTTAAGTAATGCCTGTCATCTTCATCCCCAGTTTGAATGTCCCATCCACTTTTCCCACAGTAGTATTTCTGGGTTTCAAATTATTACCTCACAGTTTTAATCTAGCATCTGAAAATTGAAGGGATCCTGTTTGCTCCAGCTATCTTTTCTCAGGATGGTCAAATCATCCTAATTCATGCTCGCTTACATGCTGACATCCAGTCTCAGGCTCTAATCCTAGTTTTAAAAGTGGAGAGAGAAGCCTGTAAGAAGAAAAATCTATCTGTCCCAGCAGGTGCCATATGCTACTTTTTTTTCTTAGGTTAAGAGAACAGAAGATAAGAAGCATTCTGAGCCAAAGTAGTTGTGTATAAAGAACAGGGGAGTGGAGAATGGAAGCGAAGGAACTAGGAACAAACTGGTTCATGGACAATTAATTTCTGTTGGAAGGTGGGAAGGACAGCCTCTCTCCCGCCTCCTTCCCTCTCCACCACCAAAAATAAATGGATAGAGCAAATGGGCAAACCTGGGCGAGCTGGATGTAGTAATAGCTACCCTTAGCTCTTGCGTTAGCCCTGCCCAACTGGATCATCCTTGTGAAATACCTGGGAGGAGCTAGGGAATCCCCCCATGTTCATCCAAAAGGGGGGGTGACATCACTGATGATGTCACAAGCATTTGAATGAGGCAGCATGGAAGTGAGCACCACACCACCTCACACAGGAGTTAACTGGTTCCCAGATGAGATCATGCTTTGGCAAACTCCTTACTAGCACATTCAACACAGGGGGTAGTTTGTCCCCCATCGAGGGGGCAACGTTTTCTTTAATAAAAATGGCCACATGCACGGAGTCTTTGGCAGTACTGACATATATACTATATGGGATCCCTGGAGACACCCTTTTATGATGTACATATATGTCAATAGACCACCCAGTTATAATTAAGCGGCATACTGCCCCGTAATGGTTTCTTCGATAGGTACATTGGGTTGTTGAAGGGTATGATGAAAGGTACATATGATTCCACTGGTCCAGTTGCAGCAGTAAAGTACATTTTTTAGCTTCTTTATCTAAATTAGCATATGGAATCAGGCTAAAAGAGAAAGGTCTGCTGCTGTGGTATCAGTTATTCTGTTTAAGTTATTACTAACACCTTATCTGAAGTTGTGACATCTTTTATCTCATAAGAATGATTAGAATATGAATGTGCATTACTATAATTTATCTTAAGCTCACCCAAGTGGCAGTGTGTGATTGTGAAGTGGAAGGTGAGAGCTCAGAATCAGTGTGGTTCTTAGCTACGCAATGAAGAACAGTATTTAAGACATGATGTTAGTAGGCCTTTTTTGTAACTCTGAGATTATGCATAATGTCTGCCCCTAGTTCCAGTCACTCAGTGACATGCACATATGTGCTGGCATTTGACATGTAGCCTGCTCACACTCTGCATATATCTGCTGTGTGGCTCTGCAGCTAACGCCTTTAAATAGAAGGGTGCCACGCGACATATCCCAGTCAAAAGACTAGACTGCAGTCACTATCAACATATAATTCAATAGGAAGAACAATCAAAGACTATGAAGGCTTTCTTTGATGTTCAATAATAAGAATGGACTTGGGGGGCAGCCAACCATAGGGAGGTGAGCCCCCGAGGAGTTTGGGACATGGTGCAGCCCAAGTTACACCGGGCTTCTTTTGGGCTGGGTTGTGTTGGGTTTGAAGCCCATTATATGACCAGCAATTTTATAGGGCCAATCACCATTTTGTAAGTGACACAGTGGCCACCAGTACTTAGTCATAAGCAATTTTTGTCTTTATTGAGTGTAGGTACTAACAGTTAGTATGAAGGACTTTCGGGTTCAGGAAGCCAAGTGCCTGCTTGCTGAGGCAGGTTGCATGGATTTACTTGTTGGAAAGGCCCAGTGCGTCGGCTCGCACTGCTATTTATGGGCAGGCAAGGGGGTGGGGCGAAGTCCCAGCCGGTAGAGAAGGGGATGGCCGCGTAAACTGAAAGTGACACGGCACTTCCAAAAGCTGCAGCTCCCTTCACAGAGGAGTGTTGTGAAGTGATGGAGGAGGGAAAGAAACTCTTTGCTGGCGAGAGGGCAGAGAGAGTGGAGCTTGAAGGGGATGAGCTGTCTGCCACATATCAGCTGACTGGGGAGGGAAGTTAGATGAGGTCAAGCATGTACCCAACACCCACAGGGCGCCAGAAGGAGTAGGAGGGGCAGGGGTGGGGAGGAGGATTGGGGCAGAATGGGGAGCAGTGAAATGGCCCCCAGTTTCATTATGTACAGGGGGTGGTTAGAGAGGGCTGCTCAGTTTCTGAGGTGAAGATAGCGGTGGGGCAGAGAAAACAAAGGTGAACAGTAAGGAGCAGGAAGAGAGCCTGGCGGTTTTGCCGGGGGTGGATCCAACAATATGTAGAAGGACCAGCATCGGTCGTAATTGTGGCAGCTTTGGATTGAAGCGCTAAGGAGGGTCTGGGGGAGAAGGAAGAGGAGGAGTGAATGGTGAAGGGGGAGGGGCAGCGATGGGTCATGTGAAGCCCCTGTTGAGGACTATGCCTGGTGCTGGTTAACTGAGGAGGGGGCACCGATGATTAAGGCTGCCACTCAGCAGGAGGAGGAAGGAGGGGGCAGGTGGCTTTTGGGAATGGGTGGTAAGAACAGGAAATTGGGCAGGGTGGAGAGGCTAGTTGAGATGGTCTGCCGGGGGGGAGTTGGCTTTGGGTGTTAGATCAGGGTGAGTAGTGGGGAGAGAGGGACCTTAACGAAGGTTCGCCAAACCTGCATTTATTTTTCAGGGACAGCATCAGCGCAAACATACAGACTCATGAGACCTAGAGGAGAAGAGATGGCGGGGTCTAGGGTGGCTAGCTGGATGGCAACATGGGACAGCGACAGCACTGTCACATGAAAGTCTTGTGTGGCCTCGGTAGTGCAATAAACAGGATAGGTCAATATGCCCCCTCGGACTGCGAGCAGTGGCAGCAAATGGAATCAGTCGGGGGTCGCGACAGAAGGGCATACCACAGCACCCTGTCCTCCCTCATATTGGGATGCCAGAGTGGAACCTAAAGTGAATGACAGGTTTGATAGGCGGGCCATGGGGCCCATAGGGTGGGGGTAGCTAGACGAGAAGCAGGAACAACCAGATTATGACAAAACAAGCCTAGAAGAAGGAGAAGTAGTGGATGATGCACAGGAGGACGAGGACAGGTAGTGGGAGAGGGGTGCTCAGGGGTGCTCACATAATGCACTTGTTCGTAGTTCGTTGCAGGAGTGTCACAATGGAACGGGGACATGTCAGACGGAATCACCTAGTGAAGCCGCTTCACAATGGATTGGCTGGCTGGGTTCAAGGAGGAGGTCAGCCTTGAAGCCAGGTAAGGGTGCCAATGGGGAAGAACAAGACATTACAAAAAGGCAAGGTGTCCGTGGGGATGGATGCGGGATGACAAAGATTGCGGTAATGTCCGATTGTGAAAAAGGACGGCATGTAAAAGACACAGGGATAGGCACAGAGGTGCAAGTTGACGACGATAAAGCGGTCACGGGTAAGGTACTGATGGAGGGTCAGGAATCAAAGGCATCCCACACAGCAGCAAAGGGAGTGCAGAACATGCCGCAGGGGAAGTTGGAGGTGAAAGACAACCAGGAGAAGACAGGAGTGGAGGACACAAGGCCAAAGGAGAGTAAAGAAATAAGGAGCAAGAGACTGCCATATATGGGTGTGACCAAGCGATTGGAGTGCATTTAATGCTGGCGACCAAGGAAAGAATATGAAGGGGGAGTTCATGGAGATGCTGAAGCTCCTCCACAGGGAATTCCAGGCCAAAGGAAGGGTCAGAAGAGGAAGAAGTTGAATTGTCTAGATGTCCTAGGGTGCCTACAACAATAGAGGACTGGACAGCGGCTTTTCTCATTTTTGCAAGCGTATATTGCGAAAAATATCTGGAGCGATGTGTATTCCTCTTTGAATAAATAGACATAATTCACAGGGCACCCATCACGTATGGAGGGTATACATGGGCACATGTTGACGAGGAGTTTTGGGCAATGATGGCATGGGACATGGAGGCAAAGTGGGGTGGAAATTGACACTGACATATCAGCAAACGATGAGGTCATTTAAGTTCGGCAAGATGACATACACAGCGAGTAGGTTGCCATTGGTTTATCAGCCCTTTCAGCCCCGCCCCTCCTGAGGTGGGCTGACAATTCGAAATTTGTGGCGGCACATAAACAATTAATGAGGGAGAAGTTGGCGGAAGAAGTGGAGGAGGGCAGAATGGAAAGACCGTTTGGGCAATGGACTATGCCCTATATGATTGTGTCGCCGATTGGAGTGGTGCCGAAAAACGAATGGCAACAATTTCAGTTCACATAGCACTTGTCATGACCAGAGGGGAACTCGGTTAATGACTATATCCCAAACGAGGTGAGGTTGGTTTCATATTCCTCAGTGGATATGGCTATGGCATTGGTGGAACAGATCGGAAGGGGTGCACTCATGGCGAAGTGTGACATTAAGTCAGCCTTCTGGCTGTTGCCAGTTAATTCAGAGGATTTTCAGTTGCTAAGCATACAGTTTGAAGGCCAATGGTACGTTGATAAGCCATTACCCATGGGTTGTGCGATATCTTGTGCACTGTTTGAGTGGTTCAGCTCCTTCCTACAGTGGGTTTTCATATCACACATGGGGAAGAGGACTGTAACGTGCTATCTGGACAATTTCTTTTTTTTGGGGCTGCCTGGTTCTGCAGACTGCCACTAGCAGTTGACAAGTTTTCAAGAACTCATGGGAGGCATTGGGGTACCGCTGGCCAGCAATGGTGCTTTCATTCTTGGATATCGAGCTGGATTCTGTATCCATGGAAGTACGCCTCCTGGTGGACAAAGAGGTGCAAATGCAACTGTTATTGAGTGCAATGCTGGACAAACCAAAGGTGATGGTCAAGGAGGTGCCAGTCTTGCTGGTACGTTGAACTTTGTGTGTAGAGCAGTCAGGACAGGTAGGAGTTTCTGTAGGCACCCATCATCACATCCGTCTGTCTGCGGGCACAAGGGAGGACCTGCGCATGTGGCGTAGGTACCTGGACGATTTCAATGGGATACCAATGATCAGTCCAAAGGAATGTGAGTGGGACATGCAGATATACTCAGATGCGTCTTGGAGATCGGGTTTGGGCTTTACTGGCAGGGCAAGTGGTGCGGTGAAGAATGGCTGGCGGCATGGAAGCAAGGGGTGGGAGCATCGGTTTTCTGGAATTCTTCCCATTATTCATGTCAGGGACGCTATGGGGGCAGGAGCTTGCTCACAGAAAGGTTTTATTCAGAGTAGATAATATGTCAGTCGTACAAGTAGTGAACATGCAGTCGGCGAGAGATGAACAGATACTTAAGCTGCTGCAAGTTTTTGTGATGTGATGTTTAAAGCATGATGTTGCCGTCAGAGCAAAGCATGTGCCAAGGATGGACAATGACATTGCTGACGCTTTGTCTCGTTCACAGTGGGAGAGGTTCCATAGGCTGGCCATGGAGGCAGACAAAGACAGGACGATGATACCAGCAAATATGTGGAGCACAGGATAGAGAGAGGATGCCGCAGTTGGTGGCAGAGTCGCTGGCTGTGTCCACCGGAAAAGCATATGCTCTGGCCTCGAAAGAGTTTTAAGCGGGGGGCAAAGTGGAGGTCAGAGCAGTGGGGCAGGGTAGGAGGATGCAGTACAGTACATCCTCACACTGATTGGAAAAGGGCTTCAAGTGTCACGATTGCGGGAAACTGGCAGGCATTGTCTTCATGTACAAGCTTTTATGGGGCGATATGCCTTCGGCCAAGGAACTAGGAACGAGAATGCTGGAGGGATAGTCCAGGGAAAGGGGTCACCAGCCTTGTCTGAGGTGGCCTTTATCCCAGCAGCTTCTTGGTAAAATGATAGCAGTGCTCCCGGAGATATGTAAGGAAAAGAGAGAATGGGGTTCTTTTTTCGACTCTCATGTCCTGGATGTTATTCAGGGCCTTTTGGGTTTTGGAACTACTGGATAGAAAAGGTGTTCTGGGGTAGGAATGGATAGATGTGGAAGGCCAGGAAGGTGGGCTGGAATTGTGCATTTGGCAATCCAAGATGGATCAGAGGGCACTAGGAAAGAAATTGAGACTTCAAGTTTTCCCAGGCCAAGATGTGTGTCCAGCACAGTGGGGAGCAAAGTGGTGGATGGTTAGCATCACAAGTGGAAGCCTTTTTTCACATTGACGCTGCCCGGGTGACTGCTCATCTGCTTCTGTGGGGCATGCAATGAACATTGGAAAGCATTGGTGAAAACACGGGGGACTTCGGGACACATTTTTTTAGAATTGTTGCAGCCACAGAGGCAGTCCGTAGGGGCTGAGGCAGGGAAAGGATTATGGCATCGGGCGTTGCTCGTTAGACTGCTTCCTGAAATATGCGCGGAGGGAACAGGAAGGGGGTTTTTGAATGGTGTCAATTTGGTGTCTCACATTTGTGTTATTCTCAGGAGTGGTAGCTGGGCCAGAAGCAATTGACTTGTTGATATGGATCGTGGGGCTTTCATTTATTAAATGGGATGAAAGGCATGAACTCCAGAAGGGTCAAGGCTGTAACCTTGGGCTGGATGAACAGCTTTTTACAGTGAAGTGGCATGGAAAAGGTGGCATGAGATGGCGAGAACTTTAACAATGCTTCAATCAGCTACTGATGAGCCATAGGTGTCCTGACATTCTTGTGTTACATTTAGGTGAAAAAAATGTAATGGTTTGTAAAGGCCTTGCCCTGTTAAAAGATATGAAGAGGGACATACTGGAGATTAGGAGGCAGTGGTCAGGGACATTTGCCATCTGGACGGAATTTATTCCGCTGCAACATTGGAAAGGGGCAGCTAAGCCGGCTGCCATTGACAAGACCTGGTGAAAGATTAACAGGGATATGAGGGTTTTTGGTAGGGAGGAAAGGTTTGGCAGGGTAGAACATCCAGAGCTGAGATTCAATGCACCAGATTTTTGGGGATGAGGTGTGTTTATCACGGTACGGGATGCAGTTATATTTGATACAGATAAAAGAGACTCTAGATAAAGCATTAACAGGGAGCAGAGATAGAGGAGGTTCCTAAAGAGGCGGGTCAGAAAAGAGGAGGTGGGGGCAGGCCTTTTCTGAGTGGTGGTGGGCAGTTCAGTTGCCATGGTTATACATTAAGATAATGGTTGTGAACATAGTGAAAGCAGGACAATGCGGGGGTGGTAATAAAGTTAAATCCAGAGGAAGCAAAGGAAAAGTTAAGAGTGAGGACACTTAAATAGTTAGAGGATACTAGATGTACGTTAAAGTGTTTATCGATGTAAAGGTTGACAGTTCAATGCCAGCGTAGGAGTTACAGTTGCAAGATAAGGATATTAAAGAGGGCTGGACATTTAGGGGGGAGCAGGACATATTAGGTAAAGTACTATATGGTGAGGCCTAGTTTTGTGAGGCTATGATCTACGGTGAATTTTATGTGCTGTGCACCTGTCTCCAATAAAGTGACTTTTTTCACACAAGAAGCGAGTATGTAGTCTGTGCTGGCCTTTATGGCGCAATAATCAATCAGTGGTCACAGAAAGCCTGTGCACAAAGTCAACAAAACACAGTATCTCACACCACCAACATTTATATAGAGATGGCTTCGCATGTGGGATCACACACATACAGTACATGGAGGCCTCCCCAAAGAAGGATATACTTCCCCCAATGATGAGATTGAAGGAAACAAAGGATTCTATAACGAGCACCAATAAGGCCCCGACAGTGCAAGCAAACACTGATATATGAACAAAATGCATTAGTATTTATCAATATCAAAACAAAGCACAATTATTATAAATCAATCATTTACAAATGCCATGCTGTGTGCCATGCCTCTATTCTTACCCAAATGCCTATTCTTCCTGGCTGTACTAATCAACATGTTTTTAATGTGAAGTTAATTACAGTGGGAAAATAATAACTACAAGAAGGCAGCTTGTTAGGGCAGGTCTCCCTGTTGATAAATCTGGTGAACACTTGCACACCAGAGGAGTTTCTTTTGAAATCAATAACTCCTGTTTAGCAAGATGTGAAGGTGTGAGATTAATCTGGGCAAGTCCAGAGTGTCATGAGGTTTTGATTTATAAGTATGAAATTACATGTGTGGGAAACTGCAGCTAAAGCCAGGCTGATTCTTGGGAGGATGTGCACTAGGAAATGTTGTGACTTGTCCTAGACAAACTGCAGATTGGATTCTACACTGGCACAGAAAGTTAACTTTCTCTTGACACAACATGGTTTTTTGATTACCAAATTGTCTGATTTAGAGTTTGGCGGACCACTATCCTGTCTGCCTTATTTCAAGTGCATTGTATCGTATGGCATTTGTGATAAGGGGGTTGGGACATCCAGTGCGTAATTTGTAAAAGAATAAGTGCCAAAGAATTGCTCAGAGGCTCGTGGAAGGAAAGTGGAGTGGGTGGAAGTGGAAGTGGAGTCTTGATTCCACCTCATGACTCTTCAATCCACCACCAGACACTCCCTGCCTCTTTATCGCACCAATGCAGGCTCTTTTTGATCCCTGCTGTCTCCCTTTATCACAGTTTTTTAGTCTTTATCTATCTCCTTTTCCCCCTTGTTTGTTTTTGTCTGTCTCTCTTGCTCTGAATCAAAATAAGTGCTGGCCCCCAAAATTGAGCGCTGGTGGCCCCCACTTGCACCCACCGGCTGAAATTAAGCTCCGGTTAGTACTGGTTTGCCAAACTCTAAATCAGGCTCAAATTTTTGTAGGATGGTAAATTATTTGAGGAGTGGATACATAATGAAGCAGAATGAACTACAGAGAAATTGTGTAATACAGAAGTTCTGTTGGACAATATTTTCAGATAATTATAGGGCACCCATGTTGTCTCCCAAGTTGAACAACTAAGGGGAATGATAGTTCTGTCAATAAGAATGCACTTTAAAATAGCAAATATTGCTGTTAGAACCTACTCACTGGATGCAGCAGGGGTCAAAAATGCTTCTGAGGATTACTTTTAAACACATTAGACAGTGATTGCCCCAGTGGCGGGCAGCACGATCGGGGAGAGGGATCGAGGGGGGGAGGGTAAGGGGGTTCAAAGAAGAATAAAAAACACTTACCTGATGCGGCTTCTCTCCTCCGTCACCGTCTCTCCCCTGGGACCGAAACTGGAGCACCCAGGCTCCCCTGAACATATCACAACGCTGCAATGCAGCACTGTGATTGGTCTGAGTGCCGTGGTTCGGTGCTCAGCCAGGGAATGGGAGCCTGTGCATGTTCTCCACACAGGCTGTAATGAAGCCTGCGTGGAGAACATGTAAAGGGCACATGAATGTTTGGCCGGCACGAGAAGGCTGGCCAAACATTTATGTGCACTTGGACTGGACAAACCTCTCCTCCTCCTGCTCCTCTGTCATTGAATCAACCCCGCCCCACCAGCAAACCTGCGGCAACAGTAAAAAGTAAAATGATAATAACATCAAGTTATTATCATTTCATGTTTCCTTTCTTTCACTGCTTCAAAGCAGTGGAGCGACACTCCACCATTTTAGCTAAGAAGACGCCGCTGGATTGCCCTCTTTCTGAGCATTCTGTGCGGCTTTTACAGAGTGAATATTCTTTTGCATTAATTTTTTTACTAGGCCAGCCCTTTGTACTTGTAACTCTCCACGTTTTCCTAAAACAACACTACTCCTTCATCACATTTTCCTACGTGATGTGTCCTTGTTCTAGGAGCCAGACTTAAGGAGGAGGGCTTGTATACCAGGACCTGGAATACAAGAGCATAAAGGAGAACTCAGTTATGGTGCACGGTATAAAGAGGAAGACATTTTGTAATGTAGGCACCTTAGGAGCCACAGGCAGGCCGGACTCGGAACAGCAACCAGCCCTGGCAGATTGCTGTTCAACCAGCCCTGGCAGATTGCTGTTCAACCAGCCCTGGCAGATTGCTGTTCAGCCAGCCCTGGCAGATTGCTGTTCAACCCGCCCTGGCAGATTGCTGCTCGACCGGCCCTGGGAGTTGGAGGGGGGCAGGGCGAAAGGGTTGGATGCTCGTAAGAAGCACAGCTCTTGCTTTTGTTACAAGGGGCTGATATTGCAGGACTGCTGCGAAACCGGCCCCCAGTGACAAGACCCACAACCACAAAACCGTCCGCATCCCTCCGACCCACCGGAGAAACGCCCGTTGCCCGCTACAGCCAGTCCGGCCCTGGCCACAGGGCATAGCTAGGGCGACATCTTTCAGCACCAGCACTTTTATTATACAAATTATGCCCTGAGGGAAAGGACACCCACGCAGTAGTGCTCACCAGGGAATGCTATGCAGGCACATTATCCACACCCTTGAAATATTTGCTTGTGTTGGTGGAATAATTGCACACGTCGGTAAGTGTGAAGCGTTTGAGAATAACATTTGTATCCGTAGTCAGTGAAGTCATCTGTATGTAGCTTTTCTCATGGAGTTTGGGTTTTTCACAACCTTCTCAGTCTAATAGAGGGACCACATCACCAACATGCATCCGGTTTTGAAGTTGCAAGAAAACTGTTTTAAAATTAACTTTCGTGAAAATGGCACCTGATTTGCAGCATCAGCTACCACCCATGAGTAAATATTGAGAGTTTTCGTAGAAAAGTTCATCAGGGAGTTTATGCCAAAAAGTGGTAAACTCAGTGAACTCCGTGTACACCTGTGATTGGGATTTATTTGATACTTAGCCGGTTTAATGGCATTTAATGCACACGTAGTACGAGGGCACAATTGTGCATTGGATACGTAGACAAGAGGGCCAAAGGGAATCAGACTTGTGGATGGGGCAGGTGGGTATCAAACTGGGTAAAGGCAAAAATGTGGAAGCAATACATCGGTACAGTTGGCAAGAGTTGTATTCATGTCAACACCTACGTGAGTAATTCATGTACCTATAGGATTTCTACATTAAATATATGTAACAAGCATGGGGTCTTCTTTCCTTCAATTAATAACAACACAATTAAATGAAAGAACAATGAGCAGTCACAGTATAAATCTTATAGTCTACTTTAACACAATTATTGAATTCCTAAATAGAAATCTATCTGTCAATCATTATCACCTGCTAAAGGAAGAACATTCCACTAGAAACTGCAGCTGAGAACACAATCATCCAAGCTGCCTCAACAGACCCCTGAAGGACAGTCTTCAATCCGGAAGTATTTCTTCTACGGTGTTGTTACATCGATAGTTCGTGCTTTGTCCCTCTTCCTTCTTAGAATTAACAGCTTCATCGTGTCTTGTTCTTCTCCTTCCACAAGAGAAGTAAAAGCTTCTGGTCTAGATGAAACTTCATACTTATACAAATGCTGCTCAATCAGCCTGCACTGAATAGCATCAAAATGGTGAAAAGGAGTAAAGGCAAAACATTGGCATCAAGAGTGCCATTACAGCCATTACAGCTGTGGACACCTCTCATGTGTACAACTCTGGTATGAACATTACCTATAAATGTGCCAGCTCCCAATGAAATGATGTTACTTCCAAAACTATTGACAACAGAATTAGAGGAAACTTTGGCCCACATTTACAAAGGTTTTGCGCCAGGTTTGCGTCACTCTTTTTTCACAAATTCGATGCTAAATACATTTTGGTATTTATAAAGCAGTTTAAATGTTGGGTTCCGTTGCCTTGTGAAGAAATATAAACTCCTTCTCATGGGTCTCACTGATACTTAGTCCATTCAAACCAATAATAAAGAATTTGGCACAGAAGCTGAAATATAAAAGAACATTTTTATTAAACTCAAATGAGTGTGACTACGTCACACAGAAGCCGTAGCAACTGAATGAGGTAGTCCATAGAATGGTCTTACTTCACGTCTTAAATACTCTTTATCCTGCCCCAGGCATGTAAGGGAGTTGTACCAATTACATTCCTAAACAAATGGAAAATCTGGAGGGTCAGCAGGTGAGTAGCCTTTGGGGTTTTAACAGGATATGGGCAAAACATTATAATTACATAGTTCACAAAGGTTAATCTGATTTAGATGGCACTGCAGGGCATGGCATGATTACATGAACAGTATCCCAACCCAAAAGTTAATCATTAGGAATGTCCCAAATTCAATCTCCAAAAGCCGGACAAACCTATAATTGAAAGCATAACCCATGTAATGAAGAAAGATAAAAAAAGAAACAGTAACAGATGATGAACAAGATAAGGCATGTGCAAGGAAACTAAAAGTTAACGATGTCCTGAACATTGATTGGCAATCTCAGACAAAGATCGATCAGGGAAATTGGCTTTGCAAGGTCAGTTTCAGGGTCAGAAAGAAACCTAGTTATTGTATACATAGACTAAGAAGGCCAGGCCACTTTGTTCGCCAGGCTACCTTCACAGGCCTCCGTGAGGGCAACACAAAATGGTGGCACAATTTAAAATGGAGTCAGTCTAGAGAATTACAGAACCTCACTTGTAAAAAAAAAAAAAAAAAGTCAGTGTGTTGTGTGGTGCTGCCTTACATTACTTTGTGTAAGAGAGGAGTTGGTGCATGGACATTCCCATGCATCCACCCATGGATTTTGACGCAAACCCATATTTACAAAGAGTTGGTGACTTGGGTTTGCGCTAAATTGGGGCGCCTGCCTGAGGCTGGTGTAACATAGAGAAAAATCTTTATTTCTTCTCATTATTCCCCTTTTGCATGTGACCTGCATTTGTCAACATACATAGGAAGAGGACAAAGTCTCTAAAGATAGTTTTTGAGCAGGAAGGTACGCCTTCCTGCACAAAAACTGTCCTGACCATTATGCAGACTCTCGTAAACTATTGCGCAAGGGTGCCTGCATGGGCATTAGGCAGCCAAAAATGCACCAGCTCAGGGAGAAATCAGAAAAGGGCAATTTCTTTGAAAATATGATGGATTTATGCTCTCTCCCTTTCACACAAAGCAGTATAACAACTTCACTTGCTGCGTTGCGTGAAATGTTTGTAAATCTGGGCCCAATCGTGGATGGGGGTGTACACATTGAGTCAATATAGACTTTTGTTGAAATGTCATTCTGTTCCAAAAATTACCACATGGCTGTTTTGTTCATGATTCTGTTCTCCTACAGTATAAAACACATCCTCAAGTGAAATTAATACCTGCAGGTGATAGAATAATTCACTGAAAAACTCACAAAAGTGACGGTGAATGCATTTGGAAACAACTTTGATGCTTTGGTGCAAATGGAGAAATCGCTCTTTTTGGTTATGATTACTCAGAGATTTTTCAGAAAAATCAAGCACTGCACAAGATAATACTTTATGGGAGTAAAGGCAGTTGTGCTATGGCAGATATGGCATCTACCTTTTAACTATAGCAGATTCAACATCATGCCACAGCAGCAATTTAAATTGGGATTTTGTGGTGTCGCCTCCACTGTAATCACTGCCACATTCAGCACCATTGCCACATCCGCCACGACGAGAACTATGACTTTTGCAATTATTTACACCATTAAACTGCCACCACTACCAATAAAACAATAATCACCACCACCAGATCTACCACCATAATCATCAACACAACGACCACTACTATCTACACCATAACCACTAACTCTGCCTTCCCTGCAATCATCACTACTGCTACTACTATCACCACACCACCACCACAAACATGATAACCACTAACACAACCTCCACTATCGCCAATATCAGCATCATCAACATACTATCACTATCAACACTGCAACCAGCCATCACCACTATCAACCATCATAGCCCCCATCACAACCACCACTTCTTCCACCATCCTCACCTCTGTCATCACCATCATTATCACCACAACTTCCCTCATCACCTCTTTTACCTGCACTACCACCTCTACCACAACATTCCTGTGACTATGTCCGTGTAAGCAATTTTGCGTTTGACAGTATTGCATCACTGTTAGAAAAAGGTTGATGTGGCATATGTGTGAGTGACACCGGGGTATAGTTACAAGAGTTAATGCCACCAGAACGTCACTTTTTTACATTCTGGTGGCGTTAAGTCCCTCGCTTTCTTTACAAGGCGGTATTAAGCTACTTAACATGGCTTAACGCCACCTTGTAAATAATGCCGCTATTCACACAGCGCTTAGCATGAAAGGGGCATGCAATGGGTGTTGCAGTGTGCTTTCCGCAGCAACACATATTGCTTTTTGACGCTGCCCTATATTTACAAGGTATGGGGCAGTGACAAAAATATCGCCAAGGAATATTTGTTCTTAAGCAGGTAATATGAGGAGAAATATTAAATTTGTTCTTGTATTTATCTTCTTCCATGTGTGCTGCATTCTGCAGCACATATAGAAACAGCAAATCACCTGTAAAGATTGTTCATGCGCAGGAAGGTGTCCGTTCCTGCACATAAACAATCACTCCTGCAGCGCAGACACCCTCGCAACATGGCGCAAGGGTGCCTGCGCTGGCGCTAGGCAGTTCCTTTAGCGCGAGCGCAAGGGGAAACGCAGAGGTGTGCCGCATTCTTGTAAACACGGCGCATCTCAGCATTTTGAAACTGATGGAGCGCGGTGTTATAAATTTTCCCGTAACACTGCGCTCCGTCAGTTTCTAGTAAATATGACCCACTGTGTGTTTACTATCCGTTATAAAAAAGACCAGACCTATCGGTTTTGTCAGTGCTTGTTGCAAATGTAAGTGAGGGGCTGCCTAGACCTGGATAGCTTTCACCGGAAAGACCACCCCTTGAAGTGGTACTCTCGGACGGGCCATTTATAAGGATTGAACTGCAAACAAATTAACATAAATGTGATATATTCCTCCAATGAGCTTAAAGAAAAGTGCAACATGTGTCAGATTTCATAGCAAAAAATGTATATTGAAACCTGAAACTAAAAGCACCATGATACCGACTGGGGAATTAATTAAAAAACAAAGGCCCCACTTCTTTAACTTCATTTGGTGGACACACACTGAGAAATGAACAATGCTGGTTTAATTTGGTATTGCCACAAACATGTTTTACAAACATGTCAGAATAAGAGGCCACATAGGTCACAAATAGCAGTCACAAATTTCCGAACCAAATATTTACAACCTATCTTTTGCAGTGTGCCCTACCTACTAATAGGTCATGTCATAAAATCGTCAGACTTAGGGGAATCGCAGACGACCTGCCTAATAAACATTTAAATCAATAGATATTTTGTTGGGCAGGTCACTATTTGCGACCCCCGTGATTGGTTCAAAACACAGGGTTGGTGGCCCGCTGTGGGTCGATGGGGCGGGGCGGGGCGGGGTCGAGGCTGGGTGCGTGGGTAGTGGGTGTGACATACGACGGGAAAGTCGACAGTAAGTTATTAAATTAATAAAAGCACTTTGCGCTCGCAGCATTGCCGACTCGGTGATGCTGCGAGCGCAAAGTAGGTGCTTTTATTTATTTAATAACTTACTCTTGACTTTCCCGTCATATGTCACACCCACAACCCCCCACCCTAGGGTGACCAGATTCGCAAAACAAAAAAACGGGACAGGTGTTATATACATAGAAGTAGGACTGACAGAAGTACCCATGGCTTTAACTGGGATAAAAAACAGGGGGGGGGGGTCTCTCAAGGGGCGTGGCCAATGTATTTAAGGAAGTGGCTGAAAACACATAAACTAAAAAAATCTGTACTTAGCACAGCGTCCCGCCCGAAAAATTTACTGCTTCTGTCATTGAATCCAGATGAATAATATAACGAGTAACGCCTAGAACAAGCCTGGACTTCTTTGGCTTTGTCAACGGTTGTTAGCTGCATAAGAGAAATAAGCAACAACATTGGCTTCGCTGTACATAAACTGAATATGCCTCAGCTCTGGAATGAAGAGACAGACTGTGAAAGAAGTATATCTCTTTAGAAGCAGTGAAGGGTGGTATTGCAGCAGCAGTAAGCTTATTTTTTCTCCGTGAGGGCAAAACTGGAGAGCCCAATAGAGACCCGTCTCAGCACCTGTGAGAAGTAAAACAGGCGCACCGAGCGAGACACTATTTAAACAAGCATTTGCAATGCAATAGGTCTCGCATTTACACGAGTTTGAGCTAGTGGCATTGTAAATGACAATACCTTTTATTTATGTTTTGTTATTTAAAACATAAATAGAAGGCATTGTCATTTACAATGACAAGAGCTCAAGCTTGCGTCAATGCAAGACCTATTGCATTGCAAATGCTTGTTAAATGAGCACCCTTGCCGCGCCACTGAATTGATGACTGCCTGTGTGATGCCACGACACTACTCGCTGGCCTGACCCTGGGCGGGGTCACAAAGGGACACAGGATGGACAGTCCAAATCCTTAGCATGATAACTGAGACTTCAGGACTAACTCTTGGGTGAGGATGGCGAGAGTCCTTGAACCCCCAAATTCATCACAGGATCAAATTAAACATAGAGATGTTCAAAAGAAACGACCATAAAAGATAACGAGACCTATTGGCTATGCCAATGCTTGTAATTAAAAGGTAAACAGTTACCACTAGCGCCGAATGTTCATTTTAGAAGCAGTCATGGCGCTATTTGTAAGCTGCACAATGTTGCAGTCTCTTTTATAAAAGATGTTCAGTGTGGTGAACACCCCGCCATGAATTTGTACCTCAGTGACTGAGAACGTGACCTCTTCAAAGACAGAGCTAAATAAAGAGACTTTCAAAAGTAACGACTTTTCTCCATATTTTTATTTCCACGGAGGAATGTTGCACAATTGACATTCACACATTACCAGCGCTGGACAGGGAAGGGCGCTCACAAAGACAGACCCCATCAATGCGATAGTTAACTCCAAAGAGCTGCGCAGCGCTTTACAGATCTCTGTTTACATAAAATGACAAGTCATAAAAGGTCATATTTCACCCTTGTGTGGGATGCGTTATTGCGCAGGGAAGATGAGACCAAAGCCAGCCCACTTCTCATCTATAATTCTGTGGTGCTGTTAGCAACACTTAACTTTCAGACGGGGCTTTAAGTGGGAGGAAAAAGTGAGAGTTTCCTAAAAGGGGTGTGGCCTGCCCATTTCAGGGCGCGGCTTAAACATTTAATCCAAAATTCCCATAGATTGCCACCTTACCCACACATTTGCAGAGCATCAAAAATGCAACTGGCGTACCGGAACATTGTTCTGTGCGTGCTGCAGAGAGGCCAAGGATTGGATGTGCACGTGTTCTTGAACACCTTTTTGACCCAACTACAGGCATTGAGTGAAATTCACACTGCCTTCAGCCTGAACTCAGCTCTTGTCCTAGAGTCACCCAGATGTGTTACAATTCAAAGCATGCACTTACCAGAATGAAATGCTGTCTGAAAAACGTATCATGGCACAACAGCTTGTAAATAGCTAGCACTGTTAGGAAATGCAATATTAAGGAAAGTATTTGAAATATAAATACAAACGACATAGATTACCTTAACCTTTTTTACACGCACTTTAAAGAAAAATCTAAACCAGAAAAAGTCGATTGACTGAACCACCTTTATTACTCCACTGTAATTAGCTTGAATGAAAACAAAAAAAACGAGACTGCTCAGGTTTTAAGTACCCGCACAAAATTGCAGCTATTTACACATTGTACTACGCTTTCATCCCCAGGGCCATGGTGTGAATGCCAAACTGAAAACCGATCTGACATTCGGATTTCATCCCCCGCTGGCTACACATTAACAACAACACTGAAAATGAAAGATGCCCGAGAAAACAAGTCATAATAATTGGACTTCGAAGCTTTCGCAGTGATTTGGGAATCGCACGAAACAACAGCAAAAGCTCCCCTAAAACCTAAAGGCGGCAAAACCCACACATCAAAGGCCACATGAGGGTAAATTGGGCCGAACCGCTCTGTCCTCTACTGGTCTAGCCTGCCCTTGGCTTCATTCGACGACATAGCCCCGCATAGAGGCACTGCATCGAAGGGAAGCCGAAATATTCGTACCCTTGCACCGACGGCCTTGGAGGTAGCAACGTAAGAGAGCTCTCTGGATCACAGAGAACTAAGCAACCGACAATCAGAAGTTGCAGTGGCGAAAGGCATCGGCTCCTGTGTGCCTGACTCTAAAAGCATCAAGTAAGGCTTATGTGCACTTCATTAACAAGCGTTGGCCGCGCGCGAGCGGCCGGAGACGCAATATGTGGTGGGGGGAGGGGGAGAAGCGGGAGTTGTGTGTGCGCGTGCGTCATCGTGATCGCGATCGCTCTGAAAGCGAAAGTGATCGCGATGACGCACGAGTTTTCAAAGTGCTGCTGGCGGCCAGCTGCGCGCGTGCACGATCGCGTGAACGCAAGCGTTAGGCCAGCCAGCAGCACTTTGAAAATCCCACATACAAAATGTCTCTTCGAGCCAGCGCAAGCGCTGGGGCTCAGCGAGACCTAAAAACCGGGGGGGCATATTATCAAGAGATGTATCACCGCTTCTTCGGCACATAGCGCCGAAAAAGCGGCGATTTTCTTATCGCACAATTTACAAGGACTCGCTACCATGCAGTGGCGCGAGATTCCTTGCGATAACAGCCGTTTTTTTCCCCACTTTGCATGTCAGCGATAGACATCGCTAATGACATGCAAAGTGGGTGTACCTTAGAAATACTACATGACAAACCCTGGCTACCACAGCTTCGCGTTATTTACAACGCTGCACCGGTTCTGCGAAGCGATGTCAAAAGTAGCGCTAAACCCCCTTTTTCGCAGGTATTTAACTCCTGCTAATAATCTGACTTAACCATACTATGAATGGGAGGTGGATTGGAAGGTCAAATCCACATCTCCCGATTACCAAGCATTGCATTAGCGCAGTTCCCATATGGCTGTATTACGTACGCTAATGATGCTTATCGCCGTCTATCACAGGATTTTACATCGCATGTGAGAAAAGCGTTGCTAATAAAACCCTAACAGGGCGATGTAATCCGGTGATAGATGGCGATAATCAAAAACGCGCTAAGCGTGTTCTGTGATAATTATCGAGGGTTGTTGTTAATATGCCCCCGGGACATTTATCTGTTTAACCCGGGCACTACGCAAAAAACGGGACATTTCTTTAATTTGCAGCAAAGTGTCGGGACACCAGGACACTGCTCCGAAAACTGGGACTGTCCAGGGATACCCGGGACGTCTGGTCACCCTACCCCACCCAGCCCCGACCCCGCCCCCCCCACCGCCCACAGCGTTACCTGTACGAGCTGCCACTGTTTGTGTTCCAAAACGAGAAACGTTTTTATTTGTTTGTTTTTAAAGCAGTCTGTGTTCCTTCAAGGCCCCAGGGGTCTCTTTATTTTTAAAGAAGAGTTTCTTATCTGGGAGCTCATTGGGTAAGTAGACAGTCGTCCACAAACAGCTCCATCTGAGTCTACCAAATGCAATTACCAAATGAGTGGCTGCCCAATGGGAGAACTTTTCTTTTGGGAATCAGTTAGCACCACACCATCACAGGAGTCTGTAACATTTCTGTGATTTGTGACTTGTATTGCGTTCACAAACCATTGGTACATCATATTGCAATTTGCACTTAAAGGGGACTTCGTTTTCTCACCACTTCCTAATTGCGATTCGTAAAGAGACACACAAACTCTTTTGTGATTTGCAAAGGCTTTTCTGCATTGCACAGGGGTTTCTGTAAATACTAAAATGTAATTTTCTCTCACAAACCCTCTGATTTAGCATTTGCAGAGTTTGTGATTACAAAATACTTTTGTAAATCTAGCCCTACATTGTGTATATATCTAAGTTAATGTTGAGATACCACTCTTCAGATAGTACATTCCTTCTCTTGAGGGTAAAGCAGAACCTGGACAGGTGAATCATTCACTCATTATTTGAGCTATTCCACCCCACCACCCATCTCTACATTTCAAAGCCCTGAATCAGTCCTCTCTCTGCACTCTGACGACTCACAATCCTGCATCTGACTGACTAAGGGTACTGTGATCCCAGTGCCTGCCTCGCACCCCTGTGAAGCCTCATGTAGGGTAGCTCCCACTTTTTGATAAGGTGTAGTGGCTGGGAATTGCCTTTCTAGACAACAGGGAGGGGACCACAGACCAAATCTGGATTATAATGGCCCTATGGGAGTTCAGATTCAACATTTGCTTCCAGCTCTCTCAGGCGCTTAGTGCCTCTGGGTCACACAAGCCTCACGTTCTATGCAACCTTCTCCAGGCCTGTGTCAGGGGATTTTATCCCTTTTAATTGAATTACGGTCTTGCCGGCTGGAATAATTCTATTGAGCTGAAAGGTGTGAAATACTGGACCTGCATATCAGTGATTGGAGACAACATATCCTCTGTGTGCTGTTCTCCTCTTTGGTTTGTTGCCCTATGTTTTTGAAAGCTCTCTTCTGCTGCCTTCTGATTTATGAGGAGTTATCTCTGAGGTTCACAAAACTCCCTTTGCTGCTTTATAAGGCTCTGTGGAGGGAGGCTGGAGCACTGCCAGTCGCGGAAGTCTAGGTAAGAATGCATTATGAGCAATATACTTTCTTTGCGATGGTAAACGTAGTATACGAAAAATGCAGCTTTTAATCTTTTTTTTTTTTTAAAGTATAAACAGGTCTGAGTCTTCTGCAGCTGAGCTCTAAAGCTCACTGGGCTTCCCTAGCCCTCTCTGGGCCTGATTTCCAAGAGAATGGTGCAGCGCGGTGCCACACTGTGCTGCGTCATTCTAAAAGTGCAGGAATGTGCCGTATTTACAAGAATACGGTGCATTCCGGTACTGACCCCTGCGCCGGCGCTAAAAAAGCAACCTAGCTCCAATGCAGGCATCCTTGATCCATGTTGCTAGGCTGCCTGCTTTGCGGGGATGATTGATTTTGTGCAGGAAAAGACACCGTTCTGCACAAAATCAATCAATGGAGGCGATTTCCACCTTCTATGTGTGCTGCAGAGTGCTGCACACCTTGAAAGAGGAAAAAACGAGGAGAAACAAGGATTTTTCGCCACGTTGCGTGTCCCTTATGCCATCCCTGGAGTGGTGTTAGAATCTGACACATTCCCAGGTTTACGATTCCTCGTAAATTTGGGAGTGCTTCGTATTCCATGGGTGTTGGGTGGCACGCATAGCAACACCCATGGAACGGCCCTTTCATGCAGTGTTCTGCGTGAAAGGGGCACATATTTACAAGACCATAAAAAGCCACTTAAAGTAGCTTTACATGGCCTTGTAAATGTGCTGCGTTACATTGCACCACTGGAGCGTCAAAAAAGTGATGCTCTGGTGGCGCAAAAGTGCCGGTAGGACTCGTAAATGAGGCCCTCTGTGTTTTGGGCTGCAATGTTATCCTGGCCCAGATTTAATATAACCTGCTGGGATTTACAAACCTATAAAATAATCCATTGGTTTGTAACCCAAAGTAATGCAATGCAGCAAAATGCACTGCCTTGAGTTACTTTGCGTCCAGTGGGCGTTCCAGGGGAGGTGCATGGACACTCCGATGCAACCACCCATGGGTTTTTAACACAAATTCCTATCTGGAGAGAGTTGTAGACCTGGATTTACGCCAAAATCCTGGACCTCCCTGAGGCAGGCATAACAAGGAGAAATGCTATTATTTCTCACAGTTTTATTCTCTTCGCATGTGTGCTTCAAGATGCAGCACATGTACAAAGAGGAAAATGCCTTACAGCCTAGTTTACATGCAGGATGCAGAACTGAATGAAGCCAGTTACGAGCCATCCAAATTTGGAAATCCCTCCAACAGTTTGCATCCTGATAGTGAAGAGCTATTGTCTCAGTGTATGTGATACCCTACATTGTGTACCGCCAGTATTGGTGCCCCTGGTGCCAGATGAAACCTCACAATGCAAGGTGAGAATGCAGTACCTTCAGGATCATGCAATTGATGGCAGGTGCTGTGGAGAGGAAAATACCTGGCTTGACTTGGTGGGTTCCAGTTGTCAGAAGTGAGGTAAACCATGTTAGCACTGTGCTTTAACGCTACTGCATATGACACTGATCCTCTTAGGACAGTCAGAAATAGCAGAAGCTGCATACACAATATATGGTTTAAGTAGGAGATTTATTAGGCAAGAACTTATCCACCAGCTGATCCCATCAACTCCCACAGATAGACTCTTCTGCACAGAAGGTGCAACAAGAACACTCTAAATACAAAAATTCTATGCCATCACACTTCTTTCCCTTTTTTTTTTTTTTTTTTTTTTTAAAAAAATCAAAATGGCAAAATAACGGAAGCAAATTCCCATGGAACACAAAGGAGCAAAATAAAAATAAAACAAATTTTATTAAAATTTAAAAAATGTTCCAAATAGAGATACTGAAATTGTTTCTTCAAGTACGGTTAATTATGTATTTGAAAATGCTAGGCCTCCGTATTTTCCACACTTCTGTTTCGAAAGCAGTCATGTTTGACACCATTCCCCAGCGCTTCACCTACTGACTTTAAAACACCTCCCAACTCCCCCTTTCCAGGGATTCCCTCACTACCACCCTCTAACAGTGCCCATCACCTCTCCATAGCCCCTCTCTCACATGCATTTAATTTGTTTTATAGTGCTACTCATACCAGTGATGGGTGTCAGAGCACTTTACTTCAAACATACATTATACTGAGACAATGATTCATACACATGTAAATTAGTCTATAGGAAATGTTGCATAAGACAATGAGGATTGTAAGGTGAATGAGGATTGTAAGGTGTAGGAATCACATGCCACCCATACCGGTCAGCTGTATATTTTAACAATATTTGGTCCGGAGAAGCACAAACTCAGGATTTAATATGGACCAAAGTTGTTGAGGATGGCTTTACTAATTAGAATGTATTTCTACACAAACAAACATATTTGAGCAACATTAGGATCATGAAAGACTGGAGAAAAAAGTATAATGTTTTGGACTTCACTGGACAGTTTGCATGCAGCTTTTTGATGAGAGTTCATAGGTCACTGTGCTATATTAGGATTGTAACTTATGAACTGCAAGTAACCAAAGGATCTCCGTGATAAAAGCAGTAACCCACTGAGCTATACATACAATACAGTTATGTGATCTAAATGGCACACGTTATTTGCAGCAGGCATATTAACCCTCTGGCCTACTTTATGAAGAGTCAAAACTTCCACTAGACAAAACTCTGATCTCCCTCCAGCTGAGCATTAATCACCAGAGCTATCTTGACATTTTTATTGTTGACCGAAAACTGATGGACACATGAGGAACTCTGCAGCAGAGCACAGTGCCAAGCGTGCCTGTACCGGTTGCACCACTCTAAACCGGCTCTGCTCCATACACCTTTCCTAAGTGTCCACAATACCCTTTCTGCCACGGCATCCACCTGGCTACATACAAGTATTTGGTTTTCTTCCCCAGAAAAGCTTGAACTAAGGCCACTCAGTAGTAGAATGCGGACACATACGATATGCAAACAGATGTTCCTTAAGTTCATCCTTCAAAGATACACCATTCACATGTGCAATTTAACTACCTTCTCTCAAAATTGAAAGAAATGTGCCCCATTTGAGGCCAGGGGTCACAAAGGAAGTGCCAGGAGTAGCTGGGTGCAAGCTAGAGGTCCTAGCTGCGACCTCTGGCTATCCCCAAATTAAGTCTATGCCTGTAATGTTAGGGGTTTAGATATAGTACTGTGAGCTAGCAAAACCAACATTTACTGATTATATAAGAAGATTCAGTCTCTGTATTATGAATTTTTGTTGACCTAATACACAGTCCTACTAAATTTGAAGGAACTGTGTACCATGGCACCACCAACGTTCTAGGTCTAGTACCTATTTATTGGGTCTCCTGAGTAGCTTACTTGTGTGTTCCCAAGGCTCCTTAATTGCCTTTATATGGATACGTCCGTGGTGATAAGGGTTTATGCTTATCAGCTTAATAGGAAGCACCTTTTTATGTCTATAGGTTAATTAAGTTTGATTGTTTAAAAGGATCGTCCCCTATAGTGTTTTCCTTTCTTTGAATTCACTCATTAAATATGGTGCAACCAGTAATTATTGCTGTTAATTGTAGACCTGATGGCACACATTATTTGGCTAGATAATGGCTCACCACTAGCGGTGGAGAAGTTACCTTCATGGTTGAAGTTACCTTCATGGTTGAGGCACACAAAACTTATAAATGTGATGCTTTATATTCCTGGGTTGATTTTCCAGCAGTCTATGTAAATTCACAAATACTTCACACATACACTGAGGCTGTAGTTCTGGCTACATATAGACCATATGAATATTTAGAAATACCATTAACTTACTGGGAACATCATGATTGGTTCCAAGACGCCCTCCGACATACACTTCAAAATGTATGACTGGGTCCTCCCAGTAATGAAGGGTCAACCTGTCCAGTCTTAGCAGGCTACACACCTTATCAACATATACATTAATTAAATCAGAGAGAGACGCTTGCTCTCTTAAACCATTTGGCTAGGCTGTATCAACGTCTGATGCAGTACATTATGCGTACATTAACTGCTGCCCCAGCAAGGGCTCTGTAGGAAAGTAGGATCTGCTTTTTATGGTTACCCCCACTTTTTGCCTGATGTGATGCTGTTTTTGACTAGTCTGACTGGGATCCCGCTAATCAGGACCACAGTCTATCTGCTTTCTCCCTAAATTGGTAAGTTCTGTACTTAGGTACATCCCAGATTGGATACTGGGGTACCCTTGTCAGTCCCTAGTATATGGTACCCATGTACCCAGGGCATAGGTACCCCAGAGGTCCCCAATGGGCTGAAACATGTATTATACCACCCTTGGGAGACCATTCAAATTGGAACTGCAGCCTGTGTAACTTGGTACATGCACCACTTACTAAGGATATAGGGTCACTGCACCTAAAACCTATAAGTTACCCCTATAGCAGGCCTTTGCAATCCTGACTGCAGAGTGCTTGATTCTAAGTGAGAGGGTGCCCCTGCATGAGCAGGACACCCCTGCAGCCTACAGAGTCCATTCTCCCGGGTTGTCAGTGCAGCAGCCATATACTATATAGAGGGGCACCATGTAATCATGCGATGACCATCTCAAAAATGGCTGCAATGAATCCTATCATGTTTGATATCAAACATGTTGGAATCATACCTCCCACACCATAAATGGTGTGGGAGGTATGATTCCAAGCACTGGAAGAGCCCTCCGTTAGGCTCTCAGTGTCCCCAGTACCAGCCTTCTTGAGCCGGACAGCACAAAATGGTTGCTTCCCACCAGAGACACATTTCTGCCCTCCTGCTGCTGAGCCAAGCTTGAGCAGAGGAAGGTGGAACAATAGGCATCCTGTCACAAGGAGGTGTGACCATCTCCCAGACAGGATTTAGTGTATTAGGGCTGAGTGGGTGTGCTTGCCAGCGCCAGAAAGTCTGCATGAGGGGCACATTTGGTGTCCCTGTGCATAGCTCAGTTCAAACCAGTCCTGAGAGCCGTTGGCTCCTGCTCTGTCGTGAAATTGGACAAAGGACATGGGAGTAAACTCCCCCCTGTCCGGACCCTCCCCTGGGAGGGTCCCCTGAATCGTCCCAACCCTTTCCCTAGGGTACTTAAGAGTTTACATGGCTGTAGGTCCCTAGATTCAATTTGAATACCACTTCAACTTCAACCGTCTGGATACTCTGGGCTTCCCTGGACTTTGTAAGGGCCCAACTTCGTCCCCCTGCTTCTCTGCTGTAATGTCTGTGTCCTTGCTTCATACAGAAACCCTCCAAGGCCTGTAGAGCATCAAAGACACTTGAAGGAATCTCATTTGAAGTGAAGGAGCCACTTCCCTTCATTCGCAGGCACCTCAACAGCTGACCGTTCTGCTGATCCCGAGCACCTGCGCACTCCAAAGGGTATAACAACACAGGTGGTGGTTTTCTATGTCCCTTGAGGGCGAGCTGTCCTCTTACGGAGATAGTATCCCTCATGGGGGCTGCAATAACCAAACCCCTGTGTACCGCATACTTTTGCAAGAGCAAAGGCTTGTTGGCAACTTTTCAATAAGTGCATTGGGCTCCAAGTAGCCCCAACCTCTGGCAACTTCCTTTAGCAAGATCTTCAGCCACATCGCATCGTGTGCACTGTGGCCTGTTGCTTTGGGAAACTGTCCGTGGTACTTCTGCGACTCCAGTGCCTTCAGCCTGTGGGTCCTGTGGTGGGTTTTCTATGACTTCTTTGGGCTCACCTGATTGCTCATGGCCTGCCCTGACTCCCCTGTTCTTGGTAAGTCTCTTGGACGTTGTTGGTCCCCACTTCAAGGTCATCAACATCATCCCTGAAGCACCCAACATCGGAAGGCATTCGTCTTCCAAGTCTCCTGGTCACTCCCAAGTGACATAGACTCTGTCCCCTCTGCTTTCAGGTACTCTTCTTCAAGAATCCCCTCTGGATTCCCACGGACACTTTCTTCTCTTACAGCAGCAGCACTTTCTTGAAGTCCTCTATTGGGTTAGACAGCAGTTTCCGACACCTCTTCACCCCTAAGCACACAGCTTCCCTGGTATATGTAACGTGGGTACTAGGGTATCCAAGGGTGGGGTGGCTCTCCAACCTTCTATCTTCCATGGGGTTTCTTCAGGGCCCACTGGGAAGGCTCCTTAATCTTTAAAAATCCAACTGCAACTTACACGTAGAGTTGTACAGAGCTCGCGGTCGTGTTCCAACACTGCATGTGCTCTCCGTGGGGTCCCTATCTACTTACCTTCAGTGGTTCCTTGGGTCTCCAGCAATTCTATGTCCTATAGACATTGTCCTGACTTGAGTCGTTCATTTTATACCACTTTCCTAGTATATGGTTGGGCCCAACCAGGGCCCACTGTGCATTAGTGCTATTTACTGTGATTTCTTTGCTAAAGTATTGTGTGCTTTGTGTCTATCTCTGTGTGGTAGATACTGTAACGTACTAGATAGTGTTATATAATAAAGACATAGATTTATACATTAATTGTGTGGTTCTTTTTCATTTAATCTATACTACAAGATTGCATTTTAGTAAAACAAGCTGCTTTACACTCCTTCAAGACTAAGCCTGAAGGCTGCTCTCCACACTTAGAGAGCTTTCTAAGGATGTCTAAGACCTCTTAAATCTCTATAACAGCAGTCTGGAATGGTGCAAGGTGCTCACTTACATAATGGACATCATACACCAGGCCAGCTTCTCACAGACTCCTCAAGCTGATCAGGTTCTGCTAGCTTTACCTGCAATTAGTCCAGTTACCATTAATACCATATATGTAGAGCCTCTTGCAAACGCGATGAAATTCCACTTTGGATTGCACAAAAAAGAAATCAGCTTGAGGTGGTGTTTCCCCAGATGGGACCCAATTACAAATTTAAGAATTCTCACCATATGTCTTCCACTTGGTGTGGTTCCCCCTGTTGAGGAGTGTAATACATGGGGAACAGTATTTGCTGCCATTTACACAATTACTGCTTCACTTGCTCTTTTACCTGAGGTCCCTAAACAGATTTAGGCTGGACATAGAGCGGCCCCTGCCCTGGATTTGGGGATAAAACTCATTGGCAACTTTGCCACTGTGTCCACAATTATTTTAAGTGATGTCAAAGGGGAGGCAGTTTCACAGGTGAGACGCCAATGGCTCACTTTAGTTCCCCTTGCAGATTAGGAACGCGAGCTGCCTAACATAATTTCTGAAATTTATACATCCATAAATCGAGATAGTTTGGGAACCAGGGCTAATAAGCCACAACTTAAAGGCAAATCTGATGCCAAAAATACCAAGCAGAAACCAGAGTCCTCTAAAAAGCACTTGGATAAAAACAAAGCTAAAATACGGACTGGATCTCCGCAACCGGTGTCTTCCGAAATTCTTTACAATTTACGTAAAAGTGATATACCTAAACAGCCTGGTATGTATCAGTATTCTGATACATGTCCTTCTCGTTCCTTGCAGGACACTGCAGACAAGCAATTAGAGTGGGACAAAGTGATTACAGACAGGATCAGTATTTCAAATGGAAAACAGACTCACAGAGCTCTTTTGATGCCAGCATAAAAAAGGAAGAGAAACTTTGACAAAAAACTCAATTTAAAAAGAAGAAAGTGGTTGGAATTTCCACTAAATATGCCAAAAAAACTTCTTTGGAACAAGAAATGGGGGAACTCTTCTCAACAATGCAGCAGAGGTCACAATAGTTCCCCAAACTCTTCAAGAGTTGCGGGTGATTAGACCAACTAATCACTATGTACAGGTTGGACTCCAGATTAGCGGCTAAACCCTCCTGATTGACTTTTATGATTTGGACATACAACTTGAGGGTGACATACCACATACTACTAAAGTAATATTCTGGCAGAATTTAAATAATGAATAAGACCTTCTCTTGGCTAAGGTAGATTAGCCAGCAGAGTTTGTAAGAAGAGTCTCACACGGGGAGGAAGTAATCATACCTTTCTATTCCAATCTTGTTCCCAGGGAGGTTAAAGTGGCATATGCTACAGAATGAGCTTTTGCACAAGCCCCAGTAGTATATCGCAATCAAGAGGGTTGGGATAAAAACTCACCTTATTATGTCATACTTTTAAAGTCCAGCCCACAGGTGCAAGCACAATACCTTATTAAACATAAAGCTAAATGCCCCGTTAAGGATATTCAATCACAATTAGAATCTCAAGGTGTAATTAAGCCTTGTGGCTCCCCTACCTGATCATTTTTATTGTATGGTCTTAGACTATTGGTATTCAAACAGTTACACACAAACTTTTACTGTAGAGAATTCCCACAGCATTGGCTTTATAAATATTATAGTTTGTAAAAAATACAAAACTACATTGGACCTTTCCAATTGCATTTTCTGTCAAAATATAGCACCTGAAAGCAACAATTCAATGGTGTTCTCATTGCTAGGAGCATAACAAAGGTTCTGTAGGCTCCTCCAAGGGTATGAGAACAGTCCAGGTCTGTGTGCTGCCCGAGTAACATCAATTTGACAAGAAATTCACTCAGAAGCATTGTCCTATGTTGATGACATTTGCACCACAGGTGATGATTTAAACATACATTTTGGACAGAGTGGATCGCATTATTCCGTGATTCGTTGACCATGGCTATAAATTACATTTTCCAAAATTTAAAATTGCCTTTCTCATTCTCCTGTTTTCGGGATATGAATTATCGAATGAAGGAAAAAGCCTAGCACCACACTTCTTAGAGAAACGTGCTCCTTTACAACCACTAAATAACTTTTGGTAGAACATATATACCAGATTACGCACAGTGGGTTAAAACATTGTACAATTTGATTTGCCCTGATTTTTCTAATAAACGTTGGACTACTGAACATACATCTATTCTCATAAATTTACAGACCGACATGCTTGAGTCTAAATACTTACATACTCATGTTTACACTACTAACTTAGTTATCCACATACTTGCAGGTTTCAGTGGTTACAAATAAGTTGTATTCAATGAAGGAGAAACAGTGCCAATTGCATATAAATCACATTAATATTTCCATTGTGGAAATGCGTTTTGATTACACACAAAAAAGTTTGACTGCTGTATTCAGGGCTCAGGGGAAACACATAATTGTGGTATCTCATGTTTCAACCTTAGAGGCTGTCACCAAGGCCAGTGTTCCTAACATGAAAGCCTTACTTCCAAGATGGATCCAGTGGGCCGCTCCTTGACAGCTACTGATGTAGATGATGTTTTTGACCCCACTTTGCAAACACAGGAATATCTCCAGTACAAACATGAATACCCCATTTCTAGTGAAATTTTGCCTTTAGATGAATAAACGTTCAAAACCTATATTTATGGTTCAGCCCAGTCTGTAGTTGATATAAAGTGCAAATACTCAGTGGCATGTGCTACATTGAAGGGTGTCATGAAAGATTATGTATTTCAGGCACAAAGAACATGTTCAGAAACTTGAGGCGACTGTACTACTCAGCTGGCTGTATTGAAAGATTTGTTTGCAGAATACGGATTTAGAATTCCCCACAGTCATAGTGTGTGATTCCTATTAGTGTGTCCATACCTCTAATGCTAATTTACCTTGTTGGCGCTTCAATGAATTTACAGATTCTAAAGGAAAGGCTTTAAAGCATAAGCTTTTGAGGGGGAAGGGGACCTCACTGAAAGATGCTTTGCCACAGGCTCATGTGATTCATGCATTGAGCCATCAACGTGTTGTTGCATACGTTGCAGGGAAGTCATTAAATGATGAAGCTGCCAAGGAGTTTTTTCAGATTGTATTAGTAACTGCGATTACTCGTTCACATACAGGAAAGATGATGACATCATGGCATGCCCCTACCTAAAGGTTATTCAGCAAGAAACTGCTATCTATTTTTTAAGGCCTCAAAATATTCATTTTGCCTGCATTCCTGGGATGGGTGATCGAGTGATACACAACCTGGACTGCAGGTTAGAGTTAGTAATAGCTGCTTATGAGGGATTGTTGTCTACCTATGCAGTTGTGGCGGCTACAGTTTCTTTATTACAGAAGTGCTACTGGTTGCAGAGTCTTTGTAAACAGACACAAAAATGTGTCCTTGGTTGTGACATTTGTCAACAAACTCAAAATTCCACCGCTGCTCGCACCGCAAAAAACACTTTTAGTTTCAAATTAGCCATTTCAATGTGTCTATTTAGATCATTCTGGACAACTCCATTGGAATGGTCCCTTTAAATATATCTTAGTGGCTGTTGAAACTTGATCTCGATTTTTATGGGTGCAGCCACAGAGACCAGCTAACGCTTGAATTATTATTAAAGATTTGCAAGTCTTTAACAGTACATACGCAGTAGCAGCATTCCAATCAGACAAGTGACTGTCTTTCGCCTTTAAGGCTTACCAGGATATTATGGGCACCCAAGGTGTTGTTATGCATTATTCCCTCCCCCCATCATCCTGATGGAAAGTCGATAATGGAACAGAAGAACCATGACTTAATGCAGTCCTTAACAGCTAGAGTGTTAGGTTCAGGTTGTAGTTCGTTCATCATCTATATGGTGTCCAGAGAGCCTTAAATGTGCCTAGAAGGTCTATGGTTGATGTGACTCCCTTCAAGGTACTCTTCTGGTCAGAATGTTTATTCCAGATCCTGATAACTCTGGCACAGTTGCTAGAAATGCACCCTTTGACATTGTTGAACATTTCACTGTCTTACAGGAATTACAAGACTTCCCAGATGAGCACTCCAATTTCAACTCTAAACGTTTTGCCACTGACAAAGGGAAGGAGGATCCAGCATTTTTATGGCTGGATTACTAAAGTTGGGGATCTAGTCTGTGAGAAGATTGCAGATAAAACAGTGTTTGGCTCGTCCTACCATGCACTGTTGCCTGTCCTTGCTGTCCAAGGTACTTGAACTGTGATTTTGCCACTGCTTGCTGGTTGTAGACAGAAACTACAAGTTTCCATTGATTTGATCAAGTTACACCATGTGGCCGGTTCGCCATATTATGCCAAAGAGGCTTCTGGGTAGGACCTTCACACCTCTCCCTTCCCTGCAGGAAATCCCTCTCCATACATTAAGTAGTCCTAATCTTTCTACTCCACAGCTGGGGACTTAATTGCTGTATTTTCCAATATACCGGTTAATAATGAGAACACAGGATATATTTCTGAAGATGAGCTTGCCTTTTTCCACCTCTGCTTCTTGCAATGAGATTATTTATTAACAAACACCTTTGGTTACACCTGCCTGCTCTCCTTTGCCTTATGAGGTCACTGTTTTTACTTAGACAGTCTCTTGTTATTTTGTCAACATTGATGATTTTTTTTAAGGCGTTTCGCAGACCTCCATGCGTGGTGCGCATGCACTATTTCTTTGGCAGAAAAAGACTTACCTTATTCCTCCTTGGTCCTACTGCTGGATTGTTTCTCTGGATTGGATTTGTTGCATTTTTCTTTCTACTATTGAATGGACACTATCTCCCAGATTGTACTTCACCAGAACTTGTAGCTGAGGTGCTGATGCCCCATTTTTCATCACATAAGGTCCGAAAAGACGTTTCCCTTGTGAGCATTACTGCATTTCCTGTGCCTGATGATATTCTTTGGGATGGAGTTTCCGATAACATTTTTGGTCCAACAGAAACATTGCAAATTTCATATGTGTTTAAAGTTGCTATGGATGATGTTATTACCCCAGGTTCCATTACTGATCAATGGGATGTTATATCTGTTTCTAATATGCTATCTAAATTAGAATCATACACAATATTTGAAACTGTAGATTTGTTTTTGAATTCTACAAATTATGGTTATAAGTTTTGCTACCATCATTATGCGCATCATTTCTTACACAGAGCTAGTACTCCAAGTGCTGTTTTTAATTAAACAGAGTGGAAACGTGCCTGGCACCACCTATGGGTAGTTTTAGAACATATTTATAAAGTTCCCATATTTTTCTAGTCATGTCCCTACAGACTGTTTCTTACTTTTATAAGCCTATGCCTTCCCCAATGAAGAAAAATATGCTCACGCAAACGTAATAGTTTTTTCTGATTTGTTTATTTCACAACTTGCCCTACAGAGCTTTGAGTATTGGAAGAAAAATATTAAGTTAAAAACTGTATGGGGTACACTGCACTGACAGATCCAAGGCAATGAAGCTTTATTTAGGGCTTTTCTGATCCCTCGCCAAATGATCTTTAAAACAAAACAGTACAACAGACCTCATGTCTTAGGTTTGCCAATGATAAAAATGTAAATTCACCAAACATTCCCTCTGTTGTGAAATATGCTAATCAGCAACAGTTTGTTAATTTCACAGAAGAAAAGCTTAATGAAATGGTGTAGAATAGATTGTATAAATCCTCTCTTTCTGGTTCAGATGGGTGGTTACTATGGCCAGTTGATACCAATGACTGTAATGCCTGTTTTTTAAAAACTATTTCAAGGTGTTTACAGCTAGCACGCCACACTCCTGGTATATTCCGTTACAACACTCAGGAGTAGTTACTACCTGTAGCATAGGAAACTTATGTCAGCAATGGTTGAAACATTCCACCTTGTCCGCAGTTAAAGACCACTTATCCCTCCTTTCTGATAATATGAATTTGCAAGATTTTTTATTGGGTCCCAGATCTCCTCGCTCTGGATGTTTTATATGCCATTTATAATGAAATTTGGAAAATTTCTCAAGAAGCTGCTGAAAGGGTAAGACAAATTGATAACGAAATTTTAGAAAAGGCTTTGGAAGTTGTAGATAAAAGGGGTGACAACATTGTCAACACGTATTTATACAGTAAATAATATTGTTTCCTCTGCACTTGATATCATACAAAATCGCATGTCTATGCTTCAACATGGCCAAAATACATTGAGATTGATTTTGCAGTTAAGTTGGACATTGAAAGTTTTGACGCCATATCGAGTACCATGGAAATATTTGAACGTGACTGAACTTTTTTTGCCTTATAACTTGACACTTGTGCAAAAAAAGTATGGCTAGAAATGAAATTACCTACACAACGCTTAATATAAAACGTTTAGAGAAGTTGCCTTTTACTGTTGCTTAAACACCATCAGCCACCTGGCTTATCTCGGTTTAATTTCTCTCCCCATTTCAGCGTTCATTTCAGATCATGACTTAGACATTTTCTATTAGGCAGATATGAGGAGATAAGTGCAGTTTTCTTTACATTAAGCTTAGTTTCCCCTTTTTCAGTACGGATGCATACGCAAAAACAAAGAGGTTTTTGTTAGCCTACATGAGTGTGAAACTTCTTTGGGTCACTCTGTCTGTAAAGAGATAAGTCTCCATTGAGTATGTAATGTGCCCATGGCTAACTTGGCATTTTGTTTAAAGGTTGTCCCGTACCAGTGATCAAATCTGAATTTTTGTTGATTTCTAATGGAAGCTACCTAATTTTAAATGATAAGAGTTGTTGCGGGATGAAACCAGGTGTTCCTTATGTAGAGACTGTTCTCAAGGTTGTGACTTGTTGTGTGACTATCTTATACCCTCCCACACATTCCACCGAGAAGTGACTTTGTGGCCGGAGGACCGTCTTTCACAAGTAAGCTTTGATAAACTAAGCAGACTGAATGTCTTGTTGTTTAAAAAAGAAGTGGCCTTTTAACACCTTTTTAACACCTGCCTAACTTATGATCTCCAAGTAGCATGTTCCTCCTCTGTGGTGCAATCCCTTTTGTCTACTCAATTGCCACAGCATTTTAGTGAGCGTCTGCACCATATTTTCAATGCTTCTAACACTACTGGAGTGGCACACTTTTTAAAGTGATTGGGTCTGGATTTGTTTTTACATTTCAGACTGTGTTTGGAGTTATCTCCTCTTTTTTTGCATTTGTTGTTTTCAAGCATTTTTGGAGCCATTATGATTATATTATTATTTCGGGTTGCTACTTTGGTTCAATTTTTTTTGTTCCGCAATGGATGTCCATCAATGGTGCCTCATGGTAATGGAACTGCCACACATACCTCTGTGTCGTGAATGCATAATACAGTTCTTTGGAGAGTCTCTGTTATTGGAACTGAATGAGAACTGGTCTCTATTCTTCCGGCCTGTGTGGTTCTAGAGGGAGCAGCTTGTGTTTCACTGCCTGTGGTTCACTTTTGAGCATGCACTCAACTTATGTCTTGCTATGCAACTTTTGCAGTCTATATATGGATCAAATTGTCCGCGTTTTGTGGTCGCACCGGCTGTGTTGTCCTGTGATGATGCTTCCGTGCTGCAAGATGCTTTTTATAAGCCACTTTCACTAATGCAGGATACTTCTTCCGATTCAGGTCTGGCATCTGGTTCCTCTTCGGAGGCTGTGCTCCTGCCACTTTTGCCTCCTGCTTGAGATGATTCTCTTTGTCCTTTTGTATCTCGCTTTTCAGGCATCTGTTGATTTGTTGTCTGCAAATGTGGGTTCATTCCTGGTCCTCAACAACACTCTGGAAATGGATGTGGTGGACATTTTGGAGATTCCGTCTTTCGCTTTGGATGCCTCCTAGACTCTTTAATTGTTTTGTTTTATTTTTTAATTCATGTTTTAGTAGTTTGCGTGTATATATTAGTTTGCCATTTTTTAATGTTTTTTTGCCTCTGCTTATGCTGTTAACGTTTTAAATGACATGCAAGACTTCTTACATATATTCGTTGCTATTGCTTATTTTGATATTGTCATCTCATCTGACCAATGGGAGGGTGTTGTAGAGATTCCACTTAGTCTCCATTTTAGCTTTCCTTTTTAAATTAGCATGTTTTTCTAATGGTGGTTTATGCCATGCACACATTTATTTCTGATAGACATTGTCGCCTTGTAATCTGCACAGTTAGTTCCAGGGTCATACATGTTAGAACGCAATGCCTTTATTATTTTTGTGCTCATAGGAGATGACTCTTGCTTCCCAGACTAACTAAAGACATAGGGGCAGATTTACAATAACTGGCACATCCCTGCATATCAGCAGGGATGCACCAGTTATTGTGCGTCAGGGTTCCGCCACCATGGATGCGCCGCATTTACAATGCGGCGCACCATGGGGCAAAAACGGACAGATGCGTGACGCATCTGTGCCGTAAAGGCAGCGCATTGCTGGAGTTGCGTCGCAAGCGCGACGCAGCTCCAGCAAGGCTCCGGGGTGCCCTATCTTTGAAATGCTGCGTCAATCCTTATGCCTGCTTCAAGCATGCTCAGGGTTTTGACGCAGCATGGGCTCAAAAGTGACTGAGTGAAATCTTGTAGATTTCACTCAGCCACTTTTAGGAGGCGTTCCTGCGCCGGAATGCCCCCCCTGCGCCGGAACGCCTACTTCTGGCGCAGGGCTTTACAATGTGGCGCATCTCCCAGATACGTCACGTTGTAAATACCCCGCAGCATGGCGCTGGTTTTGCGCCGCTGCTGCGTCACAAAAGTGACGCAACGGCGGCGTAAAAGAGGCGCAAGGGGCTTGTAAATCTGCCCCATTTTTCTGCACCTCTGGCACAGTGTGACAGGCTTATATAAACAGGGCCCATGCTAAAATCAGTGGGAGGTCCACTTCACATCAGAGTTATCATGGAATCTGCTGTGAGCTGTGACTGAGATGCAGCTCTTCAGTCCCTGACCTTCATCCTGAGAAGGAAGATAGCCGTGCAGTGTGCAGGCCTGCACACTCAAGACAGGGTGCATTCATTAATGCACTATGGCCTGACGCACTGTACCAGGTATGTTGTTAGATGATTGCAACAGGTCTGCAGAAGGGTACCCACGATTAACCCTGGGCGTAGTTCACGTAGTAGCGCTACACGTAGCTACGCGAAGTGCACTTCGCAAGATACGCGTAGCACTACGCAAACTGCGTAGCACGCTCTTCGCAATGATTGCACAGTGCCGGATGCTTGTCCGCACTGTGCAATCATTGCAAACGGCATCTTGCACAGTGCAAAGGGTCGTTTTCTGCCGCTCAAGAAGATTTTTACTCGAGCGGCAGCTTTCTCAACGCGGACTGGTAGTTTCTCATCGCAAGCGGTCACGAGCATACACGACCACTCGCAATGAGAAACCTGACCTCCCCGCGTTGAGAATCTCGCCGGGAGGTTTATTTTCCACGCTTGCGATCGGCAACTTGATGTTGCTGATCGCGAATGAGGAAAAAGTCTCGCCGGAATGTCATTTTGCTCCCTCGCGGTCGCTGAGGACCGCAAGCCAGCAAAAAATGCCAACTACGCTACGCAATTTTGCACTGTGCTACGTGCAATTTGCGTAGCGCAAAGTAGCACAAACTACGCAAACTTCACGAGCGTAGCGTAGTTGTCCTCCCAGGGTTACCCACAATAGGCTTTCCTTAGTACAGAGGTATTATTGATAGATCGGAGTGAGTAACATTAGGAGCAATTAACATGGTTGAATTGTTTGTGTTTTTCACCAGTCTCAGAACTTTTATACCAATGATTTGTCTAATAATCGTAGTTCATAGATTATTTACAATGATCAGATCTTTTCTAATAAATAATTGAAAATATATTTTCTTCGCCACACCGTGGACATGCAAAAGTGACAAAAAAAGGTTAGATCTGTTTCCACAAACTCTTTGGGAATTGGAGTGGTCATGTTCGAGGATACTGACAAACATCTATGATCCTGTGAGGTTAGGGGTTTAGATGTGGTACTGTGAGCTAGCAAAACTAACATGTTACTGATTATATAAGAAGATTGACTCTCAGTATTAGGAAGTTTTGTTGACTGAATACACAGTACTACTAAATTTGCAGGAACCGTATAACAGGATATCGTTCATTTTTAAACAAATCTTCCAAAAATATCATAACACCCTTAGAACTGATGCCTAGTGCACACTTGACCTCTGGCCATTTAGAATAGAGTTCCACCAAAACAAACAGATATGGTGCAGCGAGTTCTCCCTGGATGGGCCCAAGAAAATCAATTACAATCTCTTTCCATGGAGCCTCTGGTAATTTTCTCTTTTAATGGGCGTTTTTGTTCTTGGAGATTGTTATCACTATTGTATCATTCAACATAAACACGTACCACTCTTTCCAACATAACATCTAAAACAGGCCAACAAAAATCCTACCTAATCCACTCTTTAGTTTTAAAAATACCAATGTGTCCTGTGTGACCCAACTTTATAATTTTATTAACAAAAGTCCTCCTCTCTCACCCAATTCCTTTCTCATGTTTCAAAAAGGTCTTAAATTAGCATCCCTTTCCTTCATCCCCTTGCACCAGTCTTTCCTCAAAACTGAGACCACTTTTGTCAACTCAGGGTCAGCATTAATTTTCTTTATCCATTCAGCCTCCAATATTACCCCATATGTTACTGAGCATAAATAAAATTCAATTCACCATCTGGATTCTCCCATTCTACCTTCTCATTATCAATTTGCACTAGCCTTAACAAGCAATCAGTTGCACTGTAGCATGCACCTGGGATATATTTCACATTAAAACAAAATTCTTGCAAATCAATCACCCAGTGACAAACTCTAGAGGACACAGAATGCAACCCTTTTTTCATGAATATTTCATGAAGAGGTTTGGGGTTGGTCTTTACAATAAATGTGTTCCCTAACAGAATTCTTAGACTTCTTCTAAGCTCAATCCACAGCAGGAGCCTCCTTTTTAATGACAGAGTAACACCTTTCCTGCTCCATCAAAAAACAACTAGCTAAAGCAATTGTTATCTCATCTTCTCTATCCGTTTGCTTAAGGACTGCACCTAAACCCATCAAAATGGCTGCAGTAACTACAAATGTTTTTCTTACTGGAACAAAAGCCCAAATGTTACAAGATTTCTGGGGCGCTAGGTGGCGCACACACGGAATGGTCGCACTGTAGTGGGGCTCCCGCATCCCGGAGACATTCTCCTGCAATTATCCTGCTCAACATTGCGGAAGAATAATATACCCTCAGTAAAATGCTCACAATACCTTGCTGAAGACTCGCTGGAAGTTTGAAGAAAATCGCGCTGGAGGCTCTGGAGCTGCACGGCAGTGAAGTCTAGCCGGGACACAGCGGTGGAGCACGGAGGCGAGCTGAGGCGGCTGGCGGAGGGACTTTAGACCGCGGCTGCACACGTGGGAGTAGGCCGCGAAACACGGCTTTGAGTACGGCGGAAAACGACCCGAAAACGGAGCGGGAAAGTCGGTAACAAGTTGCAGATATCCCGGCTGAGCGAAAATATCTGCAAGTCTGGCACACTGGTGACGCTGCGGCAATTGCGGTGAGTGCAGATGAACGGAGGGCTCGGTTGGGGGCTGCCGCTGAAGGTCTTCTGGAGAGCGGCGACAGACGAGTGACGGGGGAGGAAGAGCGGGCATGTTGGCCCCCCCCTGATGAGCCAGACAAAGTACAGGAGGCCCCGTGCCGGGTTCTAATGGGGGCATAAATTAATATAGAGCTGTGAAAGGAGAGTCTGCTGTGAGGGCAAATCTGCACGCCTACTGAGGCCCTGGCTGCACCCACAAGCGCATGGGGCACTGTATAGTGCAGGGAAATATAGCACCAGGGGAGAATAGTCTGCTGCGAAATAAGGCTGACAAGATACTGTACGTGGAGGAGAAGGGTGATTGTTTAAAAAGGCGGAGCGCATTGCTGAGTGGGCACTATAGGATCTGTGCTTCCTCCAGAGTCCATGAAGGGGGCATCGTGAAGGCGACCCCGGCTGTGCCGTTAGACGGAGTTGGCAATGCGGTGGCTGATGGCCTGCCCCACTTCCAAGATACAGTGAGTACAGTCAACCTGGTGGGAGAGTGACAATGACATCCTGAGAACGGAATGGTAAGCGGGCACAGGACGGCAGTTTGACTAGCGGATTGGGGAGGAAACTGCGTATTGGCGACGGACGAGGCGGCAAGAGGTCGGAACGGGAGAAAATCGCTTGCAACATAGAGCGGCCGAGCTTTGAGAGCTGAAAAGACAACCAAGCAAGCGGCAAGGAGGATCCTACCTACTAATCGTCCTACGGGGCCACTACAGCGGCACTATGGGCAAACCCGATGCCAATTAGCCGAAACTGAATTTCGAAGCGACGAGGCGTGGAGGTCAAGCTCTACAGACAGGTCAACCTCAAGAGGGGCGGAATGAGGTCAATGATAGCGCCGTAGTGCCGGCTCCGGACACCCAGAACATTCTCCAGGAGATCCGGCAGGGTTTTGCCACGGTAGTCGAGAAAGTGGATCACATGTTGACCAGAATGGACGCTATAGTACACAAACTAGAGGGGCATGAGGAACGGCTCCAAGGGGCCGAAAAGCGCATATCGGAGGCGGAAGATGCGACTTCCAGGCACAACACGCAGCTTGCTCGGATGGATAATCTATTGCGTGTCATTGCTGCAAAGAATGAGGACTTGGAAGCGCGCAGTAGGTGCAATAATGTTCGCATACTGGGAATTCCGGAGTCCACCAGTGTTGGGAAGATGGAGTTATATGTGGAGAAGCTACTTTTGACCACCATAGGAGTGGAGGCGTTCTCTAGCCAGTTCATAGTGGAGCGAGCCCACCGATCACTGGGGCCCAGGCCGAAACCTGGAGCTAGCCCGCGTCCAATCATTGCGAGACTATTGAACTATAGGGACCGGGATGTGGCTCTGCGGGCAGCCAGAGGGAAACAGTCCATGGTGTATGACGGGAATACCTTTACGATATACCCCGACTTTACACCTATGGTGCAAGAAGAGAGGCAGAAATTTTTGGACATCCATGCTAAACTGCAGAAGGCGCAAATAGATTATGCACTACTATACCCAGCGCGGCTGAGAGTGACACACCAAGGTAAGCAGCACTTCTTTACCGCGCCGAATCAAGTGGAAGACTTCCTCAAGCAAGTGAAAAAATCGACGCGTATTGGTGAGGGAAGATCGACGTCACAACACTCAGAGACAGAGAGAGCAGAGGAAGACTCGCTGTGAACTGCCGCTAGCGAGCACGGCTGGGCTTACTTGGTTTCGAGACTATATTACTCCCTTCCAAAGCATGACAAGCGGCTGAGGTTCAGTACAGTTATTGGTTAAGAACAAATGTTGAGCACTTGATATGATCTGCCGGGTGCCCTCTGGCCCCCTAGGTTTTTAACTGCTTAGTCGGGAGGAAACTAGTGGGGTGAGAGGTGTTTGTGGGGCCGCCTAGACAAGGCCCCCAGCGGGTATTACCCCAGAGTGGGTTGCCACGAGCCCAGTTTAGGTGTTGTGGTACCTATAGTAAATATGTTGGAATCGGGAGGGATGGGGAGGGAGTGCATCGCTGGCAAGTTGGGATCGCTTCAGTGGGAGGGGGTGGGGACTACTGGGTTGTTTGTTGGATTACATTTGTTTCTTTTCAAGCTGGATATGAACGAAAGTGAGATAGAAATGTGGGGAGACACATCAGAAGGTGAGCATCTTCAATTGTCTATTGTATTAGGCTGTATCGCAATGTATGTGCTAGACTACAGTGTTGGGGTGGTGCACCAAGGCAAAAGACGAACTCAGGGATATGGCTGATTGTGAAGGTGGCAACTTGAATATCCTTACGTGGAATGTTAGAGGGCTAGGAGATGCGCAGAAAAGACGTCAAGTGTTAGCTTATCTGGACAGACACCACATGCATATTGCAATGCTACAGGAAACACATTTTTCCCCCCAGGAACTTAACAGGTTTGCGGGTAATTGGGCGGAACACAGGGTCTTCTCCTCCTATTCCTCCTATGCGCGTGGGATGGCAATACTTATAAAGAGACAGGTGCCATTTCATCTTGGAGGAACGATAGAAGACTCGCATGGTCGTTATTGTCTAATGTGGGACGGCTAGGCTCGAAATCAGTTACATTGGCCTTTTGCTATGGGCCTAATGTTGATGATCCAAATTATTTTTCCACGCTCTGGGCCAGGATTTTTTACGTGGGCTTCCAACACATCATTTGGGGGGGGAGACTTTAACGCTACATATGATCCGAGCCGTGATAGATCTCACCCTGCCCCACATCACTACACTAAGTCAGCCGGAATGATCAGAGACACCATAGAGATATATCATTTTGTAGATGCTTGGAGACACATGCACGCATCCTCACAAGAGGGTACACACTACACAGCGCAGGCAAATTCCTGGGCGAGACTCGATTACTGGTTGGTGTCTAGGGGTCTGGGCCCTGAATATCAAGTGCAGCATCTAGCAAGAACGTATTCGGATCATGCCCCGGTAAAGCTTACGTTGTCATCATCGGACCTAAATGTGCCACGTGGCGGCTGGCGGTTGAAGGCTACAATGTTGCTTGATGCGGTGTTCCAGGAGGAACTGCGAGAAGAGGTGCGTGACTTCTTCATCCGCAATAAAGGCTCTGTAGACGGTGTGGAAATCATATGGGAAGCCTTCAAAGTAACAATCAGGGGGTTCTGCATATCTAAGGGGTTCGGGGTGCTTAGAGACATAGTCAACTCATTGCAGAAGCTGGAGGGGGAACTGAAACTAATAGAGGCGGAGATGGCTCTGACTCCGTTCGCTGAGGCACAGGTGCGGTTTAGGGATACGCTTACGGAGTATATGGCTACAGCGGAAAGGGAAACATGCTTCCGGGGTAAATACTGGAAGTCCCGCTGCTATGGCGAGGGTGAGAGGCCTGGGAGGACGCTGGTGAATTTAATTCGAAAGCCTCGATACACAAACTATATTTTGGAGGTCGAGGACCTGGAGGGAGTGGTTTATCAGGACACGGCTAATATACTTAGTGTGTTTACAAGACACTACGGGCAATTGTACGCCACCCAAAGAGGGAAAGAACTGGACCTAGAAGGCTTTTTGGGAGAAGTAGGGCTGGGATGGCTCAGCGATTCGCAACGAGAGTTTCTATGCGCTCCGTTTGAATTAGATGAAGTGCGGGAGGCAATTATGAGTATGCAGTCAGGAAAAGCCACTGGGATGGATGGCATCCCCATAGAATTCTATAAAACATATATAGACATTATGGCCCCCGTACTGCGAGAAGTATATGAGGAATCGCTGGAGGTTGGTTGCCTCCCAGCATCAATGAGGGAAGCGCTTATGATCTTGCTGCTGAAGCCAGGAAAATCGCAGCGGACATGCGATTCATATAGGCCTCTCTCCCTTCTGAATTGTGATGCCAAAATATTGGCCAAGTTGATCGCTACTCGCCTAAGTCTGCTGCTGGACAAACTGATACTCCCGGACCAATCGGGCTTTGTGCCTGGCAGAGCCACATCCCATAACCTGCGGACGTTATTTGCGATTCTTAACAATGTTTTGCCTGATCTGCCTCTAGCAGCAGTTTTCTTGGACGCCACTAAGGCGTTTGACTCGGTAGAGTGGGACTATATCTTCGGAGTGATGACGAGAATGGGCTTTCCACCCCTTTTCCTATCATGGATCCAGCTGTTATATAACTTGCCTGTGGCTAAGATACTAATAAATGGGCATACATCTACACCGATTTTCATTACGAGGGGGACTCTGCAGGGGTGTCCACTTTCTCCGCTGTTCTTTGCCATAGCTGTGGAGCCGCTAGCAGCGAAGTTAAGGCAACATCACAAAGATAGAGCACTGCGGTGCAATCTACGGTAAATCCTGGTCTCGCTGTACGTGGATGATATCACACTGTACATTCGGAATCCGCAAGATAACCTAAACCCAATCCTGAGAGAATTTATAGTGTTTGGGAAATTGTCCGGGATTAGCATCAACTGGGGTAAATCATATATATTCCCACTGACACTGGCAACTCATAGATTTCCGCTTGACTAACCCTAGAGTGGTGTGAAGAGGACCTGCGCTATCTGGGGGTTCGGGTGACGAGGGACAGAGGCGAACTAATGCGATTGAACTACGGTACTGCAATAATGCGAATAGCAGACTGTGTGACACGCTGGATCGCCCTGCCCCTGTCCACGGCAGGCCGAGTGTCCTTGATTAAAATGGTGATCCTTCCTCAATTACTTTACTTATTCCTCAATATTCCATTTTATCCCGGGAAACATTTCTTTACGACGCTCAGGTCAGAGTTAACTCGGATAATTTGGGGGGCCGACAACCTCGGCTGCAATAAAACATACTCACGAGACCATACTCACGAGGAGGGTTTGGATTACCTGATTTTGAGTTATATTATTTTAGCGTGCAGGCTCATTACGCTTGGTACTGGATTGTGCAACCCAGATATATGCCGCAAGTAGCAGCAGAGCACTGGCTGGCGAATCCAATACCCTTAGATGGGGCGCATTTTGCGTCGGTGAAACCTAGGGATAGGGACCCTACAACAGTCACTTGCACGATCAACGCATTGCGTAGGATTGGGCACCTTTTAGGAGCTCCCATGCAATATGCGGCCTCTTTGCCTCTTATGTATCATCCGAATATGCCTCTACTACAAGAGAAGCTGTTTCAAAAGTTCAAGGACAGAGTACATATTGCAACATGGGGGGATCTATATCATGAAGGGAAGATTCGCTCAGCAGAGCAGATGTTGCAGGGACAGCAGCAGACCCCACTAGATCTTTTTCTGTATGTCAGACCGAGACAGGGAATATGTACACTCACTCCGAATTTCCCAGAGGAACCGCAGGCTTTAGCCCCACTGCACGTAATGCTTAAATGCAAGACAGCTACACGACTTTTCTCATTAATCTATAGAACAGTGCACACGCAGAGGGAATTGGCTGACCCAGGTTCCCGGGCGTGTTGGGATCAGGAACTGGACATTACGCTATCGGATGAACAGTGGGAATATTGTTGCCTACAAACTGAAAGAGTGGCGGCCATCAGTAGACTTCGAATGATATATTATAAATACTTACATAGATTATACTATACGCCGGCTAAAATGTACCGATTTCAATTGAGAGATTCAGATCTGTGTGCCGATGTGGAGTGCCTGAAGTGGATTTTTTGCATCTGGCGTGGGAATGCCCTGGGGTGAATGAATACTGGCGGCAAGTTTTTGAAGCACTGACCCATATGACACATACACCTATTGATCCCACACCTCTGACGGCATTACTTGGGTATGTCAAGCCGATTCAGGTGACACATCGGACATATGTTGCAATGGTGCTCTTAATAGCGAAGCGAAGGGTGGCCTGTCGGTAGGGTAGGGGGCGAGCCCCGAAGTTCAAGGAGTGGATTAATGATCTACTGATATGCCAGCAATAGCTTGCGCTGTATTCGGAACTATTGCCCAGGGCCTCTAGACCACGGAATATATGGGCCCCATTGACATGCTACCTGCTTGAACATCCACTGGATGGTTTGGGTCCGGAGCAAAGAAGAAATACTCATTTATGGGAAGGGGATATGGGAATTGGGAAAGCAGATTATTCATATGGTACAGTTAGAATATAACTGTGTATTGATTTGTTATACTGCCACATGTTGACAGAAAAGTTAGGTGTTTAAATAGCGGGGAACTAGAAAACAACAATAGGTTATGTCCACGAAAAGTGTGTGCGTAGGGGGAGAGTCTGGATGGGGCGGATGCCCTAATTGATTTTAGATATTTGTCACTGAATTACGGCAAGAAAAAGATGTAATGTATTGCTTTGGTGTTTTACTGCTTAAAATTCACATACAAGTACACTACTGATACAGTCTGAATAAGGAACGACATAAATGTAGATGATATTGTTTGTATTAAACTAATAAAAAGATGTTTAAAAAAAAAAAAAGAGGTTACAAGATTTCTGCAAACATCTCCTAATTTCCTTAACTTCCATTTTACATTCCTTTGTCCACACACAATGTGCTCCCTTTTTGACAATTTCATAATCTCCTCGGTCTTTTTTGCATGTTCTTCCACAAATCAGCCACAAAATTCCAACCTACCCAAGTATGATGACAACCCATCTTTATTCTGGGGAGAAGACATTCTGCTTATAAATACTACCCTTTCTCCTTTGGGTGAAACAACTTTAGCGATTAACATTTGACCAAAATAGCAGATCTCAGTCTTCTCATTTTACTCTTATCTGCTTCAATGTTAGGCTGTTTTCCTTAAACGTCTAAAGAACTTGTCATAACCTCTTATTGTATTCCTCCCACGGTTTTCCAAACATTTAGGACATCATCTTGGCAACATCTCACAGCACAGATACCATCCAAAGTATTTTCCATCATCCTGTAAAAAACAGAAGATACTGAAACTAAGCCAAACAGCATGCACTCATATATGTGTCTAAAAGAGTAATAAACAAAGCGAGCTCCTGTGATTCTTCGTACAGTCACACCTGATTATAGGCAGAGGCTAAATCCAAAGAGGCCAAAATGTTCCTGCCCCATTAACATCAACAATTCCGAAATGTTGGGAATGGGATGATGATCCACAAACAGATCTATTGAGATGCCTTCAAATCAACACAAAGGCGAATTTTGCCACCGGCCTTCTTACCCACTACATTAGGCTCCAAACATTCACTTGACTCAATGGCAAGATTACACCTTGTTCAATACATTTGTCCAGCTCAGCTTTCACATGCTCATGCACCCCAGAGGGTAACCTTCTTAGCTTTGGGACACAAGGTGCATCAGCCTTTTAGATGAATCTTATGGACATAAGATTTCATACACCCTATTTTGTTCTTAAAAAGTTCTGGACTTGTTTTTTAAAGCATCCATGCACCCAATTACTACCTCGCAGACATGGGCCTGCAGATTAGCATTAGAATCAAGGTGCTCTCCTGGATCCATTGGTCAACCAAGGGTATTAATCCCTTTTTCTGACTCAAACTTTTCTCATTACCTTTTTAGCTCTAAAACTGCACATTGCCATTAAAATAACTTTGTGCTGTAATATTTAGCCTCCCCTCCTTTTCCCCAGGACACACGTCCCTCGCTTCAAGACTTCCAAATATGCCATCAAGGCCCTGGAACATATCCTGGAAAATTATGGTCAAACAAGAACAGGAATCAAAAAACATCTCTACATCCAGTCCATCTAGATCAGGGGTACTCACAAACTTTCTCTCGGGGGCCAAATTTACAGTGTGGTTTGTGGCTGGGGGCTGCACCGGTGGGGGCGGGGGTGGGGGCAGTGGGGGAGGGGGCGGGGCTAGAGCAAAAAAACAAAACTGTGACCATGAGGTTGAACACAGGCCCCTGCAGCAGACGCCTTCATCCACTGAGCCACCAGACCCGGCATTCACACATCTATCTATCTATCTATCTATCTATCTATCTATCTATCTATCTATCTATCTATCTATCTATCTATCTATCTATCTATCTATCTATCTATCTATCTATCTATCTATCTATCTATCTATCTATCTATCTATCTATCTATCTATCTATCTATCTATCTATCTATCTATCTATCTATCTATCTATCTATCTATCTATCTATCTATCTATCTATCTATCTATCTATCTATCTATCTATCTATCTATCTATCTCTGTCTCCCTCCCTCCCTCCCTCCCTCCATCTATCACTCTCCCTCTATCACTCTCCCTCTCTCTGTCTCCCTCTCTCTCTATCTATTTCTCTCTCTCCCTCTGTCTCCCTTTCTCTCTCTCTCCCTCCCTCAGTCTATGTCTCCCTCTGTCTCACTCACTCTGTCTCCCTCACTCTCTGTCTCAGTCCCTCCCTCCCTCCATCCCTCCGTCCCTCTCCCTCCCTCTTGTCTCCCTCCCTCTATCTCCCTCCCTCTGTGTCTCCCTCCCTCTGTGTCTCCCTCCCTCTGTCTCCCTCCCTCTCTCTGTCTCCCTCCCTCTGTCTCCCTCCCTCCCTCTGTCTCCCTCCCTCCCTCTGTCTCCCTCCCTCTCTCTGTCTCCCTCCCTCTTTCTGTCTCCCTCCCTCTCTCTGTCTCCCTCCCTCCCTCTCTCTGTCTCCCTCCCTCCCTCCCTCTCTGTCTCCCTCCCTCCCTCTCTGTCTCCCTCCCTCTGTCTCCCTCCCTCTCTCTGTCTCCCTCCCTCTCTGTCTCCCTCTCTCTGTCTGCCTCCCTCTCTCTCTGTCTCCCTCCCTCCCTCCCTGTCTCACTCACTTTGTTTGTCTCCCTCTCTCTCTGTCTCCCTCCCTCTGTCTCCCTCTCTCCCTCCCTCTCCCTGTCTCTCTTCCTCTATCTCTCTCTCTCTCTCCCTCTGCCTCACTCACTGTGTGTGTCTCCCTCCCTCTCTGTCTCCCTCCCTCCCCCTGTCTCCCTCCTTCCCTCTCTCTCCCTCCCTCTCTGTCTCCCTCCCTCTCTCTCCTTCCCTCCCTCTCCCGCTCTCTCCTACCCTCTCTCTCTCCCTCTCTCCCTCCCTCTCTCTATCTCTCTCCCTCTCTCTCAATTAGTTTGTCTCCCTTTCTCTCTGTCTCCTTCCCTCTCTGTCTCCCTCCCTCTCTGTCTCCCTCCCTCTCCATCTGTTCTCCCTCCCTCTCCATCTGTTCTCCCTCTGTCCCCCTCCCTCCCTCTGTCTCCCTCCCTCTCCCAACTTGTCTGTCTCTCTCTCGCTGTGTCTCCTGCTCTGTCTTCCCCCTCTCCCTCCCTCTGTTGCACTCTGTCTTCCTCCCGCATTAAACTCACCTGCTGCTCTTACTAGCTGCTGCCCGCCCCCCCCCCCCCTCCTGTCTGTCACCTCACCCGGCGCTGAGTCAGCTTCCCTGGAAAACAAACAGCCGCTGCACCCAAGTACTTCACAGGTCTTTTAAAGGCCAAGTCAATTGTTAATGAGGCTTTGTAGTATTTCATCTCTTCTTAGCGCCCCTGCATCTCCACCCATTCAGAGGGGAGATGCAGGGGCGCTAAGAAGAGGTGAAATACAACAACGCCTCATTAACAAGTGACTTGGCTTTTAAAAGAATCGCCTGGCCCCCATAGCTCCGCGCTGCTGCAACCGGCGGTGCTTACATAGGTACGATGTCTGCAAGGTCCGTGGGCCGCCAGGGAAGGCTTGCCGGGCCGCTGGCGGCCCGCGGGCCGTACTATGAGTACCCCTGATCTAGATGAACAATTTCACTAAGATTCCAGTAACTAAATTCCTGTGCACTTCTTGCCTACTCCACAACTATGCCTCTCGCATTAACAGGCTAATCACTTATTGACAGCACCACTGGTGTGCCTGTCACCTCTGACAGGCAGTCAGTAAAACTTAACAAAACAAAGCACAATGCTTCTATGATCTTACATCTGACATGTAGACGAGGGTCATTCAATTCATAGGTAAGACTACCACCCCTGACAGGCAATTCCACACTGAGTTGAAGTGATGACAAAGCACCATAACACCAAATACAGCATTCTCCACACTTTCAAATACAATCCCTCCCAAACACCTAAAATGGCTGCCAGGCACTTAGAGATCAGATGCTTTCTAGACAAATTCTGTTTTCTTTTCTTTCAAAATTAATCAAACCAATATGGCCTTCAAAACAACATATATTCTTTCTACCTGCAGTCGGGCTTGTTTTTCCCCCAGACATTCCCAATTTTCCAAGATGGCCACAAAGGTTTTCCTTCAATTTCTAAAGCCAGTTGGCCTTGCTCTTCATGCACATGCACCTGCCTTGGCCTTCCCATGCGTATGCCTCAGACCTGCTCCATCAGACAAACTTCCATTGTAGCTTAGTTTCCTTACTTATCCATATCTTCTTAACACATCGGAAGAAGTCCTCAAGCCCGCAGAGCCATTAGTTCCACTAGACAACTTTTTTCCGAATTCTGCATACGTTATCACCATCTGGTAAAGTTTACTCTTCAGCCCATGTTGAGGTCTGCCCTCAAATATTCTTTTCTTTCGTAGCCAGTGATAAATAACAGAAATTTCACACATGATGTATGGTTGAAGTAGGAGGTTTAATATGTAAGACCTCATCCACCAGCTCACCCCACCAGCTGCTACAGTTAGAATCTTCTGCCCAGCAGGTGGAACAATAACACTCTAAATACAAACATTCTATGTTGTCACAGAAAGCTTATGATGAACGGTGGTGAATGCAGTGGAATGGTCAAGGAGTGTCCAAGCATGTATTTATTTTATTTAATACATTTTTATAAAGCGCAGACTTTACCTGAAGGTGTCAGAGCACTGTACAATAGAACTAGTTACGTTACATGAGTGAAATGTTACAAAATAGAACGTTAACAAAAATAGCAGGACACAGTATCAAACACAGCAGGCAAGAGGAGGTAGGGAAAACATAGAAGGCAAGAACACAATATCAAACACAGCAATTTACAATGACTAACAAACTTCCTGGCGGGGTCTGAGAATGAAGGAATTAGTTCTGAAAGTGTCTTTGGAATAGAAGAGATTTGAGGTCAGCTTTGAAGATCCGGATGGAGGTGGTGGCACGGAGCAATGGAGGAAGCGAGTTCCAGATTCTCACCACATAACCTGAGAACGATTGAGCCATCGATTTTTCTCTTTTGAAGGAGGGGGGCTCAAGCAGAAACTTTTCCTAATTCCGAGAAGGTCTCAAGCCTCCAGAAAATGGGGGGGCGTGGCTTGGCTGCCGGGCGGAAACGTTGCCTGAAACCGCAGCTCCGTTGATCGAGCACAGAAATCCTTCAATTATTGGCTCAACTGATGTGCGGGCTCGGACCTCCCCACCCGAGAAGGTAGTCTAGAATGTCCGCCCTGTGCGCTGGATGTTCTGACCCCGTCGGAGACACGGTAGCGGAGAGCGGCCTGCTGGAAGCGAAGAGACGCGGCGGCCTGCGGCACTCGCGAGAGCCGGGGGCTTGCGTGTTGTGGGGCCCGAAAGCGGACCGAGTGGTGAGGCAGCGGCTGGTCGATCGCCCCGGGGGGAGTGCAGCCCGCCGGATGATTACCCCCTGTGGCTGAGGCAGCGAGGCTGGGACAGCGGCGACCGGTGTGGTGGAACACTGAAAGCGGACTGGAGGTGAGGCGAAGGGGGAGACCTGGATGCTCTGCGGCGCACTGGGAGCTAGCCGACTGCCGTAGACTGCGCGGAGGGCACCGATGCTTACATTCGGCGGACGCTGCTGGGCCCTGCTCTAAAAGAACGTGTTGCCGGACCTCATGGGGAGGGACGCTGATTCGCTCCCTTGGATCGCCGACCCTTGGACTGCATACTAGGGAACAGTGGCAGGCCCGGAAGGATAATTGGAGTGGCGGCCATCTTCCCTGAGGGTGGTTGCGTGGCGGTGTCCTTTTGCCGGAGGCCCCGGGGCGACGGTCGGCGAGACGTGGTCGGCTGCTGTGCCTGCCCCTGGCCATACTACAGTGCTGGTGAGGGCGAGCTCAGGACCAGTGACCCCCGGAGCAGTGGGGGGTCGGTGCGCGGAGCAGGGAATCGACTAGCTCTGGCGCGAGATTGCGTGGCTTGCTCTCCCCTCCGGGTGGTCGCTTAGACGAGGTGCGAGTGCGCTCCTGCGGACGTCCATCTCCGCTGTGCTGCGTTGACCTGGGATGCAGAAAGGGAACGGCTGCACGAGTGTCGGCCTGATCCGACGGACTGTGCTGTGACTCCCCCCGCTTGGTCCGCTGCGCCCCGAGTATACCCCGGATCGGAGGGCACAGCCCTATTAGCTGCCAACGAGGCCTAAACTCCCTGCTGCCCTCGACAAGACGCTGGTGGGTGGCGACCGGTGCAGTGTGAGGAGAGCGCGGCTCGGCTGCCCACGCAAACTAACTGCGCCAGGAGGCAACCAGGGGGCGGCCATGGGCAAGCCAGACACGCGGCAGCCGAAAATCACATTTGACAAGTCCAAACAGAAACCGCCAGACCCAGACCACCGTGAGGCTGAGTCTGCTCGAGAAGACCGGAGTAGCGCTCAGGACGTGGACATTAAAACCATGTTTCAGGAACTGAAAACAAGTTTACATGGCATTGATGGCAAAATGGATGCGCTGGCGGCCCGCATGGACGGTATCACGTCTCGCATGGACAAACAAGAAGGAAGAGTGGCATCGCTCGAAACACGTGTGGCCGACACGGAAGAAAGTCAGACCGACCTTGACAAACAACTGCGGGGCATGGATACGATCCTGGCACTCATACAACAAAAAAAAAAAAATGAGGATTTGGAAGCGCGCTCGAGGCGCAACAACGTCCGCATCACGGGAGTGGCGGAAACGACGGACATAACAAACATGGAGCAATTTGTCGAACACATGTTTAAGGAACTGTTTGGGTCGGGATTGTCTTCGATGTTCCTGGTCGAAAGGGCACATAGATCATTGGGGCCCAGGCCTAAACCAGGTGCGCCGCCCCGGCCTATTATTGCACGAATCTTAAATTACAGGGACCGGGACACGATATTACGTATGGCAAGAGACATGACAGACGTGCAATACAAGGGCAGCCACATCGCACTATACCCGGATTATACGATGCACGTACAGGCCGCTCGGAGGGAATTTTTGCCGGCGAAGAAACGTTTTCAACAGACGGGCACCAAATACTCCCTCATCTACCCTGCAAAACTCCGGGTCCAAGGTCCTGGTAAACCGTCCTTCTTTTTGGACGCGAAAGCGGCTCTGAAATACGCCAAACAACTGGTGAAGGACCAAAAGACTCAGGCAACTGCAGGTGGCCCGGACCAGCGGGACAGGCTAAGTGATGTTGAATAACTGTGCATGTTTGTTTATTGCTATGACGCTGGGTATTGCCTGTCCGAACCGGGTTGGGCCATAGTGAATGTTGGATGCCCTGGAGGGTCAATTTCAGATGCTGGGAGGGAGCTATGTAAAACTGCGGGCTCGGGAGGGGGAGGTCCTTGAGCTGTCACACTAGGTCAGCGCTCGATCACCCTGTCGTGAGTACAGGGCTTGTGGGTGGCCAACCTGCGTACCTCAGGGGATGATTCCCATTCATCGTTCATGACCAATGACTGTAGTTACAGTTACTATGGTTGGGAGGGGGACCTGGGAGGATATTGCACAACCTGATTGGGGGGTTGGAGCGGGTGGGCTTGGGGTTTGGTTGCAGTTGGGGGATTTTGTTGAGTTTTTTTTAAGTTCCAGAGCTGGGTCAGAGGAAGCGAGAACTGCTACTGAATTGCACATTGTACACTGTTCGCTGCCATGTCGACAGTCACCTAGCATGAGGTGTTCTGGCATTTGCCGGGCAGGGTGGCCAGATGGGCAGTTAGGGTGTGTGCTGTCTATCAGAGATGGGTGGCCGGGAGGGACGCAGCGTGGACCAGGTCCGTGGCCCAATCGAGATTTACTTCAATGCTTGTTGCCGTGCGGAAATTCCCTACCTTGTCAGCGGGCTTACAGATTGCTGTGGTCTGGCCGCCCCCGTATGTTGAGGCCCGCTGGGCTGGTAATGTTTGCTTTGCATTTCGGCATGAAGTGGCCGGGTGACTGGGAGGATGGAACATGTCTGCTGCTTGAACGAACTCTGTTAATACGCCTGTCGCTGTGAAGAGCATAACGTGTATTACCTGGAATGTACGAGGTATGAATGATAGACGCAAAGCGAGATTGATACAGGCCTTCCTAATTAGAAAAGGTGCCGACATCTGCCTTCTGCAAGAGACGCACTTGACAGCTAACGCTGCGCAGCTGCTCAGACACACTAGATGGGGTGAGGTAGTCCACGCACACTATTCTAACTACTCCAGAGGGGTGGCCATACTCCTCAGAAAGGGGCTTCACTGGAGGACACATGAGGAAATCAGGGACACAGGGGGCAGGTACATTCTGTTAGTGGGTTCGTTGTGCGGCGCAAGAGTGATTCTGGTGAATGTATATGGCCCGAATGACGATAACCCAGAGTTTTACGAGGAATTATGGCATAGGGTGCGGACCTGTGGACCGGCAGCGATATTGTGGGGAGGTGACTACAATGTGGTACTGTCGGATATTAAGATAGGCAGGGCACAACTAGAGAACATCACCCCAGGGCGTCGGAGGCGCTTGGCTACATTATGCAGGATGCAGGGCTGGTGGACTCCTGGAGGACACTGCACCCCGAGGTCCGTGCTGGTACGTGCATTACAGCTCACCGAGCGGCCTGGTCCAGATTGGACTTCTGGCTGCTGTCCAGAGATTTGCACTCGTCGGTGTTAGAGGTGACTCACATGCCGCGTTCTCTCTCTGATCATGCCCCGGTATGCTTGACGCTGTCCATGCCGCCGCAGTACATTTAGCCGTTTAGCTGGAGGTTCCCCTCCCGTGCGCTGCGTGACCAGGTCTTCCAGCAGTCTTTGCGGGAACGACTGGAGGAATACTTCGAAATTAACGAGGGCTCTGTGGATTCGCCTGGCATGCTCTGGGAGGCCTGTAAGGCAGTAACAAGAGGGCATTGCATGGCGCTAAAAACGGGAGTACTAAGATCCATAAGAGATACCTTGAGCAGGTTAGAATCTGAACTTGCGCAGCTTGAAGCTGCGATGATAGTGGCCCCTTCTGGTGGGGCGAGTGCCGCCTTCAGGACGAAACTAACCATGTATCAAGAGGAGGCGGACAGGGAGGTTGCGTTCTTGTCTAAAGATTCTCAGGCCAGACGGTATGGGGAGGGTGATCGAGCCGGACGAACACTAGCTAACATGCTGCACGCGCCACGTGGGTCGGAGCATATTCTGGAGCTACATGGGGTAGGGGGTGATGTGATTCGAGAACCTCCGGCTATACTGACAGTGATGACAGATTACTACAGGGACTTGTATACCTCTAAGGTGACACCTGATGACACTGTTATTAGTGATTATCTGGACACCATAGCCCTAGCGTGGTTCAGTAACAATACCAGACAATATATGGACCTGCCGTTCACGCAGGAGGACATTCGAGCGGTGATAGCCGCGATGCCACTCAGCAAGGCACCGGGCCCCGACGGGCTGACGGCGGCCTTCTATAAGGAATATGCAGACCTGCTTGTCCCGAGATTGCACAGAGTTTTTGAGGAGGCGGTGGAGCTGTGCATCCTCCCTACCTCGATGCGAGAGGCCCTAATTATCACGCTGCTCAAACCTGGCAAGGATCCTGCCAGTCCGGACTCATATCGCCCACTCTCGCTAATTAATCTCGACGCCAAAATCTACGCGAAATTACTCGCTGACCGTCTGAAATTTATGCTGCCACAGATAGCGTTGTCCGATCAGTCGGGATTTGTAATGGGGAGGTCAACTTCCCACAATCTGAGAGTATTGTTTGGGCTCCTGCATTATTTGGATCCCAAGGTGCAGGCCGTGGCTGCATTGCTTGACGCCACTAAGGCGTTCGACTCCTTAGAGTGGAAATTCCTACGGACGTTATTCACTCGCATGGGTTTTAGTCCCTCCTTTGCCAGGCGTATTGGAATACTCTATAATGATCCGACGGCTAGGGTGAGGGTTAATGGTCAGACGTCTACCCCGATCTCCATAACCCGAGGGACTCGGCAGGGTTGCCCTTTGTCGCCATTGCTATTTGCCATTGCGACGGAGCCGCTGGCGGCCCGTTTGCGCCAACATCACACTCAGCGCAGTATCGGATTCACGTCGCGTGGCCTACTGGTATCTATGTATGCCGACGACATCACCATATATATGATGAATCCGTTGGAGAACTTTGACCCGCAGATGCGTGAGGTGACACGCTACAGTGGCCTCACAGGCATCGATATAAACTGGTCGAAGTCGGCAATGTTCCCGCTGACGGATGGTACGAGTAAATGCCATACGGAATTCCCGATTGACTGGGTCACTGATGAGACTAAATACCTGGGCATACAGTTCAGCCGCTCGGTACAGGAAATATGGCTGGCCAACTTTGGGGTGGCCGTGGAATGGCTGGAGTGTAAGGTGAAGCGCTGGAAAGCGCTGCCACTGTCTTTGACGGGCCGCGTAGCAATTGCTAAAATGGTGGTCGTGCCTAAGTTTCTCTACTTATTCGTAAACATCCCCGTGCCACTCACAAAGTCGTTCTTCCGCCGGCTCCGCTCCGCCTTGATTGAACTGGTCTGGGCGGGTAAGCAGCCCAGAGTGGCATGGAACCTCCTCACACTCCCCTTCCGCCAGGGAGGACTCGCGGCCCCGGACATTGAGCTATATGCGTATAGTGCACAGGCTCAATACCTGCATTACTGGCATCACCCGATCCCTTACCAGCCCCACGTGGCAATAGAGATGGACGTTGCGGCCCCCTGTCCCCTTCGTGCAGCGGTGTATCAGGGATACAAACGCTCCCGGGAGGACATTGATACTGTTGAAATGGTACGCTGGGCCTGGTCAAACATTGCTAAGCGTGCAGGCGTTGTGGATTTATATGCGCCGAGTATGCCCCTTGCGGCTAATCCACTGCTGGGTCCATTGACAGACGCGGCGGTGGTGCGACGGGCGCAGGCCTGCGGCCTGAGGGTGGCGGGAGACTTGTACCCGGACGATACCTTCCTTACAGTGCGGGATATGGCGGCAGCGTCTGAACCGACGGCCTCGGAGCTTCTTCTCTACTATCAACTGCGGTCTGCCTGCAAATGCAGGTACCCTATGTTTCCAGATGCTCCGCCGACGCTTGCGGCCTTGGAGGACATACTCTCGAATTCCTCCACGCGCATACTGATCACACGTATCTATAGGGCTACTCAAAACGCAGCTCCGGTTGTGCACATTGACTCCAGGTCCTCGTGGGAATGTGAAGCGGGTATATCTATTACAGAGAAACAGTGGGAGTACTGTTGCTGCCAACTTGAAAACCTATCACCTAATTATAGACTGCGGTTGGTGCACTTCAACTATCTACACCGGACTTACCGTACGCCCATACAACTGTGTAGGATGGGACTACGGTCCGATGCGAACTGTTGGAGATGCGGTGAGAGGGAGGCCACGTTCTATCACCTCGTATGGGTGTGTGGCCCCATACGCGACTTCTGGATTGCAGTCTTCAATACCATAAGGCAGATCGTGGGGGCGGAGATGGAGCTGGACCCACTTGTTGCCCTCTTGGGATTCGTTAGAAATGTGCCTAAGGCCTCGCGTAGGCTTGTGGCCATTTTGCTATTACTTGCTAAGCGCCAAATAGCGCTACACTGGAAGAAGACGGCGCCGCCGAAAGTGGTGGCCTGGATAGGAGCGGCGGTGTACTGTAGGGAGCAACTGACTTCCTACTGGGACCAGTTACCACAGCGCTCGAGGCCCGTAGATGTATGGCAGCCGCTGGTGGATTGGTTGGCGAGGACGAAAGCGTTGGAAGATGACTAGGGGGGTGGGCTGTGACTCTGGTGGAATGGCGAGGTTGGAGTTTGACTGCGGTGCGCTGCACGTGGGGGACCGCCTGGCATAAGTGTTCTGAGGTTTGGGGTTCGCTTTGCGTGGGGGGTTGTCAGTTGATTGCGTGGTCGGGATGTACTGTGGGCGCAGAGTGGCGGCGGTTGTGACATTTCGACTAGTCATTGTTTGCTTCCTTTCGACTCTAGCTCACTGTTAGTTTTGTTGTGTGTTGTTCATCATAAAATATTGGAATGCTGCTCAAATGTACGACCTAAAATGCTTGGGCGGAGATCCGCCTCGCAACCTAGCTGCCTGCCTCCGGGTTGTTGGCTGAATAGCAATGTACTATTTGATGGAATAATAAAGGTTTTGGAAAACAAACAAAAAAAAAAAAAAAAGCCTCCAGAAAATGTCAGTTTGTTCGCCAGATAGCGAGGGAAGGTAGTGTGCAAGGCTTTGTGGGTGATGCAGGCCGTTTTTTAAATAGCGCTTGCCTCAATGGGAAGCCATTGGAGAGAATACAGGATAGGAGTGATGTGGTCACTTCATTTGGACCCTGAAATGAAGCGAGCTGCTGAATGGAGGACGGATTTGAGGAGGGAGAGGCGAGATTTGGGTAGGCCAGTCAGAAGAGAATTACAATAATCCAGTCTAGAGAGAACTAGCGATTGGACCAAGGTTTTTAGGTCTTTCTCCAGGAAGAACCGACGAATCCCCCACAGAAGGCGCAGCTGATAACGTGCGTTCTTGGCAATGGAGTTGATGTGTGAGATTAGGTTGAGTCTTTTGTCAAGTATGACACCTAGGGATTTAGCGCAGTCGACAATGATGGGTTTACTGTTAAGTAAATTCAGCTGATCCATCCAGGATTGAACAGGAGGTGGGGAGAGAGAGGTAGATAGGAGGAGGAATTCAGTTTTGGAGGGATTGAGAATGAGTTGGTGAACTAACATTCAGTTGTGAATAGAGTTGAGAGTAGAGTTGAGTAGTGAGAGATCTTGTGAGGAAGACACCTTGAGGTAGATTTGGGTGTCATCTGCATAGAGATGGTAAAGTATTCCAGATTTGCTTAGGAGGTTCCCTAATGGTTCCAGATAGAGATTAAAAAGAGTGGGTGCAAGGCTAGAACCTTGAGGGACGCCTTGACCAACCACCAGTGGAGACGAGAGACTGTTCGCAATCTTGATCATTTGGGATCTGTCCGAAAGGAATGAGGCAAACCATTTAAGCACTGTGCCTTCCACGCCCATTCTCTGTTGAAGAGTGTTAAGGAGGATGTTGTGATTAACAGTGTCAAAGTTTGCAGAGAGGTCAAGAAGAGCATATGCTTGACCTTTTTTTCTTCAGAATTTTATATAGCGCAAACTTGACCCAAAGGTATCAGAGCGCTTTACATGAGCACCAGTTGCGTTACACAAGGAAAACAGAGCGAGCAACTCTTCTCTGATGTTTAGGATGACCGTTTCAGTGTAACACTTGTGCAACAACTGGACTGACAGTCACTCATAAAGTAGATGATTTCAAGGTGTGGTGAAAATTGAAAAGGGACCACATACTCTTAAGGTTCTGTTCTGTGAAGGAGACCAGAGATGGGTCTGTAGTTGGAGATGACCATTGTTCTGTTTTTGATTTTTTGAGGAGATGAGTGATGTTTTTTTGAGCTTTTTCACAATAGCTAAATCGAGTGAGGCAGATAAAGCTGGATAACCCAAATACGCAGATATTGGTGTACTATGTGGCACTTGATGTACAAATTCCGCTAGACCCTTTTTGTGCAAGTAACATACTTAGATAAAGTGTCATGTACACTTTTAGACACTCATAAACACAATTAGTTACTAATTTGTAGGTATAAAACCAATTTGCTTACCATGCCAGATTCAAGCCAGTTACATTCAATTGTGTATGCATATTCGTAATTTACATGAACAGAAACTTATATATGCAAACTATTAATTCACATGGGGCTGATTTACTAAGTTTTGGTACAACGCAGCAACTTTTTGTGTCAAAGAGGGATAAAAAACAACATCATTCCACAAGAAGTGGTGCTGTTTTTCTCTCCCCCAACACTGGCTCACTTTAGGTTGCCAATGCGCTAACAACGCACACACCATTTGTCACAGTGCACCGGTCTGTGCTTTCTGTCAAGCACAGGTTTTGAACAGGAAGGGGAACCTTCTAGTACATAAACTGTTCCTTAATATTATTCCTACTTTGTATGTGTACTGCATACTGCAGCACACATAAAAAGCTGGAAAAATCTGGCATCTTTTAAAAGTTGCTCCATTGCTACAACTGCCTGAAGAAGGTCTTTTTGGCGCAAATGTCTTGCTACAAATGTTAGTAGATAGGGATGTGCATCAAAACCCATGGGTAGTTGCATGGGAAGTAACACCTATGGTATACCCCTTGACTCAGAGTAGAGCATTGTAGTGCATAGATCTCACCACAACACTTTGCGCTGGGTTTGTGTTATTTTTGCTATGTGATAGTAACTCTGGGACAAAGTGTGTTCTGCTACTTTGGTTAATCCATCCGAGCACTTACAAAAGCGGGCATTATGATTTTTCCTGGCCACGACTCTAAGACTTCTGAGCCGGCAACTATATATTCAAAAGTGAGCTGCACAGAGAAATATTTGTGAGCATTGGTGACTCAGATAATCAGAAATAATTCAAGAAAAATGCTTCAAAATAAAAGTTAGTTAGTACCTTGTCTATCGTCATGGAATCTGCACAGGAGCAATTTTTGACAGCGTTTAATCTGTGATGCGGTTCCAGGAAGACAGGCCTTTTAAAGATATTTCCTCATTGTGACAGAAAACAGAGCTTTGGCAAATAATGCTTTTTACTCCGCCTCGTGTGTCTTGGCTTCGGAATGGAACCGCGGATCTAGGTACCAGTCAGAGATATTCACCTAAGGGTTGTCTGGAATGCACTCCTTTTAGGGAGGACGGCTCTGTTGGACTCTTTAAGAATGTTAAAAGACTCCCACTTTAAAAATAATAACCATACTTCTCTGAAGTGTACAGACGTGATACCGACGGCGACGCACTCTCTCCCACCTTTCCCACGGCAGCTTCAATGTCTGTACGAGTTAAGCAGCACATAGGCACAGTGTGCTGTTTTTTACGAGAAGCATTACCTACCGCCCTCGCCCTGTAATTACCATAGTGAGCTGCACATTCTCCCTAAGGCACCTTCCCTCTGGCAGGGAGGCTAGAAATGTAGGCCCAAACCCTAAGTGTGGGGTATATGTACAAGGGGATTGTGCCACTGGAGCGTCACTTTTTATGACGCTCCGGTGGCACAATGCCCTGCTCCATATTTACAAAGTGGCATTAAGTCACTTAGCATGGCTTAGCACAGCTTTGTAAATATGGTACCCTTTCATGCAGTTTTCTGCATGAAAGGGGCGTGCAATGGGTGTTGCTGTGGGCGCTCCACGCAACACCGATTGCTTTTTGATGCTGCCCCAGATTTACAAGAATGTGTGAATCTGAGGCAGTGCCAAAAAGTAGCCCCACTCAAATTAGGCGTTAGACTGACGCAATGAGGACAAATACTTTTATTTCGCCTTGTTTTTGCTCCTTCTTTTTACGTGCAAGAAGGTGTCCCTTCCTGCACATAAACAATCATCCCAGCAACGTGTCTGTGTTGGCGCTAGGCAGCTTTTGTTTTGGGAACATACGGGAAAACACAGTGTGCGCCATATTCTTTTGAATACGACGCATCCCTGCATTTTATAAATGACACAGCGCAGCTAAATTGCTTACAGCGCCCGTGCGGCACCAATTCTTTGTAAATATGCCCCAGTGTCCCCGAGTGAGTGAGAGAGCGAGAGAGAAAGAAAGAGAGGCATCCTAGGACCTGTTAATCTCAGGGTCTTCTTGGTAGGCTTGTAAGAAACCACATTAGAGAATGGCAGTGCTTCGTATTAGTGGTGTTGGGCCTACAGGCCGAGCCTCCTGAGCCGCTGCTTTGCCTTTGGTGCAGTGTGAGAGATCACAGTTCATGCCACTGCCACAAAGAGATCTCTTTCTCTCTATAGAAGACAAAGTCAGCTGAAAACAAGAATCTGAAATACCCTGGAGGATGAAGTTCAGAGGCTCTTCTGCTAAATCATGTGCTGGTCTAGAGGTGCACCAGCTTCAAGGGTGTTTGGCGGTGTCCACTGTGTATGATTGTTTTTGGCAGGCAACACCCCACATTTTCTTTTGTTTTTGTGTTGAAAAACTCCATAAAGAAATGGCCAAAAAAATAATGTCCACCGGGTGCTCTTTCATTCAGGTGCAAAAAGCTGCATGCACCAAGTAATAATAGAAACTGGCACATAGAGTGAAAGCAAGTCTGGGGTACGCTGAGGATGTACAGAAGATGTATCTAAGCCAATTAGATCTGTGGTTTCTTGTCTTCTTCTGAATAGCACCTCAGCTGCATGACTAGTGAGGATAGGGGCCATGAGGCAAGTGCCTCAGTTTGTCCAATAAAATGTAATTCAGCGTATTGCTCTTCTTCCAGGATGATGGTTTTTGCCAGGAGCATTGGTACAGTGAATAATCCCAGACAACAAGATGAGGGCTTGTCTGGGGTCTACTGAGGCTGTCACTGGCATTGGTCTATGAGAACCGTAAGCTATGAGACTGGAAGGGGGTGGAAGTCCCTGTTCATGAAACTAGGAAGCATGCCTCTCGAAAACACCAGACTTCAAGCCCACCTGGGGGATGTAAAGAAAAGAGTGAAAGAGGGGCAGGTTTACACCGACACTTCAGGGGTTCCAGTAAACCTTGCTATATGAGATGATAAGTTATAGGCCATGTTATGCTTAATGAAGTTGGAAGCACAACCAAGGATTTATTTTCCTGTACCCATTGTGAGTTCCTTTGTTATGTGTCTTAGTTCTTGAAACCAGCCATCTCCAAAACATTAAAAGCATGAAGCTGAAGAACCTGACCCTAAGCCAAAGCAGAAACACACACGGGTTGGGGAGACTTCTCTGTAATCCTCAGAAGGTGGCACGTAATTTGAATCTACCTATAGAGAGTGATCAATCCAGTACAAGCTGTAACGTTTGTTGTTACAGTTCCATAGTCATGCATCTTTCTACTTCAACTTAATCTTCAGGTGACGGTGCTGAGGTCAGAGTACGAAAGCATAGAGAGAAGCAAACCTACAGAGGATCATGGCAAAACAATATTACCGATGGATGAAGATTACATAGTCCCCCTGCTTGACTCTACATCAGCAAAGCTCACTCAAAAGACTCTAGCGGTGACCAAAGATTTCTCAGGTACTGGTAAGTGGGTAGGAGAGAAGAGGCCTTGCTAAAAAAAACTAGCACTCATTGATAAGGGAAATCTACTTTTTACAATCATTGTCAGTCAGGGTTTTTAGAATTTATTGGAGTTTACATCAAGACACGGTTGGGTTGGACTTTTTGGTATACGCAAGAGCAGCCACGCTTAGTTTTGCCTGTCCAGGTCAGCTCTTGAGGAACCAGGCTTATCAAAAGCAGACATTCATTCACAACTTGGAGACAGTGGTTCCATTGTGCAGAAATGTGTGAATACGTGCATCATCAAATCTCACCCAAGAAGTGCACCTCTCTCCCTCCTAGTCCCCTTCCTCCTCAGAACAGATGGCAGCATTGTAGAATGGAGGTCAGCCATGGAAGGAATCTCAGCCCAGGGTACCAGTCCCACCTTGATATCCAACATTCTTCTAATGAGCAGAAACCACCAGTGTGGTCCAGCAGGCCTACAGACTATTTGTACAGAGCATTACATTCCAGGTGTTGGTCCATAGGATTGACAATTCATGCTCCCAACATACAGTGATGAATGGGTCATGGTTACTCTTTCTTTCTTTCTTTCTTTAAGCTTTATTTTGGCTAATATAGCCATAAAAGCAAGAATACATAAAAACATTTCCAACATGTGAATACAAATACACAGACCAAATCTTCAAGATAATACATACGGAGGGGCAAACAACAATTAATCACGTCATCGGTTGTGCAACTCACAGCTTTAAAATCAAAGACATACATTATAATTTAATTTAAAAAGCCAGATTTTTAAAAAAACTTTTTTCTAAAAGCACATTAAAATGAGGAATCCGTGCATTTCCTAATAACTAACTAGGCCAAGGAAGGGTGCAAACCGCATCGGTACATTACAACTTGCAACCTATCTGTTTCCTTATAAGGTACACATTAAATAAGAACCTACTTATACAAAACACTACTAGTTGCGAGGTATTTGACTTGAGTATACTGCCTCTTTATAAGACCTAATCCCCATGTTTTTACATAAGGGTTTGATCCAACGGTCCCGTGATTTTTTTATAGGCTGGGCAGAAGAGCAATAGATGGACATCATCTTCTTTTGCTTTTTGAAAGCAAAGGGTACACAGCCCACTGGCCTCCTTACCCCCCCACCTACCAGTGTTTGCAGAAGTCTGTAAGACCCCGTATCTAAATTGCAGATATAATGTTTCAAATTCAGGAATATCCTTTATGGTCAAAAATCTCTGGGTCAATGTGCCAAATGTTGAGCTATAAAATAGTTCGCCATTGATATGTGTCCAGAAAGTAGACTTCACAAGCTTTTTGAAGGGTGGTGTCATATTCTGAGGTTCTTCCCAAAAGTGGGAGAACCCTAGCCTGGTAAACCACTGGGAAATGTGCTTTAACCACGCAATCTTCTTATACCCATCGATCCGGATTATTTCTATCAGTCCACTCTTATAGTCACTCAACTCCGGGGTTGTCCATAACCTAACCCAGTACAGTAATGGCCTTAATATGGCTTGGTAGTCTGTCCTTTTAAGATTAATATCCAGAAACACTGGAACTATGGGGGTTCTAATTGGTATTTTAAGCAACCTGCGTATAAAATAATTTTCTTCCTTCTCAAAGTTGCTTTTACAAGAATGCCCCCATACTTCAGCACCATAAAGTGCCGCTGATTGAGCCTTCGCTTTGAATAATTCAAGTGCCGGCGTAATAGCTTTAGAGTGACTACTGCCGTGCACCTTTAGAATAGGCATCGAATTTTGTTTTAAGGTTAATTTACTTTTTTCCAACTGCCCCTTCCAAGAAAGCGTACTATCCAGCATGATTCCTAGATAATTAAAACTCTCCACATACTCCAATTTTTGATTGTTTAAGGCCAGATTCTTCCTAAAAGATTTCTGGGGATTTATGGACATATATTTTGTTTTAGATAAATTTATTTCTAACCCCTTCCCCACACAGCAGTTATTAAAGGAATTCACTAAGTTTTGCAGACCCTTTGGAGTCTGTGAGATGAGAATTGTATCATCGGCAAAAAGTAATGCCTTGATCGCCTCATCTCCTAGTTTCGGGGAGTCATGATCACAGTCTCTTAGGTAGATAGGTATATCATTAACGTATAATGAGAAGAGTGTAGGCGCCAGCACACAGCCTTGGTGCACACCCCGTCCTACTGGTATGGCTTTTGAGGTTTCACCTCCCTTCCCCCATCTAACTTTGGCATAATTCCCTGTATGTAGTCTAATGAGTTCTTTAAGTAGCTCACTAGGGACCGCCATGTTCTTAAGAGTAGACCACAACACTTTACGTGGTACGAGGTCAAAGGCGGCCCTCAAGTCAATAAATGCCACGTACAAACTGCCCTTCCTTATGTTAATGAATTTCCAGCAGATGCACGTGAACCTGAATACTTGATCAACCGTGCTGGTTTTTGACCTAAACCCTGCCTGGTATTTAGTTAATATCTGAGTCCCCTCTATCCATACTAAAAGTCTATTTAAAATATGTCTGGCAAAAACCTTTTGTAAAAGATCTATTAAACTTATTGGACGGTAATTGGCCGGATCATAACGATCGCCTTTCTTAAAAATTGTTACAATTTCAGCCCCTTTCCAGGTTTCGGTAATTGGCGTTCCGGCCACTATAGAATTACATAGGAAATTAATATAGGGCCCCCAAACTTCCACATCGTGCTTTAATAAATCACCAGGAATTTTGTCAGGGCCAGGGGCTTTACCCATTTTGACGGCCTGTAATGCCTCGATAGTCTCTTCTAGACCAAATCACAAGGGAGAGTTACCCGATGTTAAATTAATCTCTTGGTCCCCCATGGTCAACCCCTCATTGACATTAAAATATAGTTTTGAAAAATGGTCACACCATGTTTTTTCATCTAAATAGATATCCCTAGGTGATCTGCCCTTTTTATTTCCTTTTGAGATTAAATTCCAAAAAGCGCCCTGATCTCTCAGTTTAGCCGCATTTAGAAGGTCATCCCATAGGGCATCATCCCAAGCTTTTTTTGCTTGGGTCAGTGTTTTATTATATGCCTGTCTACTATCACTTATACCCTGAGGATTCTTTAATCTGACAGCCTGGATCAAATTCGACTTGGCTACACGACAATCCTTATTATACCATTGATTTACTACCTCTAAATGGTTTTCTTTCTGATTCTTGTCCTTTTTGTAAATTTTACTTAACCCCTTCGCTGCGGCGCGAATCCCGCCGCAGCGCTGGTGGGGTTTGGGGGCTTGACGGCGCCGCTGTGCTCATGACGGAACCACGCCGTAATGAGTCACGGCGTGGTTCCGTCATGACTCCACTCACTGCGCTAATCGCCCGCACCAGGGCCGGCTTTAGAGATTGTGGCGCCCTGTGCGACAATCTTTGTTGGCGCCCCCCCCCGCACACCCCAAACATTTTTTGTGTTGAGTTGTATGGTTTCTCAACCGCATATTAAATATATACAGGATATATTTTAGAATATATAAAATGTATGCTCAAATGTCATGTAAATTAAATAGGGATTAGATGGAGAACAGATATTACGACACCATCAGTCAATTATAGCTTATTTTATAGCCCAAAACAATATACATCTTGTTGATGTAATTATTAACATTTTCTAACTGTTAATTTTGTAAAAACAATTTGCAAATTTCAAGAAAATTGAACTTTACGGGCTTTCATTTTTGCAAATGCCAATATTGATGTGGATAAGTCCAGTTGTTGTGCAATATCATTTTCAATGGATAGGATTGCCAAAGATGATAGCCTTTCATCTTTCATTGTGGATATTAAATATGTTTTAATTAACTTTAACTTAGAAAAACTTCTCTCTCCACTAGCTACTACCTCGGATTCCCTCACTGCCACCCTCCAACAGAGCCCCTCATCTTTAAGTAGCCCCTCTCTCATATGCATTTCATTTGTTGAATAGCGCTACTCATATCAGTGTAGTGTGTGTCCGTACTTTACACCACGCACACATTATACAGAGACAATGAATCATACAAGTATATAAATCAGTATACAGGGAATGCCACATAAGCAAATGAGGATTACAAGGTGTATGAATCACATTTCATCCATGCTGGTGGGCCGGATATTTTAAGAGGGTTTGGTCTGGGGAAACACAACCTTAGGATTTAAAGAGTATTCCATGGGGTCGGTTCAGCTTTACTGATAAAAAAGTATATCTGCCCAAACATACTCATTTTAGCAAAATTAGATTAATGAAAGACTGGGGAAGTTCTAACTATGTCACAAAAAAAGAAAGCGAAGTTCTAACTATACCATTCATGTTTGTATGCAGCTCTTTGATGACAGTTCATTGGTCACTGTCCTATGTTTGGATTGTAACTTCTGAACTGCAAGTAACAAAAGGATCTCTGTGACAAATGCAGTAACCCACTGAGCTTCCACATAAAATACAGTTCATCTGCATTTAAAAACTACTAACAGACAAATGATTGCTCTCCAGCAGGATCATTAATCACCAGCGTTATCTGGGCATCTTTTATTGTCTTATTGTTGTCCTGCATCACACACGAAGTATGTGCCCTGCTGGGCCTGCGCATATTTTTAAAAGAAAAACATATTAGTAACACATTCTCTTACCTACTCCGTTAGTCAAACTTTGTGTCACAGCCTGGAGTCAGGAAAGGTGAATATGAATAAACAAACTTATTTTCTCCTGCGCTGCATAGAAAAAGAAATATCCACGCAGCAGAACATTGTGGCCATTGCCGGGAATGTGGAGATGAAGGGGTGAAAAAATAAACAAAGCCTCGTTAACATGAAAATGGTCTTTTAAAGACCTGTGAAGTACTCGGGTGCGGCTGCGATAATCTCTAAAACGTTGTGTGTGTGCACGCCCGGGAAGCTGTCTCTGCCCGGGCTGACACACACGACGTGTTCTTTGCGCGCCTGCCTTCAAGCCCTCACTGCGAGGGCCAAGGCTCATGTTTGGGTCGCTAAAACCGGGCCTGAGAAGGAGGGGAGGTCACCACCCTATATTGTTTGTGCACAGTGCACATTTAAATTATTGATTGATTTTAAAAAAGTAGACCGTCACCTAACTCACTTTATGTTGCTGCAGAGAGGAGGCTCGGTCTCTGTGCCACTGCCAAAAATCCCGTGGACTGTCGGAGAGCGCGCGCAACCATCAGCAACATTAGCCGCCGGAAGAGTATCTGCGAGTTTTCCAAGGCCCGCCCCCGCTCGCATCCCGCGATGTAGGTAACGGTTTCAGTTACAGGCCAATCAAACGTTCAACACTTAGTTAGAGGCAGTCAGGCAGAGCAATGCATGGGCGGGCAAAACAAAAGCGTGCCTCCTGATTTGGTAACACGGTTTTCCTCTCTTTCCATTTCTACGAAGATACATCGTAGAAAAGAAAGAGGGGACAACCGTTTAACAGTGCAGGCAGGCTCAGTGAGTGCTGTTTTAAGAGTAAGAGACGTAGGTGGCGGCCGGCGCCCCCCTGACCTTGGCACCCGGTGCGGTCGCACCGCTCGCACCGCCCAAAAGCCGGCCCTGGCCCGCACAGGCGGGGAATTAGCGCCGCATGGGAGGAGCGGCCACCAACGGCCGCAGCATGACGGAACCACTCCGTCATGAGCACACGCCGCCCGTGGCTCATGACGGAGTGGTTCCGTCATGAGCGGGAAAGGGGTTAAGTGAGGAGTTAGCGCATCTACCAATTTATAATGAAAATCTAAAACACCCTGGGTGCCCAATAAGGGCATCTGGGATGCTTCAATGGTATCAGCAAAGGTATTGTAAATATTTAGCATCGTCTCTTCTTTAGCCATGATATAGGGCCATCTTATAGCACGCCTATTATTTGTTACCTGGAGTTCCCCAGGGGGGCTACTTAACATAACTTCTTCAGCTATGATAGATATAAAAGGCTCTGAGTATAACCATAGTTGAAGAGGAAAATGGTCACTCTCTGTCCTATGATCTATTTTAAAATCAATTATTAAGTACCATAGGCTCAGGGAGACCAATATAAAGTCTATATGTGACCTACAGTTGCCTTTACAAAATGTTGGAGCCGATGGTCTATCGGACTGGAAACGGCCATTACATGCCCTTAAATCATGGGTCACTGACATTTGTAAAATCTGCATAGCAGCTATAGAGTTTTTAGCTGAACCAGTGGAATCCAGGGGCTGGACATTGTTTGCAATATCCTGTTCATCAAATAGAATGTCCAGGCCCAACACTGGTTCATATTTACAATTAAAATCCCCTCCAACTACTACCTGTGCATTTGGTCTTAGTGTATCTAAAAAAGAATCCAAAAGCTCTACCACCTTCGATTCCTTATTAAGAGGGTGTGGTCTATTATAAATATTTAGTAGATATATAATTTCTTTTCCCCTAGTCACCATTTTTAATCCCAGTAAATCGGGAGAAGAAATCGACAGTTGGGTGATATCTATTTCCAGAGTAACCCTAACCCAAATCACCAAGCCCCCTGACGCTCTCCCTCTTACTGACGGAATTGCGCCACAACAGAATGTTTTGTACCCTAGTCTATGCGGCATTTCTATAGCCCAAGTCTCCTGAAGGAGAATGATATCATATTCCTCAATATAGGAACACCAGGCTGCATCCCGTAGGTTCCTGGCTATCCCTGCTATATTCCATGATGTTAATCTAACAGGTAAATTTTCTTTTGGGCAAGGTGAAAATACATTCACCAGTCTCTCATGCCTTGCTGCACCATCTACAGGGCTACTTGAGGTATTAGTTCCATCAACTGGGAGTTTTACAATATTAATCCCCTCTATCTCAGTACTCCTAATGCAACACTGTCCAGCCTCACCCAAACTAGCATTACTAGCTCCTATATTGTTTGGGAGCTCATCAGTTACCACAGCTTTAAGAGTCGAGACAGGTCTAGCTCTAGCATCATAAGATAATGTAATAGCCTCCATCTTTGTTTGTTCAAGCTCTACAATACTCGGATTCATATCCCCAGCCTGAGTAACTGCAGTAGCCTCTAAATCAAAATTACCGACCGACGAAAGTCAATCATTCTGATCCAGAGTACTTAATGCCAGGTATCTGTTATTTGTAGGGATCTGGAAGGTTGGGCATTTGTTGGAATTCTGGAACCTACTTGAAATATTAACCTGGGGAGCCCTAGCTAGATGACTATAGAAATATCCCAAGGGATGCACACCCACACTATTCTCTCCCAGTACCAACGATGCTGCTCTGAGTAACACAGTCGCAACATGTTGGGGATATTTAAAATTTATAATTATACATTCGCCTCTACAGGTTTTCCTAGCATTACCAATCCAAGAAACCCTTCTAGTCGATAGTATCTGATCCGAATAGTTTATGGGGAACCCACAATTTTTATTCAACCAGGACACTGTTTTCCGTTTAAGAGAGTCATGTGATTCATTTCGTGTACTAGGCTGTGAGGAGTCTAGGGGTGGAACATTTGAAAGAACAACAACATATGGCTCGCACTCTGGAGGTAGATTAATGGAGCGTATTTTTCTTACTGGGACTGAATTCCATGCTGAGCTAGTTGAAGCCATTTTAGACGGAGTGGTTTTTGTCGACCATCCGGCTTCTCACCCTGGGATTAGGTGAGCAAACACTCTCTATCAACGGTGGCTGTACAGCTTTTCCATGTTGTTCCACTATCTCCCTCTGTAAATTACTCTGGACATCAGTTATTTTAGATAAAAGACCACCCAATCTGATCACTTCCGCTGATAGTAAATCTATCTTTTCAACAAGTGGCTTAACGACAACTTCCAATTTGGCTTCAAGTACCTTGGCTATATGAGCCAAAATTTCTGAGCTCATTTCTATATTAGTGCCACAATTGTTGGTCATAGTCTCCTTATGGCCAATAGAACTTCTCTGTGCTGGTTCGGATAATAGCTTGTGCTGTACACCCCCCCCCCCGCTTAAATTGCGTTTTCCTACACTTCCTTACCGCTCTCTTTACAGGAGAGCGTACTATTGGAGCGACCCTGGGCTCGTCTAATAGATTCAGGTCTAATACATCCTGGTCCACAACCATTAGTGCAGGAGACTCCGCTAATAAGCAGTCAGTGACAAGAGGTGCAATAACATTTGGGCTGCTGCTAACGTCAAGGGTCGGAGATGTTAATTCCGTGCCACTCTCTCGGCCCAATGATTTTCTTCTATCATTATTAATTTTACTCACCACCTTTACTAGGTAGTTATCCATGGTTGATTTGTTTTTAGCCATTGGTGTGCTTATGTTACACTTTTTAACTCTCCGGCTATATAACAAACACCTCAAGTAAATGCTACCAGCAGTTTTCAATCTATGCAAGTACCCTGTTAAGTAATCACCCAAACATTAAGCACGAAACACAAGGACAATCTTATTGCTGCGACCAAGCGCAATTAAGAGACGCAACAGTCCGGGAGTAGCCGTAACAGGAAAACAGGCAAAACAGGCGACAAGCAGCCCCGCCCTTCTCCTTTCACCTGGGCATGAAGTGAGCGGCTCAACCCACAAAGTACCTCCAGATGCGTTCAAGGCGAAAAAGTAAGAGAGCTCACGATACTTTCGGGGAACTATTGGCTCTGTCACACGATGGAACACAGAAGCAACAGAAAAGCCGTCAGCATCACCCCCCAGGAGCTGGCCACCGAGGCTACACAAATCACAGCACAATTAAGGGGGCTATGTCAATAATATTTGGCTTGGTCCTTGAATAAGATGTTCAGCACAGTCAATGAGCAAATATGGAACTAACGTTGTTCAAAGGATCTTCCCCCACTTTACCTCGCGACAAGGGGGGTGGCCCAGCCCTGCCTCTCCCTGCCCCGAACGGCCACAGACGGCCCGCCCTTTGCCCGTGCTTAGCCCGGCTACGCCCGCGCGCGTCCCGCGACGCGGGGGCCGAGTCTGTTATTATAGCGCCTCCAGGCGCCAAGAAATCACCGCCGGGTTCCGGGTTCCGGTACAGGGATACCTGGGGATTGAAGTCCCCTCCACTCAGCGGCCACACGGGTCGAGTATGCGGCAGCGGGTGGCAACGAAACCGGCCACAGGTAGGCAAACTATTTGGCAGAGTCTCCCAGTCTATTTGAGGCACCCGCTCCACCGGGGCCGAGTCTGTTATTATAGCGCCTCCAGGCGCGAAGAAATCACCGCCGGCTTCCGGGTTCCGGTACAGGGATATCTGGGGATTGAAGTCCCCTCCACTCAGCGGCCACACGGGTCGAGTATGCGGCAGCGGGAGGCAAATAAACCGGCCACAGGTAGGCAAACTATTTGGCAGAGTCTCCCAGTCTATTTGAGGCACCCGCTCCACCGGAGCCGAGTCTGTTATTATAGCGCCTCCAGGCGCGAAGAAATCACCGCCGGCTTCCGGCTTCCGGGTTCCGGTACAGGGATACCTGGGGATTGAAGTCCCCTCCACTCAGCGGCCAAACGGGTCGAGTATGCGGCAGCGGGAGGCAGCGAAACCGGCCACAGGTAGGCAAACTATTTGGCAGAGTCTCCCAGTCTATTTGAGGCACCAATCTGCAGTACTATGGATCAGACTTCAACTGGTTATTCTCTCAACAATTTATAATTAGGGCTCACGGTTTTCTGGTACTTATTTCTATGACATTTCCATCTGTATTCATCCAGATTTATTCTTTGCTAGTTTTATTTGTATTTATTTTGGGTTTTGTGAAAAAATGAAGCTGGAACTAGTGTAAGATTTTCTCATTTATTTAATTGATAAATATGCACTAATACTTAAATGCCTGGCAGGTTTTAATGATGTGAACACTCACATATGATAAATCAATGCACATATATGAAAACAAGCAATTTTTTGCATGAACTTTGTGCACATATTCTGCTGTTTAAGCCTCTTTACTAAACTTCTTTGCTTCTTCAGACCTCCTTACCTGTCAGTCTGCACAGCAGCAATTGGCTTATCAGTCTTGACTGACAGTATTTAGATTCACTCAAAAACAGTCCAATTTCCATTTTATCCACATTTCAAAATAAATGCAGACTGAATAATAAATGGTTTTCGTGAAGTATTTTTTTAAACTGGTCTTATTGGGGTTAATTTCAGCATAGTATAAACAACTGCTTTCAATGGTTCTCTAGCATAGACATTCTTACATTATCGTCATCCCCTTTCTGCTAATAGTGCTGTCCCAACTTCCACTCCCACCCTCTATGAGTCGCTTCAGTTTTAGCTGTTAGTCCTATATATGTATGATTATGCTTTCGGGTGCACAGTCCATTTTGGAGGGGGTCATACTGTAAGTCATGGTTTCGGCTGGAGCCTATCTCCTCCTATGCTGTTTGACCCATTCCATGTCCTTCTCTCTCAGGTAATAGGGATCATAAGGGGTTCACCACTGTCTCTTCTGACTCAGTTGTCCATAAGTCATCCACCAATCTCCCCAAAACCCTTGCAGTGTCCATCGTTCCAATGCCTCGCCCCGCTTCTTGCTGCAGAATTCTGCTCTCAGAGCTCGCCCACCTTTCCAGTTCTCTTTTCCATGCCCCTGTTTTCGGTCCTTTTCTATCTGTATTTATCTGCAGCAATAAGCAAATTCTGAAAACAGGGAGCCTTATTTATAATCTATCAATGTACACTGCAAGGGCAAGCAATCTGCACAGGATATTTCATGTCAGAAAGGATTTTTGCATTTATGCTGTTACATTTATGAATGTTACAAGAGGTTTAAGATCTGAGTAACAGACCTTGTTGCGATACCTCCTTCTCTACATGCTATCTAGTTTTGGGGAGTGTATGGCAGGTGGATACCTTCCTTTATCCTTACAAACATCAATTCCTATATGTCCTACCTCTGATAACACGTCTAATGGCCCAGATCCTCAGGGATGAGGCTAGTGTGATCCTTTTGGCCCTCTTTTAGCCATACATAGGGTGGTTTTCACCAGATAAATATTCACCGGAGACTGGTCTTTGTCCGTTGTCCTCTGCAGAGCCTGCTTCTCTCAATAGTCATGTTGTGTTGGTTACAGAACCACTGTCAATTTGGAGATTAAGAGAGTCTCCTGCAGCACTTGCCCCTGTTGAGAACATTTGTGTCCTTCTTCTAGGTATCCTGCAAAATTGCACAAGGGAAGCTTTGAACCATGTTCTATTGTTGGTACCAGAGAAGAGAGCTGAACTCCTAGAACTACTGAGCTGAGTGTTGAGTACAACACTGATTGTTACAGATGGTTACATCAGTGAAGTTTTTGTGGCTGGAACTGTGCTACACATTAGTTACAGGTGACTTTCTTTTGCTTTCTGTCATCCGTTTACTTCATGTTACTGTGAGTTGCACAAGGAGGATTTTGTGAAAGACGTGGTAAAGGCAGTAGAAGTCAAAACTCCTAACAAAGATTTGGGAAAAATCAAACAAAAGTGTTTCCGGTGTGGACAATTTGGTCATATGGCCAACAACAGTATTTGTTCTGCTGTCCTGTCCGGCTATTTGTAAACAATACGGACACATGGGGCATTTAACCACTTGTTGTCGCACCTCTGAAAAAGTGTTAAATCTGGACTGGCCACATCAGAACGAATTAGCAGTTTCTCTTGATCCTAATACAAAACCACTAGTTATAGTTTTTCAGAAGTGTTTACTGATAAATTAGGATGTGCTATGAAATATGTACACTGTATAAAACTTAAACCTAGAACTGTCCCTTTACAGCTAAAATAAGGGAAATTCGATTAGGAATACAGAAAGAGTTTTGCAAAGAGATGTTCAGGCTAGAGTCCACTGGGGTTCTGAAACTAATTGAGGCCACAGAGTGGATTTGGTCTATTGTAGAGGCATGAAAACCCACTGGGGCCATTCGTTTGTCCATTGATTTGAGAGGTTTGAACAGAGAAATTGTAGTGGAAATGTATCCTCTTTCGAATATCTCTTATATGATTTCTAATTTGGTAGGTGCAAGATTTTCTACTACTCTTGATGTTGCATCTGCCTATAATGAGATTCTTTTACATCCCTCATCAAAAGCTTTAACTTCATTTAGAGCTCCAATGGGGGCCTACACATTTCTGAGGATGCCGATTGGGCTAGCACCGGTAGAATCAGTATTTCAAAAGGTCGTGAATTCTATTCTGGGCATCATGGAGGATGTTTGCTCTTCCCAGAATTATGAAGAAACCTGGGCAGAGCATAATGGAAGAGTTGTTGGAGTTCTTGAAAGACTTAAAAATGTTGGTCTCACTCTTAATTTGGAAAAAACTGTATATTCGTAAAAATTAAATATTGTATCTAGGACACAAATTAGCATGTTCAGGTGTTAAACCAGAGGAGGTTTAGGTTGACAACATTTGTAAATTAAGCTCTCTTGAGAATAAGGAGGAAGTAGTATCATTTTTAGGCATAGCTGAGTTTTATAACAAGTTCACAAAAACATTTTCTAGTAAAACCCAGGATATGCATGGGGTTTGCAAAAAAGGGGTAGAGTTTGTGTGGAGTCCTCAATGTCAGAAAGACTTTGAATGTGTTAAACATGATTTGAGGCAAACCCCCAATCTTAAGGCATTTGTGGCAGCAGACAGACTAAGGTAGTCACAGATTCTACTGTGTCAGTGAATAATTGTGGAGGGTTTGTTGGTAATTAATCTGCCATTTGGATTGACTAGTTAATCCTCTATAATATAAGATTTGTCTCTTGCCATATTTTTCAAATTATTTATTTCCTTACATAAGTGATAGCCATACAAATTAAGGATTTCCAGAGAAAGCATTTGAGATGTTTTTGTCATATATTATTTAGAGATTAAGAACTGGATATTTCACCCAATTTATAAAGGTTTGGATTAACTTCGAAAAAAAGAAACAACATTTGATTAAGACATCGCCTACATACTTCCATTGATGCTGGAAAGTACCAGGTACATGTGGGCAAATCCGTCATTATCAAATATCTCAAGCTCAAATATTAATGGGTTATAAAAAATTCTCTCTGCTCAAACAGTGCCAAAATTGAGATTCGTATAAGGAGTGAGACTCCATCATATGTGGAATTTGTTAATAGCTTTCTAGTTTAGGATCACAGTGGCCTTCATCTCAGAAAGTGTAAAATCAGCGGGCCATCTTTGAAATACATCTCATGTTGACTAAAGGGCGTAAATTTCTAATGGTCCATGCTTCGAAAAATCCTCCCACTCCTCAATCAAAACACAGAGAGGAAATAAGAGGAGTTTTGTTAATGGTGTGCCTTGATTATTGCAATGTCCTTCACACTATTTAGATTGCATAGACTGCAGAATCAGGCTTTTGTGTTACATCTTTATCCTACTCATCCACCTAACAGGCTCTCTGACTCATCCTAAACCTGTTTCACTACTATGAACTCCCAAATAATCCTGTCCAAACTCTTCCCTCCTCAATCCATTTTCTATCCTATTCATCCAAACCCAACAGACTTACATGTCTACCACTCCCAATAACAATTTATATTTCCTCCCACTAATCCACCCGTGGGTTGCAGAATAGCATGCTACTCACCAAAAGGTCCTTTAAGGCATCTTCAAGGGTAGTAAGAGCTATATACAATAACAATCTCAAGACACAACAACATGCGAAAATAGTTGTGAAAGCAGCCAACTGTCTGCTGGTTGCCTCGAGTTAAGCTCAGGTTGTTAAGTATATTTACACTGAACTACTTACAAAAACTCACTGAAGCCTGGTCTGACCTCTAGCTGTAAATAAAAATAACTCCTGTAAACTTAACACAAGGCTGCTTTTGACTGAGAACCTGCCAAAAAGAAGGCAGTAACTGAAGAATATTTGACAGAGTCTGAACCTAACCCGATACAAAAAGGATCCTCAAACTATTCCAGACCACTTTTCACTAATCTACTGTTACACCCAGCACTACCAAGTGACTGCAAGGTGACCTTGTAGCAAGCAATGATAAATACCACAGCAGCTGAATAGTTTGAGTGCCTCTTCACTCCCGTAGCTGCATAACTCCAACCCCATATAGTATAAAGAGGGAACTCCATACTAAGGCCATAGATAACTGTTATGTTCAGCCATCTGATATGCATACACTTAGCCAAGTCACACCCACATAGCACTTGCTCTCCGAGCACTCAATGGATCACATACTCAATCTCAGCAGGAGGCCCACTGCACACAATACTATGACACATGAGAGAGATTATTAAAAATGCACAATAAAATAGTTAAAATGATATGTGCAATGTAATGTGCAGCTTATATTGAACTGAATTTGTGTTTAAAAATGAACACAAATAGTAAGTAGGCATATGCATTGGTACTAGGCCTCAAAATGTTTGAAAAGCAGCTTTGCTTCATAAATGACTCGACAGAGAAATGCTGAAATCTGCATGAAACTGTTTCAAAGTTGACTTTTCCATGACTATGCCTTTTCTTTGGTGAAGGGCTTCACATAACTGTGCAAAATGTTTCTGATAAATAATTATGTTTTGAAATGTTTGCTAAAAGAAACTTCATAGATAAATGAAGTAATAGAGAATGATTGCACAAGAATGTAATGCCTGAATAGAAATGTTAACCTTAATAAAATATTTTTCCTCATATTATAATAAAGGATGTGGTGCTAAATAATGTCTCAGTATAGCTGATGTTTCTGTTTTACATAGTTCATTGTTACGCTTACATACGATTTATTTTATTAGAAGGTTAGAAATAAGTCATGTTTGTGGGAAAGAATCGAAAGCCTCGCAGGAGGTCCCAATTGCAAATTTTGTTTCTCGCTTCTTGATAACTGTCTGCAGTTCATCATTCAACATGTGGGAAAAGAGGAGGAGAGCTTGTTCTCAGAAGAATCCTGAAATCTGATTGGATGAGAGAAGAATAAGACTCAACATGGACTGCAACATTTCTTTTCGACTGTTTATATTAGTGCGTGTTCCTAGAGTAGAGTAATACATTTTGCCAGATACCTTTCCAGACACCTTTCCCCCCCTTCCATACCTGCTCCTGAGGCTGAAGGCTTTATGCTGAATGCAGAACGCTGATTTATAACCGTTTTGAACTTACTGATGATTGTGGTTTGCTTCTGCTACTGCATGATTATTTTTGTTATTTGCTTGAGATTCTATTGAGTTTCATAAACATCTCTTTATGGGAAGTTTTGCTGATATTGATTGATTGACTCTGAGCTTTATGCTCTATATCACTCTTCCTCATAAACTTGAACTCTTTATGGATTCTGACTATCAGCATTGTTGCCTCATTTGTAGAATTAGAGATTCTTTCATTTATGGAATTAGCCTGATGCTTTGTTCTATGAAAATGATTTTGATCTAATCGTACTTTTATTATCAATTCTGTTAATTGATTGAGATATTGAACTAATTGAATAAAGATATTTTACTAGAAATGATGAAAATAAAACCCCTAAAACTAATTCAAACTCTCATTATTGACTAAACTTTGCATTCAGAACTATGATTATAATTTAAGTGATGACTAGCTCCTTATTCTCATAAATGGTGGTCAAGGTCTGTCGCTCATGTTCTTAGGGTGGAGGAAGATGAAAGAAGAACCTCCATTCAAGAGAGAAATAATAAGAAAAGGAAGTTAGATTCAATTCTATGCATGAGGTGATAATCTTAAATATTTAAATTCTTTCTCTCTCCAGCACACTCACACAAACCTGTTACACAAACAGGACAGTGCACAACAAAAGACACTGCAGTTGATAAGGTGTTATACAATGTTATCACACAACCATCTGTGATCCACTATTTTGTCTGTATGTGACCAGGTAGTGATGTAGACTAGTTCTTATAGACGTTTTTGGTAACAGTGGGAAACTTCGGGCCTGATTACATTCCAATGCACCTGTTATAAGGCAGACGGGACAACCATCACTTTTACCAGCCTCAAAATACTAAATCAGGTCCTTGGTTATAAAGCAATGTGCTATTTTACTGAATGTAAAGCTTCTACCTGTGACTATTCTCACCAAACCTTCCATGTCTTCCAGAATTAGCATAGCTAAACCCTTTCTTATTATGGTAGTCCACATGACTGAAGCATTTTTATTACACGAGGGCCACCCTCAATTGTTCTACATAAAAAAGTTAATTTCCATTGCTCCAGATGCTGTGATGCCTGAATCTCAGCAGTAAACTTCTGCAGGAGTCTACTACTGTTAACTCCACATTGACTTCTTGATAAATGTAATGATTAGGCTTCCAATGCCTATGGCGCTGCTTCTTAACTATAAACTTGTTTAACATCTTTACTCTTTGTCCCAAATAATAAACATTGTACACATCAGATCAGAGTATGAAACACTTCTATGAACTCTGCATACGTAGAGTTCACCTCATAATATTACACACTGTAGGGAAATTGTAGGAATTCTCAGTTCTAATATTCTCCACCACAAACCAAATGCCCCTACTACCCACATCTTCTGACCCTGTTGAGCATTGAGTGATGTCCTGTTGAAGGGCTGTACTGCCAAGGTTTGCAACCTATAATTTTTGTGATCAAGTAAGGGATTTCTACACAGGTCTTCAACAGTGAATCATAAGGCAACAGATTATTAGGATGACAGAATTAGTGTGGTGTTCTTGCTTGAAAATGACTTGTTTGGGTAGAGGTAATGCTTGGGGGGTTTGTGGCTGGCAGAGAGCCTTCCTTGAACAATGGAGGTTTTTATGCTGAAGGGTTGACCTTTTCAGAAGAGCGTCTATGCACGTCAGGACATTGGGCTTGATTACAATGGAGGCGAACCCGCCGGTGGCAGGTTTACCGCCATTGTAAGGCCTTTTTCGCCTGCCAGATCAGGATGGCGGACGGTGTGTCTGGCGGGAGGAAAGCCTGTCCGCCACTGGTCCGACAAAGGCAATCGTTACGATTGCCTGTCTGACCCACCCCGCATCCACAAAATGGTGGCGGGGCCTAGCAGGCACCGCCCACCAGATTTGGATGCTGCATCCCCGCCAGCCTGCCTATGGTGGTTCAACCGCTATGGAAAGGCTGGTGGGCATGTACTGTGGGGGCCTGTTGCGGGCCCCCTTGTGCAGGGGCATGTGGAATTTGCACTTGGGGGGCACCTATGGTGCCCCCCTACAGTTCCCTGCACCAGGTGGCAGGCATCGTGTGGTACCTGCCAACTAGTGCAGGGAAGCACAACATGCATTTTTACCTTAGCTGCGGGTGCTGCAGCCAGCAGCACCTACCGCAAAAATAATGTGTGCTTTAACATACATATAAACTGCCACACATAGGGTCTAATGTGTGAAATCACACTAGATTCAGCCCTGATTGGGTCAAACAGGTACCTGAGTAAAGTGTTTCCCTCCAGGAACAGGGTTCAGGAGTCTAGGGGGCCATCTACAGCACAGGTCGCTTCTAGAGCACTCTCAGTAGTTAGCTTTCTCTGGTTGTCCTGTAGCCCTAGGGCGGCACTGGGCTACACCTCCTGGACAGTGTCCCCTGCTGCAGAGACAGGATGGCACCTTTCTTCTCTCAGCAGGAAGGCTTCAAGGTATTTGGGAAGACCATCTACAACTTCAGCAGAAAAGACAGACTTCAGGTGACGACCCTCACCTCTGGTAGACTGTCTGTCAGGCTGACATCAGCCCTGGTCACACAGCATCCTTCGAACACTTTGCAGTGCTCTCGTTTTCTTGGTCTTGGGCAATTGGAACATGAATGAAGCGGGTGGTTTGGGTCCCACTTTTATATACAACTTCTAGGTAGGGGATGTGGATCTACTGTCTCAAAGCTCAGAACTGGTTTAGGGTGGTTCTCCTTTCAGGTATCTTTCTCAAGTTGCTCTCCAGTCAAAATCAGAGGTAGGCAAAAAGACAGGCATCACCTAGAAATTTCCTCATCAAACACAACAGAGACGGTAGTGCCACCTTTCACCTTTACCCTCAACCAAATGGCAGTGCTCAGGAAGTACTAATCAGCAGGCCCTTGCTTATTAAATTCCTCATGTAATTTCTACAGGTAGCCCGGTCTCCAACCTTGTTCTTTTGGAATCTGGACCTCAACCTTTCAGTCACAGGAATGCAATCAATGCACCTCCACTGTCTGGGGAGTTTGGTCTTCTGTTCTAACTTGTGCTGGGCCAAAGCAGGGACATCCAAAATGGACACCACTGGCTTCAGTACTCATGCTCACTCACACACAGAGGTTTCCTACTATACATGTGGTACACACACTACACATGCACTTGACATACACATAGGCTGTCAGGGAAAGGATCTAGACATGCGCATATCAGTGGAACGTTACACAAAAGGGGCCAGTAGAAAACACCTTCAATAACACAAATAAAAGAAGCCTGGCAACATAATGAGGCACAAACATACTGTATGCTGTCACAACCTCTTTTGTACTCACACACAACAGGCACAGTAGCCCTCTGTCCAGCATGAGGGTACACCTCTGCAGGTCACAGACCAGGTCTAGGGCCTCACAATCAGTGTCAGGCCTATGCTTCTATGTAATGCTAGGGCCAAATAAAAAGTCAGGATACCATATACACAGTTGGACACTCAGAGCAGGGCAACGTTCCCACATACCATGCAGGGGACATTCCTGTCTGACCATGGTGTGTCTAGATTTTTAGTTCACACATGCTGGCTGAAGTTTAGATGTTTGTGATGTTGAAAATATTCAGAATATCGACTGGCATTCAATCTATCCATTGTTGAGATGATTCTCCTGGTGTGCCTTCATATTCCATGCAGGACTACACTTACCTCTGGCACATAAAACCAAGCTCTTGTTCCCTCCTCAGGAAAGAAATGCAGATGCAGATCGAGTTTCTCATCTGCTCTCTTGGACATATAGACAACTTTGTGATTGGTAGAAAACCAGGACATGGAGTATGAGTCTCTCATTCATTTCCCCTCTTCCAGACTTACATTGATCCAGGGAAATAAAGTCGGCTTGTAGGTCAACTCCTGGACTGCATCTAGGCCACTTAGAAGTTGTAATAGGACCAGACCAGAGAGAAGAAGGAAAGGGAGGGGAAAACATGTAAGGAAGATTTGAAAGTGGGGGCATGGGTGGGGAATGCTACTGGATTGTTGGGAGGAACAAAAGTGACATAAGAACAAGATGACCAACCAAAAAGCAGAGGATTGAAATCAAGAAACAAGGTAGAAAGGGACAGATGGGATAATGTCAAGTTAAAAAAGAAAGGTTGGGAGATAGCTCAGTAAAAGGCAAGAGAGAAAGGACACGGGCATCCGGGGTAGAATGAGTAGAGTAAAACAAAACAAAACAGAAAACAAATTATGCACAAAATTCAGTGAATTTTCACTATGCAGTGTAATTTAAAGATAGACCCTATTTTTCTGACCTGACAGAGTTTATCAAATTTACATCTGTTTGGGTTCAGCAGATCCAACTCGTCAGAAGTGACTGTGTATATCTTTACATTCATCAGCATATAAATGCTGTTTGTCATATTACGGTGTCTATTACCAAGGAGATCACAATCTATGATCATATCCAAATATCATTGAAGTACAGTTTGAGCTGAAATCACCATAACAATTTGCTTTTTCTAGCTGCCCATCTAAGAGGAATTAAAGTGATGACGTCACTTCTCGATCTCTTTCACTACTGCAACTAAACAAAGTTCAACCACAGGACAACTAAGCAACACCACAAAGTGATATCAAAGGGATCTTGGCCTCGGCATGAGCTAATATTGTCAAAACAAAGCAAGGGAAGAGCCAAATATCCATCCAAAGGGAAATCATAATTCAATGTCCGTTAAATCTTTAGCCAAAATGAAATCAAGACAAAATGTCCTTTTCATCACCCCTGAGCTTTGCAGCTGTAAACACCACAGCTACACCAGAGTCAAGCAACCACCCACAGTAAAGTGAAAGAGCTAGATCATATCGCATAAAGCGAGCACTGTGAGGACTAAGTTTATACACAGTTTCTGGCACCTTTTTTGGCCACCTACTGTCTTAAGTAGTTGAAGAATAGTAAAAGCGCTATTTTACCGCCTAAAACAATAGTAAATTGTTTCCTGCCCCCAGAAATTTCAAGACTCGTGCTGCATGTGGCAGAAAATGAAGCATCATATGCAGGGCCAGACTGGGAACCAAATCCGGCCCTGACAAAGTGCGGCCGAGCTGTTTGCCATGGCCGGTTTCAGCCGATTTTGTTAAAGCGGCCGATATTGCTGCTATGCTGCAAAAACAGCCCTGTAACTATAATTGCCCACCGGGAAATGCCCTGTGCTTGATACAGCCAGTACGGCCCTGAGAATATATGGACATATCTAAAGAAAACAACAAAATGTTTACACAATAACATACACAAAGCAACATACCAACACAGTTAGAACGTAACAGGGCAAAGCACATAAAAACAGAATATACCACAAGAATCACAATAAAAGACGGCAACATTTTATTGAAGTAATGCAGCACCAGAACACAGGAGTACAAAATATAAAAAACATCATCACCACAAGAACATGCCACACAACAAATGTACACAAACTTTCTTGTCTCACATTACCACCTCTTGAATTGTCTTTTTATAATACAATGATGAAAGGTATTTAGAGCAAGGACTACCTTAACTGACCAACAAGGACATGTAATTGCGGCAATCAAAAATGGCTGGTGATATGTCCCCTAATGTTAATTCTACCTCACCATTGCACCAATACAGACTTCAAACACATGACTAGCAATCAACCTCGCAAAGTGAAATCAAAGAAATGACTTCCCATGTACATCCCTTTACTGCTGTGCATGTACAAACTTCAATCACAGAACATACAAAACATTCAGGATGATGCTAGATGCTGCTATCTCTGCAGAAATAGCTTGATAAGTTCAATACCTTGTTGTACATCAGCATGGCTGCTTTTCAGCATGGCTAAGGTTAGTGGCGTACAGGAGAGTGGCATGGAGTGGAGTGAGGTATTGTAGAGTGGAGTGGCGCAGGGTGGAGTAGAGTGGAGTGTCGTGGAGTGCTGTGGAGTTGCGTAGAGTGTCATGAAGTGGAGCAGAATAGAAGGGCTTAGAGTGGACTAGAGTGGCATTGAGGGGAGTGGCATAGAGTTTTGTATCGTGGAAAAGCATAGAGGAGAGTAGACTGTTGTAGAGTGGAGTGCCCTAGAGTGAAGTGGTGTAGAGTGGCATAGAGGGAGTTGCATACAGTGGAGTAGAGTTGAGTAGAACAGAGTGGCATAGAGTGTAATACATTGCGCAGAGTGGAGTGGCGTAGAGAAGAGTGGAGTGGCTCAGAGTGGAGTAGAGTGTTGTGGAGTGTCGTTGAGGGACTAGAGTTTCATAGAGTGGAATAGAGTGGAGGTGGGTAAAGTGAATGGGCTTGGAGTAGAGTGTCATTGAGCAGAGTGGAGTAGAGTCTCATAGACGGGAGTAGAGTGTTTTAGAGTGGAGTGGCATAGAGTGTCATAGCTGTTGTAGGCTGGAGTAGAGTGTCACAGGGTAGAATGGTGTGAAATAGAGTGGAGTAAAGTGGCATGGAATGGCATAGGAGTTGTATAGAGTGGAGTAGAGTGTTGTAAAGTGGAGTAGAATGCCGTGGAGTGCAGTGGCATAGAATGGAGAAGAGTGTCATAGAGTGGAGTAACATAGATTGGCATGGAATGGAGTGGCATAGAGTGGTGTAGTGTGTTGTAGAGTAGAGTGGAGTAAAGTGGCTTGGTGTCGCACAGAGGGAATTACGTAGAATGAAGTACAGTATCATCGAGTGGAGGGGTGTAGAGTAGAGTGGAGTAGAGTAGAGTGGCATAGAATAGAGGGGCCTAGAGTGGAAGGGTGTAGAGTGGCATAAAGAAGAGTAAATTGTTGTAAAGTGGAGTAGAGTGGAGTGGCAAAGAGTGGAGTAAAGAGTCATAGAGTGGAGTGTCATAGAATGTAGTAGAGTGTCATAGAGTAGAGTAGAGTAGAGTGGCATAGAGTGAATGGGCATAGAGTGTAGGGGCTTAGAGTGGAGTGGCATAGAGTGGAGTGGCATGTCGAGTATCATAGAGTGGCATAGTGTATTGTAGAATAGAGTGGAGTAAAGTGGCTTGGAGTTGCATAGAGGGAGTGGCGTTTTATAGAGTATTGTAGAGTGGAGTGGAGTGGCGTAGATTGGAGTGGTGTGGCATAGAGTAGATCTGAGTGGCATGTCATAGACTGGCGTGTCATAGAGTGTCTTAGAATAGTGGTGCATTGAGTGGCGTAGAGAGGAATGGTATGTCACAGAATAGAGTGGAGTGGCATGTCCTAGAGTGGAGTGGCATGTCCTCGAGTGGCATGCTGTTGAGTGGAGTGGCATGTTATAGAGTGTCATGGAGTGGCGTAAAGTGGAGTGTTGTAGAGTGGTGTGGCATGGAATGTCATAGGGTGGAGTGACATAGAGTGGAGCAGAGTGAAGTGGCATGTCATGGAGTTGAGTGTCCTAGATTGGAGTGAAGTGGAGTAGAGTGGCATAGAGTGGCTTGGACTGGAGGAGCATAGAGTGGCACAGAGTTAGGAAGAGAGTTGTAGAGTGGACTGGTGTAGAGTGGAGTGACATAATGTGGAATACGCATAGTGTGGTAGCGCACTGCCAATACAGGGTACACATTTTCCATTCAAATTACCGTTATATTTGCACAGACATTCAGTTTTTAATGATAAAACTATACAGTGCACAAGCGATGTGTGCAAATGGCATCACCTACTGTATTGATTTGTTTTGATCGTATTAAAATATTTGCTTCCTCCACACTTCAGAATTACAAAACATTGTGCTTCATTTGTGCTTTTCTAATTCTGACATATTCTGAAATATCTTCATAGATATTTAAATTTTGTTGTGTGCTAGAAAAAATCGTTTCTTTCACAACACTGGTAATCCACAAGAGTGTCACATAAATCCTCTCACTTTGAAATCAGAGAAGGAAACGTAAATACAAAGCTCCCTCAGAAGACAGAGCATGACATTTGACTTCTGTCTTTGAATGCACAGCAAATGAGACAAGCACAAAACGTAAAGGCCTGTTTACAGAAAGCGAGCACTCATGAAAAAATACAAGGAGCGATGGTAAGCAGGCTATGCTCCACAGTAGGGACAATATCAGGCTGGACAGCCTAAAACAAATAGAGAAAACTAATAGAAAGCAAACAACTGTGAGTTACAAAACACTAAGCATTCCCAGGGAAGTGATGGAGCAAGGATTCAAGAAATCAAAAGTTGCTCGGAGCAATCCCTCATTAACAGTACTAGTTATTAGAACTAGAAAAGAAAACAAAATTGATATACACGCACAACATTGACATATGGGGAAAAGAGCTTTACGCATGCTTAATTAATGAAAATAGAATGCAACGCGACTAAAACATGCTTTAAACTGGAAAACGCTTTTGCTCATGTGTGAATTAGAACTACGTAGATAGTAACGTGACTAACCCGTTTTGAGAGGGAAAACTCTCACACATGCGCAGAAATTACTAACATTAGGCCTTTAGGCACCATGTGCCTAGCATATGCTTGCCTAAATTTAAAGAGAGCTGTCGCTGCTAATGCTTTTGCTTAACAAAGGAGAAAATAATATAGTATAGAGTAGAAGTGGGTGGTGAACAGCGAAAATCACTTATTTGAGAAATTTAAAATTTTTTAATGATTCTTTATTAATAGTGTACGTTTGGGCCTCATGTGGCATACAAGAGAAAAAGCTAGCGACAGAAATGGAGGCGAGCTAGACATGCGCAGTGTAATAGTGATGTGACCCGCTGACCGAGTCACTGACAGGCTGCCAAGAGCCAAGGACACCCGCCGTGTGTAAATTCTTTGCGACTGTAGAACTGAATTGAATGTATTTGAATAGTAACATTAAATACATGTGAATGGAAATGAGGCAGAATATTAAATGAGCTAAAGGGGATGGGTTTTGTTAGACAAAAGCTTTATTAAAAATTAAAAATGTCAGCGTGAGGTGATGATAACTCCCCTGTCCCTGTCCAATCAGAGTTTGTATTTAATCAAGATTTGTAACTTTTGAGGGTGGGACATGCAGAAATGAAGACTATAACTAGAGTGACTTAATTTTTAAGAGTTGTCATGCTTGCAAGCGGGGCGAGGCAAGCACGAGTGTAAGAGAGAGGCAAGAACTACTGCTGCTGAGGAAAGAGAGCAGACTGGGAAGATTCACCTCTGAAAGATACTTGATTAGATCGAACATTCCGGAAGAATATCGAGGAGGGAGAGAGTGCAAGTGAGGGATGCGTCCCGGTGCGTCAGGTCTGGAGAGAAGTTTAGTAAGTATTACCCTGTCCTGAGTCTGTCCTATAGCCTTTTTCTCCTGAGTTTAAATCAGGAGACCACCACCAGCCCTTTTTGGCCAGAGAGTTGGGTTTCTATAACCACCTTTGGGTAATTATTATTCTGTCTTAAATGTGCATACCTTTTGCAAATGTATTATTTATTATGCCTTCTGCCTCTTTATCTTTCCACTCTTAATGCATTGATTTGTTGAATGAGTCTATGAAATGAATGTACATTGTTAAATGAATTTTCTCTCCCATGAAATTTGGATGGTGTTTGCACTGTGAATTTGTATTAATGATCATTCATTTAAAGACTGAGATTTAGATAAACTTATTGAATCTTACCCTGAGTCTGTGGTTTATTTCATTAAGATATGTACGTTTTGTTAGTTAATTTATTCATATAACCACCAACTACTCAACTAATGGTCCATCGACCATAGGAAGAGTGTTGATCAGTGAAGATTAGTTAGACATTTAATAAAGATTTATCAGGAGTAAATTGAATTTCTGGTGAGTTAACTAATCAAAATCAAAGTGAATTATAAACGTGACCCTCAGCGAAACAGCCAAACAATCTGATTGTTGTATATGGGCCCATTGAAATTTTCAGTTGTTTGTGAGGTGTTCATCCCTGGCTTTCCTGCTGGATCAGAAGCTTCCAGAATGTCACCAAAGTCTTTAGCAAACTAGACAGCTGAGCTGTCTGGCAGACTTGGTCCTAAAAAGTGACATTTCTTACTGATGCTCTTACATGCTAGTCCTTCCCAGTGGCCTAGCTAACAATAGTTAGGAGGTGCAAGGCCTAGGGGTGTGACTCGTGTGCAGGGACGGACTGGAAACCAAAACCAGCCCTGTCAAAGTGCTCGGCAGGCCACCTGGGGTTTGAGGGTGCTGCCGAGCTCATTAACCGGCACCCACTTGTGCGGCGCACCAGGGTATTGCCAGGTGCCCGCTACGGCCAGTCCGGCCCTGCTTGAGTGAGGTGCCCTATGCACCCCAATTATGACAGTCTTTGCCTACTAAACTGTGTGGTAGGGACGGCATGTTCCTTGTTTGGAAAAAAAGACCCATATATATCTTGCCACGCCACTGACCCTCTCTTAGGGGCTTATTTACAAGCCAGTGGCTCCACACTGACGTCACTTTTCCCATGTTAAAAAGGACGCAAAATTGGCGCAAGGGGCTTGTAAATCTGCCCCTTAAAGTCTCCCTGTCGCACCTCTCTCCTCCATGGAAATTCGCGCGTTACATAAACAGCTTATAGTTGGGATCATCTCCCACCAGCACCGTGAAACAGCCTAGTCAAAGTATCCCTTAAGTATAACACGCCTCCTGTCTGGCCAGTCAACTCCTCTGACTTCTCTGGCCACAAGGACAGTTCCCGCATCCTTGCCGCTGACCGCGGCACCCGCAGGGGGCCAATAGAGTGGTCGGCACTCTAGTGTCGGCTGGGCACCAGAGTCCCCTCCCCCGCCCCCCCTGGGGGCAGGGACTCCGGTGAGTCCCCCCCTCTACCTCCCTGGGCGTGACGCGATAGGCGTCACTTCCGGGGGTCATCGTGGCCCAAGGGGAGGCTATATAGCCCTCCTCCACCATGAGGTCGCCCTCTTTTGCCACGCTCGCCGCATCGCTCACCGTCTCGTCCATCTTGTTGCAGTCCGTCGGTGTGCTGCTAAAGTTCAAAACGGTGAGTGCCGCCCGCTACCTTCCCCGGCCCTGTCCCTGGGCAGTACCAGGTCGTACGAGGCCCGTTGGCATCGACTGCCATGGGTGGGTGGGGCGCGAGCCCCGTGGCATTCCTGCCCATATTTTAACATGACGTTTTACGTTTGAGGGGGCGGGTGATCCGGGCGGCGGGCCTGGGGGGTCTTTGGTGAATCGAGGCCAGGCAGGGGGCAGGGGCACTGACGAAGAGAGCCTCTCTTATCGGGGATCCAGTGCTACAACACCGTTGTCCCGTTAACGCTAGCCTCCCGCTGGCGACGGTCACCCGTGCCTCGAACTGCACCCCGAATTTCAGACTAAATGGGGCGATTTTGTAGCACGTTGAATTTAACGTGAAAAGCATTGTTAAATAGTAGATTTAAATACCAATGTGCCCGCAATATTGTTTGCGAACTTGTGTTGCGAGTCTCGCTGATGCTATAATGCGATAGCATTCCGACTCACCAGGACAGGATGTGGTCCATTGCCTGGACTGCCAATTTTGGCGCTGGAAACCAGGGTCGGAGCCTCAGGGTGTCGCTCACATCCTGTATGTAAGGCACACCGATACCTTCGTTTTCAAGTTTGCGCGATATAAAATCTGCATTACTCAAACAATGGTGGCGGTTGCCGCAATGCGGACGTGGGGCCATATAAGGCTTGGGGGTCGGGCATATCCGGTGTGCGTTACGTCCCGTCCCCCCCCCCTGTGATTCCAGGCAAATTACTTAAGCCCCTGGTACCTAAACTGTTGTTCCCTGTATCTGGTCAGATCACTATCTGCAAAAATTTACACTTAGATTTCCGCCTATCAAGAAAACCTGCACTGCCGAAGGCGGCCTTGCTAGGAAGCGGAACACTGTCAATAAAAAGGAATTCTTGGACACACTAACCAAAACTACTCCGCCCCTTGGCACTGACATTAACACGACAGAAATGAACGTATCCGAATGGCTACTTAATGCTAGCAACAAACATGCACCTCTTAAAAAAGTAAAATTAGCCCGGCGCGCTGATGCACAAAAATGGTTCTCTAATGAACTTAAAATCCAGAAACTGGCTGTGCGCCAGCTAGAGAGGCAATGGCGTCAGAAATACTACCCGGACAAAAACCTCCTCTATATCGCAGTCCTGAAAGAATACAAGAAAAACATCCTGACTGCTAAAGCTGCCCATTTTTCTACACGCATTCTCAACTCCAATAATAATTCCAAAGAAATTAGTAAATGAGCTATCCAACCCAGAAAGAATTCTACTAAAAGCTATGCCCTCACAGACTCTATGTAACTCTCTCAACGATTTTTTCATCGAAAAAATCGCTGCTATCAAGGCCAGCATTCCCAAAAACACACTCACTTCGACTCCCTCTGCCTCCCACCAAAACAATTGTATCCTTGATGATTTCCCCATGATTAGCATTGAGACCTTTCCCGATCTCCTAGCTAAAATTAAATCCGGCTCCCCTCTGATTGCTGCCCACCTAACATACTTAAAGACTGCCTGACAACGTACCCTGGTCCGGCAGTTGCCCTCCTGAACGAGTCACTCTCATCCGGTCAAGTCCCTATGGCTTTCAAAAAAGCCATAGTTGTACCCCTTTTAAAAAAAACAGGTGCTGACCCTGCGCTTTTACCGAACTACCGCCCGATTTCCTTACTCCCTTTTTTAGCAAAGGTTTTAGAGACGCATGTGGCTAAATGCCTATCCAAATATCTGGAAGAATCCAAATACCTCGATCCCCATCAGGCAGGTTTCCGGCCGGCTCACTCTACCGAACCTGTCATTCTCGCCGTCCTGGACACTCTCCGGGACAACGCTGATAGAAACTCCCCTCTGGCACTGGTATTGTTGGAGTTATCCGCCACCTTTGACACGGTCGACCATTCTATCTTGGCCGACCGTGTCAGGTCTGCGGGTATTCAAGGTGCGGCAGCCCGCTGGTTCACTTCGTTTCTGGAGGATCGTTCCCAGGCTGTTCGCCAAGGGCACTTCTTGGCTCCCCAGCATAAAACGACCTGTGGTGTTCCACAGGGCTCAGCCCTCTCCCCTCATTTGTTCAATATCTACATCGCTCCCCTGATTCAGTCCCTGAAAGATAGAAAGGTGACAGTCTTCAATTATGCTGACGACTTACAGCTGGCCTTCAAGATTGACAACTCACCTAGCTCTGTCTCCGATTTTCAGTCCACCATGTTGCATATCCAACAATGGATGGACTATAACCACCTCAAATTAAATCCTGGTAAGACAGAGCTTGTTCTCACTGGAGATAGCCACAGGTTCTGGGGCCCACACTATTGTTATGTTATGTTATGTTAAGTGCAATTTATAGAGCGCGCTAACACCAAAGGCTTCATGGCGCTTTAAGACAGAGTGAGTGAGAGGGAAGCGTGAGTGACGATGTTTTTAACCAAGGGGTGGGAAGAGGTGAATTTTGAGTGATTTTCTGAAATTCAGGAGGGAAGGGCTGGATTTGATGGAAAGAGGGAGAGGATTCCAAAATCCGGGAACTAGGTGGGAGAAGCGACGACCACCGAATTTCTTGGTTTGGGCTTTGGGGGTGACTAGCAGATGAAGGTGGGCTGATCAAAGGTTGCGCGTTGGTCGATGGGGAGTGATTAGGGATTTGAGAAATGCGGGGCCGGCGCAGTGGAGGGCCTTGAATGTGAGGCAGGCCACCTTGAAAGCTGCCCTTTGGCTTATTGGTAGCCAGTGCAGGCTGTGAAGTAGAGGTTTTGCCGATTGCCATCTAGGAGTTTTATGAATGAGGCGGGCCGCTTGATTCTGGACAACCTGAAGGCGGTGCAGCAAAGATTGTGGGAGACCGTGGTAGAGGGAGTTGGAAAAGTCCAGACGAGAAAGTACTAGCGAGATGACGACCTGGGTGAGTGCGGCAGGCTGAAGTAGATGGCGAACTTTGCGGATCTTCCGGAGCTGGTACATACAAGATGAGATGACCGCACCCACTTGAGCTTTGAGAGAAAGTTCGGTGTCGATAATCACACCCAAGCTCTTCACTGATTTGACCGGGACTGGGGGGGCATCTAGCTCAGGGGGCCAGAACTGCGAACCCCAGTGAGCATGGCTGAGTCTGGGGAGAAGGAGCTCGGTTTTCCCGGGGTTCAGTTTTAGCTGATTCAAGTTCATCCAATGTTGGATATGGATCATAACAGTTTGAAACGTATTGATGGCATGAGGTGAGTTTAGAGGGAGGACAATCTGTAAATCATCGGCATAGTTGTAAACAGTAATGTCCCATTTCTGAAGTGAGTGGATCAAGGGCCGGAGGTATAGGTTGAACAGGAGTGGTGAAAGGGAGGAGCCCTGAGGGACTCCACAGGTCGTGGGAGTTTTTGTTGCGGTATAGGGGCCCAGGCGGACAGCCTGTGTTCTTCCGGTCAGGAGGGACTCGACCCACTTAAGGGCGGTACCCTGGATGCCTGCCTGTCCGACACGGTGGAGAAGGATGTTATGGTCCACCGTGTCGAACGCGGCCGACAGGTCCAGGAGTACAAGGGCTTGGGGGACCCCTGCGTCCGCATTACTCCTAAGCGTGTCCAGGACTGGTGGAATGACGGCCTCAGTAGAGTGGGCAGGTCTGAAGCCAGCTTGGTTGGGCTCAAGGTGGCAAGAAGATTCAATAAAATTAGACAGGCATCGGGTGACGTGGGCCTCCATTAATTTGGAAAAGTAGGGAAGGAGGGAGATGGGACGATAATTGGATGGTTCCGCGGGGTCAGCGCCAGGTTTTTTGAGGTGGGGCACTAGGATGGCCTCCTTGAGAGAGCTAGGAACGATGCCGCTGCTGAGTGAGCCATTCAGCAGGGTTAGGATACAATCAGGTAGATTGAGGCAGATATTCTGTAAGACAAATGGCGGACAGCAGTCGTTAGGGGAGCCAGATTTGACACGAGTAGCGAGTTCCGCTAATGAGATAGGGTTCAGAGCCGGGAAGGTGGTAAGAGTCAGGGGGTCGTTGGAGGAGGTGTCCGAAGATTGTGGCTGGGATGGGGAAGGGATAGAGTTTTTAATTTTTATGATTTTTTCCACAAAGAAGAGGTTGAGAGTGTCACATGTTTCTTGAGTGGGGGTCTGGGCTGGGAGGGTTCTGTCGTCTGTGGTGAGTTCATTCATGACTTTGAACACCTCCTTTGATTTATTAACCGCAGACGAGATCCTATTGGAAAAATGGATCACTGACATAATATCGACTCCAAAATATAGACCTACAAAAATATCGATGCCAAAATATCGACTACAAAAATATCGACTTCCTATCTACAAACAGGTAAGTACAAAAATATCGAGTCTAAAATATCGTTGTAAAAAATATAGTCAGTCAAAATATCGATTTTTTTTAAATGTATTAAAAGTAATGTAAAAGTAATTAAATAACAAATATAATTAACTAAAACATATTTAAAAATACTTAAATAACATTAAAAATAATAAATAAATAATGTAACTTCAAAAAAATAAACTTACATTTTTTTTAATAGATATATATAAACGTAATATTAATACAAAATAATCAATATTTTTACCGTAGGATAGCGGCTGGGTAAAATGTACCATTACCACTCCAGTGAGTGCAACAGTAGGGAAAGCGTCAGATAGCGTAGGGGTAAAAATTACTATTCCCACTCCAAAGAGTGCAACAGTAGGGAAAGCGTCGGATAGCGGAAGGGTAAAAATTACTATTCCCACTCCAAAGAGTGCAACAGTCGGGAAAGCGTTGGATAGCGGAAGGGTAAAATTTACTATTCCCACTCCAGTGAGTACAACAATAGGGAAAGCGTCAGATAGCGTAGGTGAAAAAATTACTATACCCACTCCAAAGAGTGCAACAGTAGGGAAAACGTTGGATAGCGTAGGGGTAAAAATTACTATTCCCACTCCAAAGAGTGCAACAGTAGGGAAAGCGTTGGATAGCGGGAGGGTAAAATTTACTATTCCCACTCGAGTGAGTGCAACAATAGGGAAAACGTTGGATAGTGTATGGGTAAAAATTACTATTCCCACTCCAAAGAGTGCAACAGTAGGGAAAGCGTTGGATAGCGGGAGGGTAAAATTTACTATTCCCACTCCAGTGAGTGCAACAATAGGGTAAACGTTGTATAGCGTATGGGTAAAAACTACTATTCCCATTCCAAAGAATGCAACAGTAGGGAAAGCGTTGGATAGCGGGAGAGTAAAATTTACTATTCCCACTCCAGTGAGTGCAACAATAGGGAAAGCGTCAGATAGCGTAGGGGTAAAAATTACTATACCCACTCCAAAGAGTGCAACAGTAGGGAAAACGTTGAATAGCGTAGGGTTAAAATGTATTATTCCCACTCCAAAGAGTGCAACAGCAGGGAAAACGTTGGATAGCGGGAGGGTAAAATTTACTATTCCCACTCCAGTGAGTGCAACAATAGGGAAAGCGTTGGATAGCGTAGGGGTAAAAATTACTATTCCCACTCCAAAGAGTGCAACAGTAGGGAAAACGTTGGATAGCAAGAGGGTAAAATTTACTATTCCCACTCCAGTGAGTGCAACAATAGGGAATGCGTTGGATAGCGTATGGGTAAAAATTACTATTCCCACTCCAAAGAGTGCAACAGTAGGGAAAGCGTTGGATAGCGGGAGGGTAAAATTTACTATTCCCACTCCAGTGAGTGCAACAATAGGGAAAGCGTTGGATAGCGTAGGGGTAAAAATTACTATTCCCACTCCAAAGAGTGCAACAGTAGGGAAAACGTTGGATAGCAAGAGGGTAAAATTTACTATTCCCACTCCAGTGAGTGCAACAATAGGGAATGCGTTGGATAGCGTATGGGTAAAAATTACTATTCCCACTCCAAAGAGTGCAACAGTAGGGAAAGCGTTGGATAGCGGAAGGGTAAAATTTACTATTCCCACTCCAGTGAGTGCAACAATAGGGAAAGCGTTGGATAGCGTAGGGGTAAAAATTACTATTCCCACTCCAGTGAGTGCAACAATAGGGAAAGCGTTGGATAGCGTAGGGGTAAAAATTACTATTCCCACTCCAAAGAGTGCAGCAGTAGGGAAAATAATAATTTAATATTTTTATTAAAATAATTTAATTATTAATACCAATACCGCACTTATTAAAATTAATTACCTATCACAAAATATGTAATAATCAAATAATTATAAATACCAATAAATATTTTTTTTAATTAATTACCTATTAATAATTAATTAACAAACAATTAATTTTCAATACCACAAATGAATAAATACAAATAATACCAATAATAATTAATTAATAGTAAATTACTTATCAATATACAAAATTAATTTCAATAATTAATTATTTAAAATTAAATTACTTCTCACCATATTCCCCTATAAACCCACAACCCACTACTAATAATAAAGTAAAACAATTAACATAATTATCAATTAAACAATTATTAAAAATTATTAACCAATTAATAAAAATTAATTACCAATTAATAATTAATCAACAACCAATTACCAATTAATACAAATTAATTACCAATTAATAATTAATCAACAACCAATTAATTTTAAATACCAAAAATTGATGAATAATCAAAAATGCAAATTAATAATTAATTAACAGTAAATTAATTATCTATACCAATAAATAAAAATAAATATTTACTTCATTATTATTAAATTACTTCCCACCCTATTCCCCTATAAACCCACAACCCGCTACGGAATTAAATTACGCAAAAATGTAATAACATAAAATTCATTACTTTAAAAAAATTAAACAAACATTACAAAAAATATACACTTTTAACACATATACTAACATGCAAAACACTTTAAAAAAATCGATATTAATAAATATTCGATATTTTTTCATGCCTATATTATGACATTCGATATTACTTACCTGCAATTCGATATTTTTAACGACTATATTATGTCCATTCGATATTGTGTCCATTCTATATTTTAGACTCGATATTATGTCCATTCGATATTTTTTTTTCGATATTGTGTCTAGTTACCGGAAAAATGTTCCGATTTTGCTAGGGTAATGGCAGTTTTGTATTCTTTGCGTGCAGCCATGTAAGACAACCTGGCTGAGTTAGAATAATCGCGTCTCCAGATTCGTTCCAGCTGGCGCGTTTTTAATTTGTGATGCTTGAGGTCATCAGAGAACCACCTATGGGAGTTATGATGCCTAGTGCGGGGGAATTTGGTGAGGGGGGCAAACTGGTCGCTGGCTGACCTCAGCCAGTAACCGATGTCATTTTCTATAACGTCAATGTTGTCAGTGGGATTAAAGACTGGGCGGGTGTCGGCCAGGGTAGTGAGAAAGCCCTGGGAATCATATGTGCTCCATTTCCGTGAGGAGCCACCAGCCATCAGAGGAGCAAGAATCCGGCCGACGACAGTGATGGAAGTTTCAACTAAATGATGGTCTGACCAGACGCAAGGGGATATTGCTGGCTGAGACAGAGCCAGATTGCAGGTCCAGATCTGGTCCAGGATATGGCCCTTGATATGACTGGGTCGGGTGACCTGTTGGATAAGGTTTAACCCCTTCAGTGCCCATGACGAGCTGGACTCGTCATGGGCTGCGGTGGCGCTGTGCCCATGACGAGTCCAGCTCGTCATGAACTCCGCCCGCTAATACAAAGCGCGGCACTGGGCGGGGAAAGGGGCGGGCATGCAAGGGGTTAAGCTGTTGAGAGACTCAAAGAGCTCAATAGCATGGGGGCCGGTGTTGATATCGTTGAACCAGTAGTTCAGGTCGCCGAAGAGGGCGAAACTGGAGTGTTGCGTTAGTAGATTGGATAGCTGTTCGCTCATGATGGTAGAGAAGGATGGCATAGGATGTGGAGGCCGGTATAAGAGGAGGAAGGTGAGGGCACCGGCGTCAGTTTCCAAGCTAACCAGCAAGTTGTCCACCTCTGGAAGGGGGAGGGAGTAAGAAGAAGTAGAGTTCAGGCGCTTAGATATGATGGCTGCCACCCCACCCCCGGGCCGGTCACCGGGGCGATCGGCGTGGAGGATGTAGTAGTCAGGGGGGAGGGCCGCCAGAATATCTGGGAGGGATTCCGATGTTAAACAAATTTCCGTTAGCAGGAGTATGTCAGGGTTGTTATTAGACAACAGGATGTCAATGTCCTCGTGGTGTTTTACTAAAGAGCGGGTGTTCAGATATGACACCCTGATGGAAGTGGCGTTCCTGGTCGGTTTAACTGTAGGAGTACGTCCACATGGAGAGAGTAGAGCAGGGCGCATAAGGCCGGCTGTGTGTATACGGCTGTGGGAATTAGGAGACACCGGGGGGGCAAGATGCTGTAGGTCTTTGAGAGCTTGTGCTGAGTATGAGATGGGACGGCCAGCATGGTTTGCCCTAGGGCCCGGCCTGGCACGGATGGGCGCAGGCAAGCTTTCCTTTGGCGCGCCTTTGGCGCGCAAGCGGCGCACCCGCTGCGCTCGTCTGCTGCGCGTCCGAAAGATACACATTATTTATAGGTCTGGAAGGGTGGTGGCTGGGGGCGTGGCCTCTGAAGGGGGCGTGGCCTGCGGCCTCGCCGAGATGGCGGCAGGAAGAGATTGTTTGCTCTGGGGGCCTCGGCAGCGCTAGATCCACTGCGCGGAGCACAACCGGAGCAGAGTAAGTGACACGTGCAACAAGTTAAAGTGACAATCAAATTATTCGTAAATGTTTTAAAAAGAAGTAAAAACGCTCTCAGCTTCCGCCTCAAGAGCTCGGTTCAGTCTTACTATTGGCCTCCAGAGCTAGGACCCGCCCCCTCCCCTTTCTACCTCGACCAAAACACTAGGAGTCTCCATCAACAGTGACTTGTCACTGAAAACTCAGGTTGGCACAGTCATCTCCAAGTGTTTCTTTCAACTGCGCAAGATCAGGAAGATACATCGCCTGCTCACTCATGAGGCCCTGATCCAGGTTATAATTGCCACAGTCCTGTCGCAGACTATGCCAACTCGGTATACCTAGGCATGCCACTCTACCTTTTTAAACGACTGCAGATGGTTCAGAACCACGCAGCCAGACTGATATCTCGACAACCGAGATGGCAACCGGCAACTCCCCAACTGAGGAAATTGCCCTGTCTCCCCGTTTCCCAGCGCTGTGCCTTTAAAACGGGTTGTCTCATTTTAAAGCTCTGCATAGCAACAGTCCCGCATTCATTAACAGCTTACTTCTTAGGCACATTCCAACACGTAACCTCAGATCTGCCCATCTCGCTCTCCTAACCACCCCGGTTTTCAAACAAGTACGCTTAGGTGGCTGTAGATTTGCCACTCTTGCCCCTAAACTTTGTAACTCCTTCCCATTGGAAATTTTATCTTGCACGGACCTTCTGCAATTTAGGAAATCCCTCAAAACGTGGTTATTCTCTCAAGCCTTCAATTAACTACATTCATTCCAGCATATTGTTGCCTCATAGCGCCATGAAGCCAACCAGTGTACGTGCGCTCTATAAATTATTATTAACATTAACATTAAATGCGTAAAAAATCGGAGCGCATGTAAGGCGCTCCGATACCTTCGTTTTCGAGTTCGCATTATAAAAAATCGGCAATTGCTAATGCTGCCACTGGGTGGTGGGGCCATGCTTCCAAAAATGCTTTGCTCCCAAGACATGGGTCCCCTCCCACGCGGCCCTCTCGTGCCGTGAACGGGAGCCAGGACAATTGTCCGCGGCCCCCGGGGGAGGGGGGGCGCGAGGTCAAGTAGCTTGCTAGCGGCCAAGCGCACGAGGTTGCGATGCACGAGCGGGTAAGCGCGTGGTTCACAGGAGGAGGTCCCGGTTCAGTTCCCAGCACCTGCAGCCTTTCAATCCACGCCCATGAATTTGAGTAAGCAGGCCGGGGCGTAGTTGGTTTCAAGTGGCTGCGCATGCGCCCCACAGTGCCCCAGGGACACCCCAGCATGGCCTGTGCTGCTTATTAGGGAGAAGGTGGCACAACAAAGGAGCATTAGGATAGTATTGGGGGCGGGGTCAATGGGTCCCGTCGCTGTTATTAAAGGCTGGGGGCCGTGGCACATTCAGGTAAGATCCGTCAAGGGAGAGCAGGTCCGGGAGGGCCCCATGGGTAGAAGATCCCTGCTTTGCCTTGTGCACATGCGCTGCCTCAAGATAATACCTCTTTGCCCTCCCGAGCAGCCGGGAGCACAATGGACGGTCGTGTGGCGACCCTGCAGCTAGCGTGTTTTCTCCCGCTATTTTGTCTTTTAGCTGCTGCGGTATTCCATGGCTAGACGAGCAGCACCGGGGTGTAAGTTGTTGTGGCCTGAACCTGGCGGCCCCTAGGGTATTAGGGCGTGGCAGGCTTTCCACCGGCCGTGGTTCAAGGGAGTGGACACTGGTTTAAGCTAGTAGGTTAGGTGGACACTGGTTCACGCTAGGAGGTTAGGTGCTGCACTGCCCTCCCTTGTCTCACATTTGTTTTGTCTTTCAGCAGGTCTGTGTGAGAAGAGAAGCGCGGCGGATGCTGATTTCAAAGGGATACTCATACGCTGCAGGTATGGGGCTGAGGAGGATCATCTCACACGCCCGAGTAACGGCGCTCCTAGCCGGGGAGCAGGGAGATCCCTCGCACGGCCCCGCCCGGGGGGGCCGAACTGGTCCTTCGCGGTGCCCGGTCGCAGGGTAGGGTCTCGGAGGTGGGGGCAGGGAGGTTTGGGGGTACCGGCTAACCTCTCTTTCATCTCCACTCACAGTGCCGCTGGAACACCTGTCCGAACAGCCCGACGTTCGGCCGTGTTCCTCGGTTGTAAGTAAGTACTGCATAGCCACGGGGGGGGGCAGAGCTGGTCCCCCGGACAAAGACTTGGACTACCAGTGCTCCGTGGTGTGGGGATTTGGGCTAAACTCTTTTCCTTATCCTTCCAGATTGGGAGGCACATGCACGAAATTCGATGGATAGTCAGGGATCCCCACCGCTTTTTACGATGAGGTCCCAAATCGAGGAGACCCAGACTGGCATCTCTGAAGATGCTTGGATCGCAGCTTTTCTCGAACTAGCCAAGACCAAGGGATTGGCTTGGGCCACCGAACTTCTGAAAGCCAATAACCCCGAGGACTCTGGAATCGCCAGCGAGGTCCCGCCCGCAGAACAGGAGCACAATGAAGAGGCAGGCCCCTCTAGGTCCAAGAGGATACGTAGACCCACGGTCAAAGACTTCCCGGCGGAGCAGCCGCCAGCGAGGAGCCGGGCCGTGGCCACCCCTCGGGGCACCACCCCCCTCCTGGTGTCCCTGGCCCTGGGACATGGACCATCGCCCATACGGGCCAGCTGCCCGCCCCCGGCGACCTATGCTACATTGGAAGATCTTGGTAAGCTCTCAGACACTTTGCGGAGCTTCATGTCCGAGGTCAGAGCGGGTTTCGCCCTGGCAAACCCATCCAGTGGGGCGGGGACCGCTCTTCCTCCCCTCCCCGTGGTGGCTGGCGCTTCCGGCTTTTACGCAAGTCTGGGGGGGGTTGGGCAGCCCACCTAGCGCATCCTTGGCTCAGGTTGGGGGACTGGCTTTGGCAATCCCCTTGCCCATGGGAGGACAGCCTCCAGTTGTGGGGCCCCCTCCGCTGATAACCAACCCCACAGCCAACCCGTCCCTACCTTCGGTGGTGACCGCACCCACCACTCTCGTGGTGGCCTCACCGGCTGCGACATCAGCAGTGTCAGCCCTCGTGGTAGTGCCAAAGCCCTTGGTCACTATGGCGCCGCTGCTATCTGGTCGCTGCTCCTTGGGGTGGGAAGTGCCCTTGGCAGCCAAAGAAGGTATCTGGAGGAGGGAGTTTATTGACATTTTCACCCTACTCATGCACGGGGCCGAGGGGGTTGACACTAGGAAGATGGGGGCCAAGGATGATGATAAGAAAGAGCGCTTTCAAACCTGGCCGGAAAAGAACATTGGTACGTGGGGGCAAGCCTTCGCCATTTTGGCAGCGGTAATAATGGAAAGGTTCCAGGACCAAGGGCCGGGCTATTCCAATATGCAAGCATTATCACTGAAGAGGCCGCGAACAGTGGGGGAATGGGCTGGTACCGCTACGCCTGTGACTTTAGGAAGAAAAGGGCCATCTGCCCGGAATTAGAGTGGGAGCAACTAGAGGTGAGGCTTTGGGTCATGCACATGGGTAAGCACGCAGTGGAAGGGACAGCTAAGAACAACACCTCCAGCAGTGACAGGAGCAAAGACACAAAGCAGGAAGCGAAGGGTCAGACAAGGAAACCCTTTCAAGGGGAGCGGGGAGGGGGCCGGAAGCCGGGCAACAGATCTCTGTCCAATGGGACCTGCAGGCTATTTAACGCCGGCTCCTGTTCGTGGGTCAAAGCATGCAGGTTCGCACACAACTGCAGTAAGTGTGGGGCCTCCCACCCTGCCTCCTCCTGTTCCAAGCGAGACAGCTCGGTCCAGCTCCCTGCATGACAGGGCAATGGGTCCTAATAAGCAAGTTCGGGGTTGAGGGAGTGACCCACTACCTTGATGACTTTTTGTTTATTGGGGGTGCTGACACGCAGGAGTGCACTAGAGCGTTGCAGTGTTTCCAAGACTTGGCGAAACACCTGGGAGTGCCACTAGCACCTGGCAAGACTGAGGGTCCTGCGCAAGTACTGATATTTTTAGGCATCGAGTTGGACACGGTCAAGGGCGAGTCCAGGCTCCCTGCGGACAAGGTACAGGCGTTGCGTCAGGAGATTCAGGAATTGCTGGGGAAAGACAAGGCTACCCTGGGCGACATTCAATGCCTTTTAGGAAAACTCAACTTTGCAGCCAGGGTCATCCCCATTGGGAGGGTTTTTGCTCGGAGACTAGCGAGGGCCACAGCAAAGGTTAAAAAGAAGCACCACTGGGTCAGACTAGGGACAGGTTTGAAGCTGGACCTCACCATATGGGGTGACTTCCTCTCCCAGTTCAACGGAACGGTGATATGGTGGAAACCATGGGTGGACAGTCAGGAGCTATGCCTATTCACGGATGCCTCAGGGAGGGAGGGCTTTGGGGCAATCGTGGGTGAGAACTGGTGCGCCCAGGAGTGGCTCAATGACTGGCGCAGGCGCAAAATCACCAAGAACATCACTGTACTTGAGCTGTTTCCCATCATGATTGCGTTACACCTTTGGCCAGAGACCCTGTCAGACAGAAAGGTCCTATTCTGGTCTGACAACATGGCGGTAGTCCAGGCCATTAATGGGCAGACAGCCAAGTGCCAGCTTGTCCTATGCCTGCTGAGGGAACTGGTTAGGATGTGCCTGCGCGCCAATGTGGAATTCAGGGCAAGACACATTGAAGGTGTAAAAAATGTGGCAGCTGATGCTCTTTCTCGTTTTCAGTGGCTCCGCTTCAGGGAGGTCTGGCCGCGGGTGAGAGCACAGATGACCCCATTCCCGGCGCACCTGTGGAGGATCCTGCAGTGGGCCAACGACTGAGAACCATGAGGGAGAGATCATTGGCCCCAGGCACCAGGAAGCGATATGGCACACACATGGCCACCTTCAGGACTGTGTCCCATTCATTGAGTATTTCTGCTGCACCAATTGAGGGTAGAGTCAGCGCATTTGTGGTGTGGGCCAGGGAGCGGAGAAAAAGTCACTCCTGGGTGGGTAGCCACCTGGGGGCGGTAGGCTACGACGCTAAGCTGTCAGGGGGGACAGACCCAACAAAATCTTTCGCCATAAGGGCTGCTCTTAAGGGGTGGGCTAGGGAGGAGCTCAGGGTTCCGGACAATAGGGCCCCCATTGATTTCAACATCCTCATGGGCATGCTGGGCGCACTAGAGGGGGTTACTTATTGCAAGTATGAGGCCACCCTCTTCGCGGCCGCTTTCTGTTTGGCTTTCTTCGGCGCCTTCCGAATTAGTGAGCTGGTGGCCAGGTCCAAGACCGACAGCTCAGGGGACGCCTTAGATATTCTAGATGTGTCCATCACGGACTTCCTGTCGATCCGACTACGGAGGTCAAAGACTGACCAGGCGGAACATGGGATCAACGTGGTCCTCAGACCCTTAGGGGACCCTAGGTTTTGCCCGGTCTACTGGGTCAGGGAATACCTGGTGTGCTGCCCCCCTGCCCCGGGCTATCTACTGATGCATATTGACCAGGCCCTCCTGACCAGATATCAAATGGAAAGGATCATCAGGGCCAGCTTGTCCAGGGCAGGTTTAGCTCGGCCCGAGAAGAGATACTCCAGCCATTCATTCAGGATTGGGGCTGCCACGGCTGCTTTTAAGGCAGGTCTGGAGCCCAGGAGTGTGAAGAAGGTGGGGCGGTGGGAGTCAGACTGCTATAAACGATACGTTCGCCCGTGATTTACCTTGCAAATTCTTTGTGTGCAGTGGAATTGTAGTGTTTATTGTTTATTTTTGTGTGTATTGACAGAGTTATTAAACGATTAGGAGTGTAAACCGTGTCTCTTGTTTTACTAGGGTCACCGGTTTGGGTGATCGGGCATTCATTTATCTCCAGGGTGGCTCAATGGGCGTCGCACCGGAGCTGGATGAGGCGTTTCCCGAAGACACAGTTTGAGTGGATGGGTTTCCCTGGCATGAGATGGAGCTGGCTCCGGAACAGACTGGAGCAGAGACTGGTTGCGCAGGGGGCTCCCCCCAAAATCTTAGTTATTCATCTGGGTGGGAACGACCTCATTGCCCTGGGTAGGAAGCTTCTTCTGTAGGACATGAAGAGGGACCTAGGCGAGATCTGCAAGCGCGTAGGGCAGTGCGATTTGTACTCTGGTCGGAGGTGATTCCACGCAGAACGTGGTGAGGGGCCAAATCAGTTGAGGCAGTGGAGCATTCCCGGAGGCGCCTCAATGGGGCAATGCGCAAGTTCACGGACCAGAGGGGCTCGGTGTCATAAGACCTGAGATGATCAAAGAGAATGTGAAAGGTTACTTTGACAAAGATGGGGTTCACTTGTCGCCAGTTGGCATGGACCTTTTTCTGTTAGACCTGAGTGAGGCGCTAGAGATGAGAGGTTGCAGGTAAGCTACAGCTGTGGTGGGCGGCCCTGGCGGTGACGGGGGCCACCTCCAGAGCCGTGGCAGAGTTACAGGGCGATCTGGCAGCAGGCCGGTACAAAGGGTACCTCTGCGCAGCACCATAGATGGTGCCTGAGCCAATATCCACGGAGCCTCATGGGAGGGTCATGGATGCCGTGTTGGCGCCCCGCTAGTCCTTCAGGCGGTTGTGGGCCTGAACAACCGGGGGGTTGCTATGCGACGCTCCGCCCTGGAAGGGGCGTGAGTAAGAAGTTACAACGGTCAGTGTTCCTGTAAGAGAATCACGGGTAGGGCAGTAGAGGCTGGGTTCGCTCCAGTGCTGTCCGGCTCATCAGGCGGGCAGGCGGCCCAGTTGGTTGCCTGCCCTTGGATCGCCCGTAAAATAACCCATCATTACATAACGGTGTATGTAATAAACCTGCGGCATTTGTACCCAATCTAACAAACTGTGTTGTGTGCTTATTATTGGGAAATGTATATATAATTTGGGAGGGGCGTACAGGGGATGCCAATGACGACACTATGATAAGTGCGTGGACAACTCAGAAGCTGCGAAGTCAATATTTAACGTTATACGATCCTTTCTACGGAAGCAAAACATGTGTCTACGATCGAATAGTCCCGCCAGTCTCTTAACCCTGGAAACACACACACACACACACACGAGAGCTAATAAAGGGAACAGGCACCCACGCGCCAGACAAAACGCCGAAATCTGTGCGGAGCGTTTAAGACATTCCTGAGTAAATGGTCACTGTCAATCTGACGTAATCTCTGACAGACTGAGCAACGCATGCGGAAGATGCCCAGAAGATAGACTATATCACATTTACGACCACATGTTAGAATAATTTCATGAAAACAAACAAATTCTCTCCCTAGCAACGCTGTCACCTGGGCGCTCCTTGAAGCCTCATTGAAGTCGGCTAGCGGGGCTGCCTGGCACCTCGATGAGTCACCGGTCAGCGAGGGAATGAATGAACAAGGCCCTGAAAAACGTAAACTCGGTTATGAGTTACAGTATACTGGAAAATAAGTGCGAGTAAAACCCTGATCCAAAGTAAATAGCACCACTGCTACCACATAATGATGGGTGCACGGGGGTTATTTGCAAGCCCCTTGCGCCTCCGGTAGGTCACTTTTTCCCATATTAAAAGTGACGCACCGGCGGCGCAAGGGGCTTGTAAATAAGCCCCAGTGCTTAGTTTGTGTAAGAAAGAGTGCCGGTGCCTGAAGCTCTGCATTTAAACACATCTGCTTCTAATACCACGCAGAGGATGAATGAATTAGATACCCACATACACATTTCTGAAAAGAGGGATGTGAGCATGATTCCACATTTCTGCATGCCTGCTTACCTTGGGAGTTCTTTGCAATGTATTTCCTATCTTTATCATTTGACCCATCTAGTGCTAAGGACGTTGAGCTCACGCTGTGAACAGGATTCTTCCATCTTTGATGCTGGAGATGTCATTCAGTAGGTAAACTGCAGAAATTAACTACTGCCTGGCCCATCCAGCGTGATGATTTCCCCATGCACTCTTACTCACATACTCCACATGGTGCATCAGTTTACCGTTTGCTTTCTTAGCGCCAGAGCGTCCCAGTGCTTAACTTGTGAAAGAAAGAGTACCGGTACCGAAGCTCTGGTCAGAAGCCTGCAGCCGGTACAATTAAACATAGGTGCGCCCGGTACCATGGCAGGCAGTCTGAACCCAGCCTCATGCCTGTTTAATCCACTGCCAGACGCTCCCTATCCCTTCATCTCACTCTTGTGGTTCCTGCTTTCTCACTTTGTGATGGGGTTTCGGTCTTTCTCCTCCTCCGTCTTTCCGATTCGTGTGTTTTCCCTCTCTTGGGAAATGTCTGAGGCGGAAAATAAGTGCTGGTGGGCCCCACGGCAAACATCGACTCAAATTAATCACTTGATACACAGGAGTGGGTGGGGGGAGGGGATAAATGGACGCAATTAAATGAACATTTAAGTCATTTAAATACTTGGGTGCTGACATTTAAATGTAAAGCGTGACCGTAGGCTTTTACTTTCCTTTTCACTGTTTTTTTGTTTTAGTTTTGAGTCCCAGCACTAAAAAAATCTGATGTACTGATTAAGTTGATTCTAATATGTCTTTGCAACAAAATACCGATTTTCAATGTCTTTAATCACTCATTAGATTCTGCTTTTATTCTTCATATCTGCAACCATACTCCTTTTCACATTAACGAGAAAGGCATCAATGAGGGAAGGGTGATATTGCAACCAGGGCCGCTTTTGGCTGGGGTAATCAGTGCAGCCAGCTGTCTATATGTAGAAATTGCCTATTGATTTGAAAGCATCTGCTGCAGAGTTCCTTGGTTGTCCAGCAGTTTTCAGGCAACAATAACATTGTCAAGATAACTCTGGTGATTAATGTTCCAGCTGGAGAGAGAGTTGAGTTTTGTTTAGTGGCAGTTTTCACTCATCATAGAGTAATGCAGAGGGTTAATATGCCTGCTGCAAAGAACTTGTGCATGCAGATCACGCAACTGTATGTTATGTGGATAGCTCAGTGGGTTTCTGCTTTTGTCACGGAGATCATTTTGTTACTTGCAGCCCATAAGTTACAGTCCTAATGTAACACAGTGACCTATGAACTGCGATGAAAGAGCTGCACACAAACTACAAGGAATAGGTTAGAACGTTCTTTTTCCCCCAGTCAGTTATCTTAATGTTACTAAAAAGAGTTCTTATGGATAGAAAGGCCAACCCAAAGCTGTATTTGTATGTGGTTAATTAAAACCATTACAACGTATTAAAAATATATAAAACAACAATAAGGTACTTTTAGTTCACGTGAATTGCAATTAAAACAAATGCGTATGTGTATGTGTTCATGGAGAAGGAGCACTTTAAGAACCGTTTCTGGTGTTAACGTGTCATTTTAAAGGCCAACCCAAACCACTGTGGTGCATTTTAAATCCTGATTTTGTGCTTCTCCAGACCCAACACTCTTAAAATATATTGCCCACTAGCATGGATGACATGTGATTCCTACACGTTGTAATCTTCATTGTCTTATCTAACAGTTCTTATAGACTGTTTTACACACGTATGATTCATTGTCTCTGTATAATATGTGTGTGATATTAAGTTCTCTGACACCCTACACTGGTATGACTAGCAATATAAAACCCATGAACTGTATGTAAGAGAGGGTCATGGAGAGATGAGGGGCATTCTTGTTTAGTGGTAATGCGGGAATCCATGAAAAAAGAGGTCATGGGGTGGGACAAAAAAGAACACTTTCACGTCATCACAGAATAGTAGTCACATATTGCCAATGGTACTTTCACAGACATCAGCATAGCACTCACACACTTTCGGAAGCACTCTCGCATTTATCACAGACTAGCAGTTATACAGTACTGGAGGCCTTCTCACATCCCTCACAGGGGAGCAATCCTACACCATACCCCCAGAACACTCAGATTCCTTACACATCAGCAGTATTACACTCTTGCACTCCTCAGAGACAAGCAGTCTCACACAACTGGAAGCACTGTTGTATCCCTCACAGAACGGCACTCATACAATACTGGAAGCACTTTCACACCCTTTACAGAATGGCAGCCACACTCTGCCTGAAGCACTCTTGCACCCCTCACAGACTATGGACAACACCCACTCATCCTTTACAGACTATCAGTCAGACACTATCTGAAGCCCTCTCACAACACTCACAACGTTGAACAAAGCCAGCAGGTCTGGATATATGGCCAATAACTGAAAGTGCCTTTTCATCAATCAGTGAGTTTGCTTTGCATTTTGGATAAGCAACTGAGTGAATGCAAAAATCGATGAGTGAATTAACAAATGGATAAACACAAGGATCAGTGATGGCTACAATGGATGATGAGAGACTGAATAAACACAAGGATAAATTGATAAGTGACTGTATCGATGAGACCATCAAATCAATTTAAATTACAAGCCAGGCTAATTTCGTTTGCAAATCTGATTTGCACTTCTAAGGTTCATTACAAGAAAGAATAACTCTTTCTGCACGTCACCACCATTCTGAACTAAAGAAATGTTTGGAAGTAGGTCATTCAACAGCTTAAAATACATTTTGTAAGAATTCGCAAGCAACATATTGGCATGTTTATCTCGCAGAACAGACTTCAGATTTATAGTACACAACCACAATCGTACTATCTCTTTCAAATGAAGAAGCAAAAGACTAAATATTTAAGCAGATCTGGGGAATGATGGTGGTGTCACAATGTATTATAAGGAATACAATACCCTCTGTCATATGTGATTTTTTTTTCTTAAAACATATTTTTATTGGCATTTATAGTTTACAATGGCAAATAGCAAAAGGAGTACATTCAGTTGGATTGCATGTTTCATATTTTACATCATAGTATAACTTTATCTATCTATGAGGTTGGTCGATGGACATGTTGCCATCGGTGGTATTTGGGGTTATGTAAATGCCTTATAGAACAGGGGTATGGAAACTGGGGGATGGTTCATGGAATTTCTGGGTACAGATGTCAGGCGTGGCGTTAGGGTGTTACGAGTCTCACTAATCGATGCCACTGTGTGCTGTTGGAGATGAGGGGAAGATTATGGTCGGTCTGACTCCAACATCTGGCCGTCCAGTGTGACGTGATGTGTGGTGCAACCGGTGAAGATACGTTGTGTGCAGTTGTGGTTCGGACTAGTGGTGGTGGGTCCGTTGGTGTGTGCGTACCAATGCCTGGGTCCTCTCCAGGTGATGATTGCTTGAAGCGGTGTAATAATATGGCCCACTCAATGGATATGGGGTGCCTACGTATCCCCTTCACCTCCTCCTCTCATAATGCCTCTTCCTCTGTGGCAGCCCATTTGTGTAGCGCTCCCACCCATGCCGCAAGCGGGGGACCTGTGGGGGATCGCCAGTGCATGGCTATACTCCGCTTAGCTAGTAAAACGGCTAGTGAAATAAATCTAAGGTGCACTTTGTAATGTTTCTGTTTCCGGAAAAGACCTAGCTCACTGGCTTCCCAGGTGTTCAAGTATGTAAGCCCTGTGAGGTCCCTAAGGGAGTCGTGAATATTTTGCCAATAGGATTGGATTGCAGGGCAACTCCAGAACATATGGTGAAAATCTGTTTCCAGCGATTGGCATCTAGGGCAGAGGAACTGTGTGTCTGGATAACATTTTTGAAGGCGTGCCGGTGTCAGATATACTCTATGAAGAATGTAAAATTGTATATTTTTGAATCGTGCGTTTCTGGACACCTTCTTGGGGTATTCCAGAGCCCTCTCCCATTCTTTTTCATGTAGTGGACGTCCAATTTCCTCCTCCCAGGCGGTACGCAAGGTCACTAAGGGTTTGTTCATGAGTTCTTGTATGGCTTTATAGAGCCATGTGGTTAAGCATCGTCCCGCTCCCATGTGTAGGACTGCATGGATGACCGGGTGCGTGTTTGGTTCTCCTGTCGAGAGATCATGATGCGGTCGGGAACTCTCAAGAAGTTGGCGGTGAAGTAGGAACTGACCAGGGGGGAGACCATAATCGTCCATAAGGCGTTGGAACGGTTTGGTCTGTCTGTCCTTGAATAGGGACTCCATCTTGGTGATGCCACAGTCCGTCCATATGGTCAGTGTGTTAGTCGTGTAATAGTTTTCGTGTTTGGGCCACCCGACCAGCGGGAACAAAGGGGAGTAAGGGGGTGTCCCCGGTGACATGCGGTATACTCTTTGCATACATTTGCGTGCCACTGCTACTTGTAAGGGGTACGTACGTCTTGGTTTGGTGCCAGGTAGTAGTAGGCAGTGGAGTTCCGGAATGGGCACCCGATTAGTCATGGTGTGCGTCTCGTCTGTGTGCCTGCCTGGCGTTCAGTAGGACAGCCACTGTAGCTGTGCCGCTAGGAAATAGGATTCAAAGGATGGAGCACCCAGTCCTCCCCGCGTGGTGGGTAATTGTAGTTTCTTCATTGCTATTCTATGGCTGTTAGATCCCCAGATTTGCGCACTGAGAAGCGAGTTTAAGTCACGAAAGAAGGTTCTGGGTGGGATTACTGGTAAGTTCGTGAAATGGTATAGCAACCGCGGAACCATTATCATTTTTGCTAAAGCCACCTGGCCGATCGGGGCTAATGGGAGGCTGCTCCAGAATCCGATTGCCGATCTGATGCCAGCTAGGGCCTTATGGTGATTGCCCTCAAAGATGTCGGTCGGGAAATGGTATATACGGATCCCGAGGTAGTGGAGGGCTTCCGCGTTCCAGGCTACCTTCTGGTTGGCCAACCATATGTCCCGGGGCGAGGCGATAGGGGGCAGCCTTGCCTCGTGCTCTTTTGTACCGCGAACTCTGCTGAAATGCGTCGCCCTGTGCGGACCCGCAAGGTGAGTTTGGTGTATAAAAGTTGTGTGTACGCTAAGAGGATGGGACCGAGTTCTGTTTGTTGCAGTACTAAAAAGAGATACTGCCAAGTGAGGGTGTCAAAGGCCTTCTCGAGGTCTAGGATGAGACAGGCTGACCGGGGGTGTGTGTCTCTTTCCTGGTCTTGGACGTGGAATATTTGTCGTATATTCTGAGAAATGTTCCTACCTGGGACGAAACCACACTGATCTGGGTGGATCAGGGGTCGTATAATTTGCACGTATCTGTCCGCTAATATCTTCCCAAGGATTTAACAGTCGGTGGAGAGGAGCGTGATGGGGCGATAGGAGGCCATTTGTTGTGGGCGCGATTCGGCTTTAGGAAGGTCACGATTACTGATTGCCGGAGGGATCTCGGCAGCTCTCCCTGTTCGAGCGCGGTTGCAAACATCGCAACTAGCCGAGGGACCAGCAGGGGGGAGAAAGTTGTGTAATACTCCAATGGGAGCCCGTCTAGTCCTGGTGCCTTGTTGCGAGCTAGGGCATGCAGGGCTTGGGTGATATCAGTGGATTTTATCTCCGTATCTAGTGCCGTCCTATCTGTCTTCGTAACTTTGGGGATCGGCAAGGGGTCAAGGAACTGATCTAGTATGGCCTGTTCTGTCGGGGCTGGGTTACTATAAACCTCCGCGTAGTAGTGGTGGAACGCTAGGAGGATCTCGTCCTGGGAGCGTACCAGATTACCGTGGGGGTCATTTACTTCCTTTATGGGTTTCACGTCTGTGTCTCGTTTGGCTAACCATGCCGGTAGTGTGCCCGTTTTATCCCTTTCTTTATGCATACGGGTGGCATATGTCCTGAAACTGTAGCGGCAGAGATCCGCACAGGCAACTTGGTATTCTGCTTTGGCTTTGGCCACTAATGCTACCCCTTCTGCGGACGAAGTAGTAGACCCTCTGTAATATGTGATAAGCATATTGCAAGTCACCTCAGAGTTCTGTGACTATATGTACTACACCCTCATTCCTTCACACGGTAACTGAACACCTCAGTGACTTACAAGATCCTTATGACGTATGGCCAAGGATGTTCCACTATCACATGCCTAGGTCTTAATTGATATTATGTTACATTATATGCATCCACATGGCAAGCAGTTTGCCAATGGTTTGGCCTTCACAGGACCCTTCGGCTCAGTACTTTCTCACCCAGGTTTTGAAGAGTCCATCTTAGAATGAGGATATTTGCTATTGAAATATCAGTGACTTTATGTGCAGTATAACTGACATAGGCCTATGCACAAAAAGTAGAGTTACACAGCAGACTAATTAGAAGCTCATATTTTGAGCCACTTTGCATTGGCCCAGTGAAACTCTGAGAAAGAAATATCTCAATGACTGTAGCCTCTAGTTGTGGCAGGGTGACAGTGATACACAATACTGAAACAACCTGGGTCTGGGACTAAATGAAGAAAGTACACAAATAAGCCAAGGTAAACCCCGAAATAAAAGTGACAACTCTATAAGAGAGCCTCTCCCACAACAGGACCCATCAATCACTTAAGGTGGTTATTTGTTATTATCATCTGGGTCTGCCGGCTCCAACCTGCTGGACCAGTTCATGAAGCAGTGAACCGGTCACTAGCATAGAGGAAGCACCAAAGGAGGATGGTCACCTGATCCCTCACGGATGATATCTGTGATGAAATCCTACCTAAGGAGCCAGAATGGGAGATCCTAAAAGCAGCAGTAAAAATAATAGAGTGAATTTAAAAATGACTAAGGATGCTCAAAAAATCTTTATTGGTAGAGGATCCTTGTCAAGATTAAGAAGCAAAATGGCAATATGGCATAGATAGTTTTGTCATTATGCTATTGTCCATAGCATGGTCGGTCAACATGTTTCTGCCCACTCAAGATCAAACGTATCAGGGCATTCGTCAGGACCTAGATTACTGCTGTGGTTGAGTGTGAAAACGTGTCAACAAAATATACAAAAAAGTATGTGAATAAACTCATCCTACCGCACCGGTCAGGTCAGGAACAATCAAAACCGGATGCCTGTGGAAGAAAGTGAAAAAATATATACAATGGCCAGTTGTGTACAAACATAGTCAGGGGTCATTAGTCCTAAATGCCCTAAATCATACATGTATTCATGATGAATTGCATTCAATGTAGTAAATTGAATTACACTTACCCATAACTAGTGGGCACTGCCCTCGCCTCAACCTGGTCTCAACTCAGGGAAAGGGGCCCCGCTCTAAACATAAAAGCAAAATGGAGAGAAAACAGGTAACATCTAATCATGCCTGAAAAAACTCTCCTCTTGAAGGCATGGTATAAAAACTGAGAAACACCCATACAGTGCAAAGGATGGCAAGTGATGGTCAGTCCAAACGTTAGTAAAATAAAAGTTTGACAAAGCCTAGTGAGAACGATATGTGAGTTTAAAATCGTTCCCCTTGTAAAGGTGTCGCTAGGCAAGTGAAGATATCACATGAAAACAATATCCCGTAGAGACAAACACCTAATCGGTCATAAAGGTCCTTACCAACAGAAAGACCAAACTTAAACTGATTTACACAGGACAACTGATCGCTCTATGTTATCAAGAGCGCGAGACCAGCGAGACTAATAAGTCTAAAGACTAAGGTGGCTGAATGAGGAAACATGAGGAAACACCCACTAGGTACGCATCAGAGTTCAAAATAGTAGCACCTATTCAAAGCATACGCTCACCTGTCCGTCGGTACCCCGGGGCGGTCTTTGAATCAAGACCGGAGGTATCTGCGGACGGGCGAGCACTGTCTATTTATCCGTCTTGCTCCGTAGTCGCTTCAGGTGTGATGGACCCGTGTAGGTAGCCACAGCAATGCCCGCACTAGGAAGTGATGCACATGCGCAGAGACCCGATCACTAATCCAGAGTCCCTAGATCGCGGTACGCATGTGCAGACTCCGGAAGCTGATCTGAAGCGAGGTTTACCTGCTAACATCAAAATAGTGTTACTATAAGTGATCGAGTGCGAAATTTACTCGGAATATACTTGCAACTACAGAGCCGCCTGTTGCGCCAAACCAAGTGCATGGGCAGAGATAAGAAAAATGGGCTGCAGTCCCGTATTCACAATATGTGTGTGTGGTGTTTGACACCCATAATATTGTGAAAAAAACATTGCTAGAGAGTGAAAAATAATAGCAAAAGAATCAAAGAACCACACGAGGGTGTATGTGATTCACCCGCAGTGTACATGTGTGGTATCAGTAACAACGCTCAAAAAACCACTCAGTCCTACGCCCTACCCGCTCACATTCGTAGTATAGATGGAATAATGCTATATATGTTCAAAGCGAACGAGTAGGTGGAAAGTGGTGGATGTCGTAACCTGCAGATGTGAAAAGCCAGGGTACTTCACGTAACCTACAAATGTGACAGACAGGGTGCTTCACTCTAGGCTGTGTCTCATTACGCCCAAACAATACTGGGAGAGCCCAATGTACAATACAAATACAGATAGATATTTGTAGATAGTCTCAATAAAGTGAGTTTGTCTATAACAAGACTTCCCAATCATATCAATTATCTGATATGTAGATAAATCCTCATCTACACCTTCGTTACAGGGAAGAATTATAGCAACAGCCAAGGAATTTCGTCATTCAAGCCCTCTGTATCTGAGTGAAGTCTGTGCACCCACCTCTGCTCTCTAACCAAAAGGAACTTCTGAATGTCAGTAATGTGAGGGGGGATGCATGGTTGTTCAAGAATGACCCAGTGTAGCTCGTTCTCCTTATGACCCACTGATAAAAAATGGTTAGTGAGCTTAGTTGCACTTTTCTTGCACCGAATGGTGCTTTTGTGCTCCGAAATTCTCACTTTGACCTTGCGTGATGTCATACCTACATAGTTCTTGTTGCAGGGGCATTTGATTAGATAGATCACCCTTTCACTGTTGCAGTTCGTATGTGTTTTGAGGGACCAAGGTCTACTTGTCCCAATATCCACTTCAGTGGTATGCCGAGTTTGTGGACATACTGAACAGGTCCCACATGGGAAATGACCCACAACTGGCGGTAAACCCCACAGTGTAGTGGATTCTGGGTTCTTCACTAGTTTAGGGCGAGTATGTACCAACTGGTCTTTCAAATTCGTGCCTCTTTTAAAAGCAAAAAGAGGAGGAGGTAGAGAACTACCCTCAATTTTGAGTACCCTCCAGTTTTTTAGGATGCTCTTCTTGAGTGCATTTGAGTAGTTACAAAACGTGTTAACGCAAGTAATCCTCTTATTGTCTTCGATGGGGTCCTGTGTTCTCCTCTCAAGCAGAGCCTCTCTATGGTTGTTCCTAGCTCGTTTCATCGATGTTTTAATGATCTTTTTAGGGTACTGTCTCTCCTGAAGTTGTGTAGACAGAAAGGAGGCATGTTCATTGTACTTGGATATTTCAGAGCAATTCCGCCGAATACGGAGAAATTGTCCAAATGGAAGATTCTCCCTAAGAGCTCTCGGATGATGACTCTGGAAATGGAGGAGGGAGTTACGTGCCATAGGCTTCTTATACAGTTCAGTGCCGAGAGTGTCATTAATAGGGCTAATCCGTAAATCCAAAAAGGATATGCCTTCTCTTGAAAAATCACAAGTGAACTTAAGGAAATTGTTCATGTTGTTCAACCAGGTGTGAAAATCTCTGATTGTCTCGATCGAGCCCCTCCAGATGACAAAAATATCATCAATGTAACGCTTCCAGGTCAAAATGTGACCTAGAAACGGATTTGTGTCAACGAGGATCTTCGTCTGCTCGATCTGGTGGACGTACAGATTCGCCAAAGATGGGGCGAAAATACTCCCCATGGAAGTCCCAGAGACTTGTAAAAAGAGATCCTCCTCGAACTTAAAGAAGTTCTCTTTCATGGCTATGGTTGCACAGGTCATAATGAAGTCCACTGGAGTAGGACTCTGCAGGGAGACACCTTCAAGGAGAGTTCTTATAGTTGTTAATGTCTCATCCTGTGGAATACATGTATACAATGACTCCACGTCAAAACTTACTAAGAAGTCTTGGGTGACATCGAATGGCATCCCATCCAGGATGCGTAGCAAGTCTTTCGTGTCTTCAACAAAAGATGGCATGGTTTTGACTAGCGGTTTCAAGAAGAAATCTACAAAGGTAGAGAGGGGTTCAAGAACAGACCCTATCCCCGAAATTATAGGTCTACCAGGTGGAGGAAAAACCCCCTTATGTATTTTGGGTAATACATAGAAGTAGGGGATGATAGGGTGTGCTGTGTAGAGGAACTGAGCCTCATGAGTGGTGATCCATCCTTGCTCTAGGGCCTCATCTGTCAGGGTTTTTATGGTCAAAAGAAGTCTCTTGGTGGGATCCAGCTTAATGCGGCGATAAAAATTCGTGTTGCTCAGTTGCCTCCTACATTCTGATTGATATGCATCCACATCCATAATGACTGTTGCACCCCCTTTATCAGCAGACTTGATGACGATAGATCTATCATCAGCTAGCGACCGGAGGGCAAAACTTTCACTTTTGGATAAGTTAGAAAAAGAGCGATTTTCATTCTGAAAAATGATCTCAGCATCTCTGAGGACAGCCCTCTCGAATGTTAGTACTTCAGGAGGGACCATATGGGCGGGTGGAGTAAAAGTCGATTTGGGGCGTAGGCCAGTGTTGGACTCATTCTCTTGGTTTTCTTCTGGTTTATCTTTAAAAAAAGCCCGTAGTCTGACTTTTCTAAAGAACCCCGCCAGTTCTTGTCTTGTTTGAAAAGGGTCTCCTCTGTTGGTAGGAACATACCCAAGTCCTTTTTCAAGGACAGCGGTCTCATCTTTGTTGAGTACCCGTTTGCTCAGATTCACAATCAAGCTGTCGTGTTGCTGGGACCTGCTACTGGAGGATCTTTCATATTGCTCCGTGTCCGAGATGCCGGAGGACTCCAATGTACACTGGGCTGTGCTGATCTTCTCCTTCCTCTGGACCGACGTGGGCCCTGCCCTAAAAAAGGCTGTTGTTGGTAATTATCTTGATGAAATGGGCCTTGGAAGCCAGGATGAGGAAAAAAAGGCTGTGGATAATTAAAAGGACCAGGAGGCCACCATTGTGGTTGCTGTGGGCCCCCATAGAAGTTGCCTCTTCTAGGACCACGTTTGTTCCAATTACGCCCTCTTGACGAAGGATTGCCACCGTGATCAGAGTCTGAGGAATCATTGTCACTCCCTGAAGTTGAATAGTTCGAACCGGGTCGTCTCCCTTGTTGGTTAAACACAGGGGGAGTGTAAGAGTCACTGGTGTAAGGATAGACCTTGGTCATAGAGAATTTGGCTAAATCCTTTTTAAATTTGACTATTTTGCTTGCCAGTATTGTATCCCTAAACTCCTTAGTAGTTTTATCCGTCTCTTTGGACTGTTTGTTAAAGCTGGACGTCACCAAAACCGATTTGATCTGGGACTCTAGGAGTTGGATCTCAACTAGGATGTTATCAGCTATCCTCTTGGCTGTTGTTATAATCAAAATGAGCCAATCACGCGTGCAGCGCCAAGCCACCAACGACCAATCTTTCAAGAAACCTTTGTCATCTAGAAATAATCTTGGGGCATTGGTCACAATTAAGCCTGTGGGTGCGCAGTCAGACCGTAAATACTCGGTCATGATCGCCCCATGGACCTGTGTACGTGCATGTGTGCGTTTGAGGAAAAGCACCTTGTTCCAATCATCATCTTTGCAAGTTGTGGTATTGGATGGTAGATCAATAATGCTAGGTGTTTGCAAAATATCTAATGCTACTGCATCATCAAACGATAAACCTTGTCTCTCGGACATCACGAAACTTTGCTGTCAATTTCAAAGTGTAAAAATGCAGAAAGGGGTGTTATTAGGGCCCCAGAAGAAAGAAAGAATATAGGAAAAATGACCATCAGCCAAACACTGCAGGAGAAGGATGCGCTCTCAGAAATCAACCAGCCAAAGAGCGTAACAAATCCTAAACTTCAAGGATTCGGAAAAAAGTCAGACCTACGGCGAATGCCGTTCTAACAATAATATCACAAAAAGTTGGGTGGAGGTCTAAGGGAAAATTTAAAGACCAGCAGGTTATGATTCCCCTAATTAACAATCTCACAATACTGAAACAACCTGGGTCTGGGACTAAATGAAGAAAGTACACAAATAAGCCAAGGTAAACCCCGAAATAAAAGTGACAACTCTATAAGAGAGCCTCTCCCACAACAGGACCCATCAATCACTTAAGGTGGTTATTTGTTATTATCATCTGGGTCTGCCGGCTCCAACCTGCTGGACCAGTTCATGAAGCAGTGAACCGGTCACTAGCATAGAGGAAGCACCAAAGGAGGATGGTCACCTGATCCCTCACGGATGATATCTGTGATGAAATCCTACCTAAGGAGCCAGAATGGGAGATCCTAAAAGCAGCAGTAAAAATAATAGAGTGAATTTAAAAATGACTAAGGATGCTCAAAAAATCTTTATTGGTAGAGGATCCTTGTCAAGATTAAGAAGCAAAATGGCAATATGGCATAGATAGTTTTGTCATTATGCTATTGTCCATAGCATGGTCGGTCAACATGTTTCTGCCCACTCAAGATCAAACGTATCAGGGCATTCGTCAGGACCTAGATTACTGCTGTGGTTGAGTGTGAAAACGTGTCAACAAAATATACAAAAAAGTATGTGAATAAACTCATCCTACCGCACCGGTCAGGTCAGGAACAATCAAAACCGGATGCCTGTGGAAGAAAGTGAAAAAATATATACAATGGCCAGTTGTGTACAAACATAGTCAGGGGTCATTAGTCCTAAATGCCCTAAATCATACATGTATTCATGATGAATTGCATTCAATGTAGTAAATTGAATTACACTTACCCATAACTAGTGGGCACTGCCCTCGCCTCAACCTGGTCTCAACTCAGGGAAAGGGGCCCCGCTCTAAACATAAAAGCAAAATGGAGAGAAAACAGGTAACATCTAATCATGCCTGAAAAAACTCTCCTCTTGAAGGCATGGTATAAAAACTGAGAAACACCCATACAGTGCAAAGGATGGCAAGTGATGGTCAGTCCAAACGTTAGTAAAATAAAAGTTTGACAAAGCCTAGTGAGAACGATATGTGAGTTTAAAATCGTTCCCCTTGTAAAGGTGTCGCTAGGCAAGTGAAGATATCACATGAAAACAATATCCCGTAGAGACAAACACCTAATCGGTCATAAAGGTCCTTACCAACAGAAAGACCAAACTTAAACTGATTTACACAGGACAACTGATCGCTCTATGTTATCAAGAGCGCGAGACCAGCGAGACTAATAAGTCTAAAGACTAAGGTGGCTGAATGAGGAAACATGAGGAAACACCCACTAGGTACGCATCAGAGTTCAAAATAGTAGCACCTATTCAAAGCATACGCTCACCTGTCCGTCGGTACCCCGGGGCGGTCTTTGAATCAAGACCGGAGGTATCTGCGGACGGGCGAGCACTGTCTATTTATCCGTCTTGCTCCGTAGTCGCTTCAGGTGTGATGGACCCGTGTAGGTAGCCACAGCAATGCCCGCACTAGGAAGTGATGCACATGCGCAGAGACCCGATCACTAATCCAGAGTCCCTAGATCGCGGTACGCATGTGCAGACTCCGGAAGCTGATCTGAAGCGAGGTTTACCTGCTAACATCAAAATAGTGTTACTATAAGTGATCGAGTGCGAAATTTACTCGGAATATACTTGCAACTACAGAGCCGCCTGTTGCGCCAAACCAAGTGCATGGGCAGAGATAAGAAAAATGGGCTGCAGTCCCGTATTCACAATATGTGTGTGTGGTGTTTGACACCCATAATATTGTGAAAAAAACATTGCTAGAGAGTGAAAAATAATAGCAAAAGAATCAAAGAACCACACGAGGGTGTATGTGATTCACCCGCAGTGTACATGTGTGGTATCAGTAACAACGCTCAAAAAACCACTCAGTCCTACGCCCTACCCGCTCACATTCGTAGTATAGATGGAATAATGCTATATATGTTCAAAGCGAACGAGTAGGTGGAAAGTGGTGGATGTCGTAACCTGCAGATGTGAAAAGCCAGGGTACTTCACGTAACCTACAAATGTGACAGACAGGGTGCTTCACTCTAGGCTGTGTCTCATTACGCCCAAACAATACTGGGAGAGCCCAATGTACAATACAAATACAGATAGATATTTGTAGATAGTCTCAATAAAGTGAGTTTGTCTATAACCAGACTTCCCAATCATATCAATTATCTGATATGTAGATAAATCCTCATCTACACCTTCGTTACAGGGAAGAATTATAGCAACAGCCAAGGAATTTCGTCATTCAAGCCCTCTGTATCTGAGTGAAGTCTGTGCACCCACCTCTGCTCTCTAACCAAAAGGAACTTCTGAATGTCAGTAATGTGAGGGGGGATGCATGGTTGTTCAAGAATGACCCAGTGTAGCTCGTTCTCCTTATGACCCACTGATAAAAAATGGTTAGTGAGCTTAGTTGCACTTTTCTTGCACCGAATGGTGCTTTTGTGCTCCGAAATTCTCACTTTGACCTTGCGTGATGTCATACCTACATAGTTCTTGTTGCAGGGGCATTTGATTAGATAGATCACCCTTTCACTGTTGCAGTTCGTATGTGTTTTGAGGGACCAAGGTCTACTTGTCCCAATATCCACTTCAGTGGTATGCCGAGTTTGTGGACATACTGAACAGGTCCCACATGGGAAATGACCCACAACTGGCGGTAAACCCCACAGTGTAGTGGATTCTGGGTTCTTCACTAGTTTAGGGCGAGTATGTACCAACTGGTCTTTCAAATTCGTGCCTCTTTTAAAAGCAAAAAGAGGAGGAGGTAGAGAACTACCCTCAATTTTGAGTACCCTCCAGTTTTTTAGGATGCTCTTCTTGAGTGCATTTGAGTAGTTACAAAACGTGTTAACGCAAGTAATCCTCTTATTGTCTTCGATGGGGTCCTGTGTTCTCCTCTCAAGCAGAGCCTCTCTATGGTTGTTCCTAGCTCGTTTCATCGATGTTTTAATGATCTTTTTAGGGTACTGTCTCTCCTGAAGTTGTGTAGACAGAAAGGAGGCATGTTCATTGTACTTGGATATTTCAGAGCAATTCCGCCGAATACGGAGAAATTGTCCAAATGGAAGATTCTCCCTAAGAGCTCTCGGATGATGACTCTGGAAATGGAGGAGGGAGTTACGTGCCATAGGCTTCTTATACAGTTCAGTGCCGAGAGTGTCATTAATAGGGCTAATCCGTAAATCCAAAAAGGATATGCCTTCTCTTGAAAAATCACAAGTGAACTTAAGGAAATTGTTCATGTTGTTCAACCAGGTGTGAAAATCTCTGATTGTCTCGATCGAGCCCCTCCAGATGACAAAAATATCATCAATGTAACGCTTCCAGGTCAAAATGTGACCTAGAAACGGATTTGTGTCAACGAGGATCTTCGTCTGCTCGATCTGGTGGACGTACAGATTCGCCAAAGATGGGGCGAAAATACTCCCCATGGAAGTCCCAGAGACTTGTAAAAAGAGATCCTCCTCGAACTTAAAGAAGTTCTCTTTCATGGCTATGGTTGCACAGGTCATAATGAAGTCCACTGGAGTAGGACTCTGCAGGGAGACACCTTCAAGGAGAGTTCTTATAGTTGTTAATGTCTCATCCTGTGGAATACATGTATACAATGACTCCACGTCAAAACTTACTAAGAAGTCTTGGGTGACATCGAATGGCATCCCATCCAGGATGCGTAGCAAGTCTTTCGTGTCTTCAACAAAAGATGGCATGGTTTTGACTAGCGGTTTCAAGAAGAAATCTACAAAGGTAGAGAGGGGTTCAAGAACAGACCCTATCCCCGAAATTATAGGTCTACCACACACTCTGTGTGACAGTGATAACACAGAGTGCCTTCAAAAAAATTAACCAATGCTGTATATGACCATGCAACCCTTGATATAGGCTACTGATTAGCTCTGTTGATGATGGTACAGTAAGTATATTGCTCAAAATCAAGGGCTTATAAAGCGAACAAAATAAGGGTGATGTGTCCAAAGCTATCACAGGCAGAGCTGAGACCAAACCCATAATATTTCTTATTCTAAAAATTAACATAAGTTTCTATGTTCATCTGATTTAGAATACAAAATTACAAAAACCCTAGCTTCTACCCACTTCTCTAACTGGTCTTGTTAATGTTGCTGGCCAATAAGATTCTTTAGAAAGATTGGCCAACAACTTCTGCTTTGCGGATACAGCCATTGAATTTACAACAGCTGAGGGTCAAGCAGCAGTGCCTGCCCCCATCCCGAGAAAGTGGACTCAGATTGGCAGCATGGGAGCTTTTGTAGTAGTGCTCTGGACTTTGATCACTGGCAGCACCTCTCGACCAATAAGCTGGTGATGGAGTGGTTCATTGGCAGATGCAAAAAAGTGGAAACCCTGAAGGCTAGGAAACCCTGACAAGCTCCTGGGTGATCACTGCCTCTCCGCTCCCTGCTGCGCTTTCAGCAGATGCCTGGCTGGATAGGGAACTACTATAGAGAGATGGTGGAGCCGGTCTCTCACCAGATTATTGGAACCGGAACTGGTATTTAGGTGGTATTAAGGCACCCCCAGGAAAGGAGGGCAGTGCTGTGGTGGGATGTCCCTTGTCGCCCAGGATAACATTTAGATGCTTTTCCAGCTGCTTATGCCTCTTGCCCAGATATTAAGCAGTGATTGGCCTTGGGTAGGGTGGCAGAGACCGAACAATGGAGACATGGGAGGAGATGGGGGTGACTCCCACAGGGGGCTCCTTGAATTTGCTTGGAAAACTCATAAAGAGGTCGTCCTGTGACCAATGGTGCAAGTGGCTCCTGTGTACTGCCTGTGGTCCACACAGTCCTCTAAGGGGCCTGAGGGCACTGACAGTTGTGGGTAAGGAGCCCTGGTCTACAGACAGGGCCTGTCTCAATATGCTGCATCACTTTCCCTCGCTACTAGTATTGTATCTGAACGAGGTACCAGAAGGTGCCGAAAGCCATTCTTTCCATGCCCCACACTGGGTACCATCCTCACAGCCCAGGACTGCAGTGCGGATTCAAACCTCATATGCTGCATAGAGTTTCCAGGCATCCCCGGTTGGCACCTGCAGCCTTGATCTGTCAGTCTGTAGAGGCGGCCAGAACACACAAGACCACATACCTATTTAACTTTGCTTTCTCCTTGGGTTTAGCGGATATATGGCTCATACTCAACACAGTGATGAAGCCTTTACCATCTCAGATTCCCATGGCTCTTTCTCCATGCTAGACCACTTTATTCCACCTTTAGATGCCCATCTGGCTCCAGAATATAAGATCATGTCAGGGGACTTCTCAAAGCCCCATAGTTGAAGAAGGTGAATCCTACATTCAACTGAACCAGAACTCTGTCAGTTCCTATGCTGCTTTATTGGAGGTACTCAAGGCTGTAATATGTGGTCATCCATTAGACATATCCTGACTCAAAAACAGAGAAGCATCATGCCATCACTATGCTAGAGTAATGGCTACTAGATATTGAACTATTATTTAGACAAACAAGAGGATATGCAATTAAGCCAGCGATGGAAAATGGCCAGATAGCTCTGACACAATACGTACCTGAAGAAGTCAAAAATATTTGGTTTGCATCCGGGTGTTGGGTATATAAACACGGGTATATAAACACAGGGATAAGGCAGGGAAACTACTAATATGGCCTTGTAGGTGGGATGACCCTTCCAGACATGGTAGGGGCTTAGTACTGATTTTGGGAAGAGGGTAAAAACCCAAAAGAAAGAAATTGCATATGTATTTATTTCTTTTAATGCACATCTCTATAGCATCAGCACAATTCCACCCCGGAGAGATGTGATATGTTTCCTATCAGAAACCCAGATGAAGAAGCTTACCCTAATAGTTATAGAGCATTTGTCCGCCCAAGAAATTTGGAACTTGGGCATTGGAAAACTGGCCCTCAACAAAGAAATTAACCTGTCAACAAAACTCCTGTCTCACACAACGATGAAAACAGCTTATTGCAAAGACGTCACGCTTAGACGGTGATTAACTCATATGATACCAGGTAACCTCAGGATTATTTATCAGCTCATTTTTTAACCATCTTAAAAAATCAATTTATGAATTTATGCTTTGGTATGTGGGAAACAAAGGATTTGATCCCCTTCTGGAAAGACCAGCATCAAAATCAAGACTGCAGATTATGCAATTACAAATACGAATCTCTACCACATATTCGCTTTGCATGTTCGAAGTTATTAAAAGAAAGAAAGTTATTTTTGAAAGAAACATTCATTAATATGAACATTTGAACATGCAGAGAAGCTGTAACCACCTGGTTAGGTGGGTCTTCAATTCCTTTGGTCTGCAGGGGGGAAGCATTTATAAACACTTATCTAAAGGAATTCGGTCGAGTTCCGGAAGTAAATCAAATAGAGTAAGAGACAGTTTTTATGATGAGGATGGTTCTTATGATGAGGACGATTTCTAGGGTTTCAGCACTTCATGGACAATATAAACTGGATTTAACTAAGTGTAGCATAATGAACAAAGATTTTTAACTTTCTATTAACGTTTTTTATAGGATGTGAAGCAAGTAAATGAAATTATACAGTGTATTGGTTTTAAAAGACCGAACATTTGAATGAATATACTTGAAACCCTATTAGAAATAGATACATTGAATCAGGATGTCACAGTGGAGGAGGAGGGAATAACCATCTCCTCGCTTGCTACCTCCAACACACCAGACCCTGAGGGGTTTCCCATTGACTTCTACACATGCCTCTGCTCTCGGTTGTTGCATTGTCTGATTGATATATTTAAGGGGCACTGGAGGTTGGGTAGCACCCCTAGACCTTTGAGAAGCTATCAGAACTGTTCTACTGAAATCTAACGAGCCCCAGGATCAGTGTAAGTCATACAACCAGTGTCCCTCATCAATGTTGAAGCTTAAACAGGTGCAAAAGTGTGCATAAACCATTTAATACCGCACATAAGATCTTTGACTCATCCTGACCAAAGTGGCATTATGATAAGCTGGTCCATTCAACATAACATCAGATGCCTACAAAACACAGAAGTGCTTTCACTCCACCTGAAAGGGCCATTACAACTCTTCCTACTACACTTTGAGAAAGCATTTGAGTTGAGCTATTTGTTTTGGACACTCAAAATGTGGGTTTTGGGAACTACATTGATTGCCTACACCCGCCTACACTACATGCCTTATTACAAGGGTTTGAGTGAATGGTGTCCTGTCTGAGCCCCACTCATGCAGGAGGTGAACTTGACAGAGTTGCCACTCTCCTCCCTATTATTTACCCTAGCTCTCAATCCCTTGGCCGGACTCCTGAGAACACACTGGGTTAATCAGGATTTCCGCTGGTGAGAAGGGATTGAAGGCTGAGGGCCAGATTTAAAGTTTTATGGACAGAGTAAAGGCAGTTAGGTGGGTGGATGACATTACATCTGCTGTACTAGCATTACTCCATCCTCCTAATTTCGATGTTATGTCTGGCCCTGTGGTGGACTCTATTGTTTCCATTAAACAGGCAGTTCATGCAATGTTATTTAAATATTTTTGGTGTGCGCACATCATTGGGATGGGTGCTTATCCCAAATGTTTAAGAGCTATACCTACTCCAAAAACAAACTTCCAAAGCAATAGTTTTCATTTGGAAAAAGTAAAAACGAATGGCCTGAAACAACGGGAGATTTCTCTATGGTGTGGAGGTCATATTTTTATTTTTGCCATCCCTCACCACCAGGATATTCCTGATGGTGATTGACAGTAAAAAAGACAGCCATACGACCGTCCACTCTAAATAGGGCAGACTGTTGGATGCTTTTCCTCGAACAGCCCATTCTCCCTTCGCAACTTTATGCTGACGGAGCATATTTTACTCCATTGGCTTTAACCTGGTGGTCTGCCTGGCTCAAAATTGAATGGACACACTGAGAAATTGATGGGCAGGGTATTCTGTTGCAACCGAGTACCCTTTCCACCAAATTCTAATTCAGGGCTGGATTCACCCTTTAGGCCAACATCCTGCTGATTTATGTTGACAGTCTCCTGATCCCTTGTCTACAGGTACTTAAACTCCTTGTACAATTCAGACTGATATTTAGCCTTATGGTCATTGAAGTAAAGAGAATCCAACTCCCGCTTCAGGGCTCAACAGACATGGCAGTTTGGGGCCTAGAACTGAAGATGGGGCAGAGTTTCAGTGTTGTCAGTACCTAACAGCAGACATACCACTGGCATATCTCAGCTATGAGAAGCATTGGAGGGTGACATTACACCACTAATGTATTAGGGCTGTAAGACCCTTCAATGTCCCCAAGGGAAGTGGTTACCTCTTCACTTTATCATCTCATCTAGTTAATATGCCTTCACAGGATCTATTATTCCTGTGGTAGTCTATGGTTGATGGGCAAGGGCACCTATTAGATGTGTATCTTGTGTAGCGCAGAAGAAGGCTTTTTACCTTTCCATATTGGGCTGTTTTCTAGTCCAGACTTTTTGGGATGATATATATATATTTGCCTCCCTTTCGAGGGAACTTGAATGGGAGATTCATCAGTCTCCCAAGCTGGTCTTATTCCACTTGACTGCAGATATGAAGACTAACCGAAACCTCAAAACACTAGTAAACTAGAGACTAGTATTAGCTGAAATAGATACTGCCCAATCATGGCGTGCTGTTGATCCCCACACCCAGATTAAATGTGTGGCTCATCAGAATGAACAAATGCATGGCCCTAGAAGAACCGAACTATAGAGCACATGTCTGACCTGAGAAAAACACGAATGTTTGGGGATCACAGTAAGAACTTTATCCTATAACGAATCTCTTTTCTTATCCTTACATTCCCACACAAGATTAACTTTCACCCTGTTTATTTTGTCTCAATGCATAACTCCACCTATAGTTCTACAGCTGTATTTGTTCTTATTTCCTTTATAGTGTACTTTCCTCCACCCGAGTACTACTTAGCTATTAACCTGTTGCCATAGTTAACCAAGCTTTGGATTTTGACTATTTTTTAAAGAAAATAAATCTTCGTGATGCCTGTCTTTTATCGACTTTGGGTTAGCCATATCAAAATAATGCCTTCAGCACATCAAATGCGCAGGTGTTATTTAAATGATTGGAGACCCCTGCTGATCTGCTCTTTAGTTCACTCGAGCTTGTCAACTTTGGCTATAAATATGGCACCCATAATGTTATGTCCATCAGATATCAATCCATGGAAATTAGTCTGGGACTGCCCCTTTCCTTTGTGTTTTGACAGCCAAATAAATCTTTCATAATCTGAAATCATTAAGATTTGAAAGTGCTTCATTTATAGATATATATATATTCACTGAAAAAACCATAGGTTTCACACATGTTATAGTTAGCTGGACATTTCACTCGTAAAAAACCATTGAAATTCCCCCTTTATAGTTAGTTCAGCTAACTATAACTCGCGCGACCGCAATCCACTGCTGATGACGTCGCATATTACATCACTGTATTCACTAAGATACTGTTAATAAGTCAGGTATACAATTAATTTTACAAAAAAAAACATCCATTTAGACACTTATTTACCCATTTATTCTTCCATTAAACATTAGATATACATATATAAAACATATTTATTTTTCAGAAAAACACATATTCACTGGATGATGTCATCAGTGATGTCATCAGTGATGTCATTTGAGATGTCATCAAGTGATGTCATGAGTGATGTCACTGACCATGTCATGAGTGATGTAATATGCGATGTCATCAGCAGTGGATTGTGATCGCCCGAGTTACAGTTAGCTGAACTAACTATAACGGGGGAATTTCAATGGTTTTTTACGAGTGAAATGTCCAGCTAACTATAACATGTGTGAAACCTATGGTTTTTTCAGTGAATTTGCAAGGTTTTTTAAATGCTAATTCCTAACTATAACGTGTGTGAAACCTATGGTTTTTTAAGTAAATTTCAAAGGTTTTTTAAATGCTAATTTATGTATGTATTATTATATTTTTTATATATTTATTTTATAATAAACTACCTATGTATATAGTTATAGATTGACTGTATCCTTTAACATGGAATGGCTCAGCTCTTTTATTTTGAATTTGGATAAAGTTGAACAGCATAGTTAATATCTTCTATAAACTTATAAACTGTTTAAAATGTTTTTTTTTTTAAGGGTTTTAACTTATCTCTGAAGATATCATGTTTAATGATTTTGATTGGATTTCTATATTTCTCAAATTCAGTGTGTCAATTTCATTATGTTTTTTTTAAAATACTTTTTTATCACCATTTTTGTAACTTATTTTTTCAATTAATTCTTTTAAAAATAAAAAAATATTATTTGAATTTAATTGGTTTTTCAAACATTTTTTTTATATTTTTCAAAATATTTTTTTAACTATATGTTCAAAACTTTATTTTATATATATTTTTTCCATGTTTTTGGATCTGCGCACCTTATGCGCACCGTTCTTGATCCCTACGCGGTAGCATCCGCGCATGGTATGCGTTGGGTACGTGTTTAGTGCGCGATTGCAATGCGACTGGTACGTGACTCCCAGCCTATGCACGACACGTTTGATGTACGTAACGCGACATTTACGCGCTTCCGCGATGCGTCATATGCGTCTATGACGCGGTAGGTGCGCGGATCCTGCGAAATATTTAACATTTAAAAAAACATATATATGTATTTCGTGTGAATATTCATTGAAGACAAACTCTAAACTGCTCTTAAAAGGAATATATTTATACATCTAACCTGTATTCCTTTTAAATTCAATTTCGCGGAGGCGCGCTGGGTGCGTGCTGCGTAAGCGCAGGGTGCGCGGATCCCATGTGACCTGCAAAAAAATAGATTTGATTGGTTCATTACACTTCCTGTTCTAACTATTGAAAGACCCCACCCAATTCAATCATTCTTCTTTGACCTTCTTTGGAGGAGCATCTCTTTGCAGAGAAGAAGATTTTTTAGACTAAGTTTACACTTAGCTCCAACTTTTTTCAACTAAAAATGGCTTCAGGGCACCAGGCAACACCTGCATCTCCTCATACATCTGAGGATTAATTTTTGGAGGAGTTACCACGCAAAAAACGTTTTTCTTCAGTGGTGTGGAAATGTTTTACTTTTCCCGAGGTGCAGAATAAGACCAATGCCACCTTGGTCACGTGCAAGATTTGCAAAAGAGTGCTGTCGCGAGGGGATCCTAACAAGAAATACTCATGCGGCACGGCAAGTATGATGAAGCACCTGAGGACCCTTCATCCGAACAATCTTGCACGACAAGAGTGCCGGCGGATGAGAAACACTCCTGCGCCTTCCACCTCATCGCAGCCGAGCACTTCAAGAGTGCATCCATCAGCCCAAAACTTGGACATCCGTCCTCAATTTCAATATTTAAAAGTGCTCTGCACTAAGTGCAATGCGACTTTGTGCTACGGTGAGCAGTCGATCGATCTGATCTGCCGCCGGCAAGAAAGTCACATTTGCTAGTTTTTTTTTTGTTTTTTTTTTGTTCCCTGAAGTTCATTGTTTGGTTTCTCCTGTTTTGTTTTTTGTTTGCAGAAAAACCAAAAAAATGTAAAAATTGTTCAGAAAACCCCCAAAAAATATAAAAGAAGAAAGAAGAAAAAAAAAAGTTCTTGTAGGAACTAACTTTCCTGGTTTAAAAAAAGAGCTAAATTTCTTTGTTAGTGTTTGAAAGTTTAGATGAATGTATGTGTAGTACGTAATTGAGTGAATGAATGCATTAGTAGCGTATGGTGAATGTATAAGTGCAGAACTATGAGGAAGTTCTGCAGCATCACACAGTAACCTCTTTAACTACAGTGTGCTGTAGTACTTCCGAAGCACAGGGATGCAACATATGTACATAAATATGTTGCAAATCTATGCTTCTCTCTGCACGACTGCTTAAACTGCAGCCATGTGGTGACACAGGCACCCTTGCACCATAGTGCAAGGATATCTGTGTCATGTGCTGTTTATCTTTGTGCAGGAAGACACACCTTCCTGCACAAAAACAATGAGAAAATGCATTTTTCTCCTTCAATGTATGCTGAACATTTCAGCATGCATTGAAGATATAAAAATGTGGAGAAATGAAAACAATTCTCCTTGTTGTGCTTTCTTACACCAATTTTAGAATGGTGCAGCATTCACACACATATCGAGATTTATGATTTCTGATAAATCTAGACGTGTCTTGTTGTATGAGTTTTCAGTGCAATCATGCACAACAACACTTATAGAACACCCTTTCAATGCAAAGTGTTGTGCATAATGAGGTTGTATTTACATGGAGTATAAAAAGTAATCAGAGTGCCTTTTCCTCTCTTTGTAAATATGAAAGAGTGTCTTGCACAATAACTATGTTACAAAAAGTGACATATTTCCGGTTTTAAAATTCCTTGCGAATGATAGAAGGTAACCACAGAGTTTTGTCTGCAAAGATGTTCAAAGAAGAATGATTGAAATGATTGCGGTCCTTCAATAGCTACAATGGGAAATATTATGAACCCCTCAAACCTCTTTTTTTGCAGGTCACATGATATCTGATTATGGTCAGATTTCAAAACTACATAGGTATAAACAGAGTGTTTTTAGAAACGTGTTTCAACTTTGTAGCTTCTTGCAGTCCTCCTGATTCTGCATATTGAGACTTAGTTAAACTTACCTTCACAGTAATAGGAATAAAAAATGGTATACATTTTTTTCAGATTTTCATTGCAATCTAAATTCATATAAATTGCTTATTTTAAAATTTGGATCTGTTAAAGAAAAGGAAAAAAAATGATAACATGTAATAATACATTTTTCACAACACAGCATAATTTCCACAAAGTAATTTGTTTGCTTTTTTTGCTGTTCTCAGAATATATTAAATTTCCCTAAAAATAGTGATTTCAATCGTACTCGTCACTTAACAGCGGGCAAAAAAAAACAATCAAAAAGATTGTTAAAAAAACAACAACATGCTTTTCTCAACAAAATACCACAAGATACAAATCACAGATATGTAAAATGCTTACAGCTAACAAAATTTTATAAGTTTAACTTACAAAAACTGTAAATGTTGTCGCGTTAAAATATTCACCGAATCTAAGGATGAGTTTTTGGAGGACGCACCACGCCCACAACGTTTTCCCTCAGTGGTGTGGACATTTTTTACTTTTCCCGAGGGGCAAACAAAGATCAATACCACCTTGGTCACGTGCAAGATTTGCAAAAGAGTTCTGTTGCAAGGGGATCCTAACAAGAAATACTCGAACGGCACGGCAAGTATGATGAAACACCTAAGGACCCTTCATCCAAGAGTGCAAACAGATGAGAAACACTCCTGTCCTGTATCTGTAAAAAAGAATCACAAATAAATGTATATTAATAACTTTCAAATTTATACTATTCCATTACTGTACAAACACATTTTATATAAAAACTGACTAAGAAACTACAGCCCTGAACCACAAGTGTGACGATCGTTAAAACACTACATGCATAGTGCATACTACTTTGAAGCAGTTCATGCCCTAAAGCCTACCTCACTAAAAGACTACATGCTAACTGACTGAATGATTACAGTACTATAAGGAGACACACTGGGTGAGTAACAGGGTGTTTGCTAGAAGTGTATGAATACTGACTGGGGAATTGAAGGTGTGAAAGACAACTGTGTAGGTGGTTAGAGGCCTGCATGCATAGTGAATAGGCGTTTGAAGCAGTCTATGTCATAAGGCCTGGCTCACTGCATGAATACTTGGGTACTGACTGAATGATTAGAGTACAGCAAGGAGAGTGCCTGGGTAAATTTTAAGTGGTAGGCTTTTGGGGCAGGGAATGGATTAGTACTTCGTACTGAATGGGTCACTAGAGGAGTGCAAAGGGAGTGACAGGATGTTTTCTGGACTGTATGGATACTGACTAGGGAATTGAAGGTGTAAAAGACAAGTGTCTAGGTGGTTAGAAGACTGCATGCATAGTGGATAGGGGTTTGAAGCAGTCCATGTGCCAAGGCCTGACTCAGTGCATGAATACTTAGGCACTGACTCAATGATTAGAGTACTGCAAAGAGAGTCTCTTGGTGAATTTATAAGTGTTTGGGTTTTGGCACAGTGAATGGATTAGTACATGGTCCTGAATGGGTCACTAGAGGAGTACAAAAGGAGTGACAGGATGTTTGCTGGACTGTATGGATTCAGACTAGGGAATTGAAGGTGTGAAAGACAAGTGTCTAGGTGGTTAGAAGACTGCATGCATAGTGGATAGGGGTTTGAAGCAGTCTATGTGATAAGGCCTGGCTCACTGCATGAGTACTTGGGTACTGACTGCATGATTAGAGTACAGCAAGGAGAGTGCCTGGGTGAATTTATAAGTGGTAGGCTTTTGGCGCAGGGAATGGATTAGTACTTGGTACTGAATGGGTCACTAGAGGAGTGCAAAGGGAGTGACAGGGTGTTTGCTAGACTGTATGGATACTGACTATGGAATTGAAGATGTGAAAGACAAGTGTATAGTATGTTAGAAGACTGCATGCATACTGCATAGACATTTGAAGCAGTCTATGTGGTAATGTAGGGTTCACAACATGAGTACTTGGAAACTGACTAAATCATTAGACTACTGCTAGGACAGTGCCTGGGTAAAACTTTTACATTTTCAGTTCTGGCACAGTGAAGAGAATAGTACATGGTACTGCACTTTAGTGTCAAACCCTGACTCATTTTATCAATTATAGCTTCTAAAGTTACTAAAACTTGACAACATGACCAATTTTAAAACAGTTATCTGTCACCAAATACACCATGTTACCAAATGCTTCTATCACAATCCTTACCCAAATGTACACAGACTCACAGTGTGATTTTAGACAAGCAACACTATCCCTAGCAGTTTACCAAAACTCATTCACTAGTCTAGAAGAGGTAAGGGTACTGCACACAATCTACATATTTAAGTACAGCACATTAGTGTCAAAGCATGACTCATTTAATCAACGCATAAGCAAAGACTGGCTTCTAATGCTACTAAAACTTGACAACATCACAGGTTTTAAAAGAGATATCTGCCAGAAAATACACGATGTTACCAAATGCTTCTCTCACAGTGGTTTCCAAATGCACACAGACTCACAGTGTGATTCTAGACAACAACCACTACACCTAGGAGTTTACCAAAAATCATTTACTACTGTGGAAGTGATAAGGGAACTGCACACAATCTACATATTTCAGGATTGCACTATTGTGTCAAAGCCTGACTCATTTAATCAAAGCATAAGCAAAAACTGGCTTCTAATGCTACTACAACTTGACAACATGACCGGTTTTAAAACAGTTATCTGTCAGCAAATACACAATATTACCACATACTTCTCTCACAGTGGTTCCCAAATGCACACAGGCTCACAGTGTGATTCTAGACAAGCAACACTATCCCTAGCAGCTTACCAAAACTCATTCACTACTGTGCAAGGGGTAAGGAGACTACACACAATCTACATATTAAAGTACAGCACATTAGTGGCAAAGCATGACTTATTTTATCAATGCATAAGCAAAGACTGGCTTCTAATGCTACTAAAACTTGACAACATGACAGTTTTTAAAACAGTTATCTGTCAGCAAATACACAATGTTACCAAATGCTTCTCTCACAGTGGTTCCCAAATGCACACATACTCACTGTGTGATTCTAGACAAACAAGACTATCCCTTGCACTATACCAAAACACATTTCTTCATCTAGAAGGAGTACTACCTTTTAGTATAGAAACATAACTCATTTCTCAAATTCATAAACAATGACTGGTTTCTAATTCTACCAAAATATAAAAACAGCACAGGTATCTGTCTGCAAACACATGAAAAACACAAATGCTTATCACAGAATGGTTTCGACATGCACACACACTGTCAATAAGATTGTAGAGAAAAAAAGTACTCACTACACTCTAGCAGGAGAAATACATTAGTCTGATTAAAATCAAAATAGTCTACATACATCCCCTCACAATTAAATAACTCACCTTTTTGTAGATTAAGAAGTATATCAGTCACACACCAGATTTTCTTTTACAGAATCTCTGCACTGTGCACCTCTCAACAAAAACAAAGAATGGAAAAGATTCCCTTTCATTTTCCGCACATATACATGTAAACATCAAATCACAATCCTTCACACATAAATTCAAAAGCAAACACACATTTCTATTGGTGAAACATTCCAACCCTTTCCAAATGAAATACATTTCAACCCTTCCCCCAATCTGCCTTCTGCCTGTTACCATAGAAACAGGTCATGGAACACTGCACTGGGCACACAGGTCACAAGTTCAGCACACAATGTTGCTAAACAAGACAGCAAGTGTGCTTGACTTTTCAACATATCAGCTTATCATATATAATGTTCCTTACAAACTGTTTTTGTTAACCAATAAGAGTCATGCCTTTAACAAACAGAAATATACACCCTACCTTTCAGTGTAGAAAGTTGTAATACAACCAATGATTTCTTGTCTTTCTTCAATTGTTTTTTTCCTTGGATCCGCGCACCCAACGCGAGAGAATCCGTGCACCCAACGCGATAGGATGCGCGCACACTGCGCGCATTTCGACGTTTAAAATAAAAAAAAAGGGGGCCCCAGGAGGTCCTTCTTGGACCCCCTAAGCACCTCTAGAGGGTCAGAGTATTTCCACTCTGCCCCCTTTATATGTTTTACACACTTATTCCCCTTGCTTCTTCAGCCTCGCTTCTACCGAGACAGAAAATGGCCGCCAACAGTTCCTGGTTTCAAATGTAGACAGACACTCGATATCCAATTAGCATTCAGCACGCGATCAGGAGGGTGCGCGCTCGGTTCGGGGAGGGTGCGCTTACGGTGCGGGTAGGGTCCGCGGATCCTCCCCGGCCATAGATATATATGTACGTTTAACTCTAATTTTATCAGGAACTACTGAACGGATTCACACCATTTCTGCAAAAAGCACGAGTCTGAACTGAGGACTACCTCTTTGCCAAATTTGGTGTCATTCCGTTCAGCGGTTCGGGCTGTAGCTACGACAACAGATCCTATGGGAAATTGCATGGGGAAAATGCGTTTTGGGACCCCCCTTCTTTCTCGGCTCCCGCTTGACGAATCACCACAAAAATTTCAGGGTAGGAGCGGAGCAGAGTTGGCCAAAAGTTTGGAAAATTTTGCGAGGATTCATCAACCGGCACAAGACTTATTGGGAATAGAATGTTGCGGATTTCCTATGGAAAATAGGTCCTAACTATAACGATCTACTGGTGACCGCCAGTAGATTATATATATATATATATATATATATATATATATATATATATATTGATTCAAAGATGCCCTTCAGCTATGAGAACGCACTCGGCAACTGCCCCCCTTGGGGTTTAAACATCAACTGGTGTCAGCATTCCTGGAATAAAATCATCGCCCGACGCGTTTCAGGGTATCTCACCCCTTAATCATGGGCTGTTCGAACAAAGGTAGTGCACGATTGTTCTCCTTTGCAAACGTTATTTTATTGGCTCGTTACCCTTAGTGGGTTGTGCTTAGTGTTTAGAGCATCTTGGAACTTGTAGTCCTAAATAGAAAATAGTACCTTCCCCACAGTGGGTTTGTGCACTCTTTGAATAATAAAGTCCATTATTTTCCTTTGTAGGCTCCCAAACCCTGGCACAAGTTCCTTTCATCTGGCAGATTGCGCTGAAAGCGGTTTGAACACAGTTTCAATCCTCAGCCTCTTAACGTAGAAAGATGGTGCTGTTCTCCACGACGCAGGCCGCCGTGACATTAATTGATTCAAAGATGCCCTTCAGCTATGAGAACGCACTCGGCAACTGCCCCCCTTGGGGTTTAAACATCAACTGGTGTCAGCATTCCTGGAATAAAATCATCGCCCGACGCGTTTCAGGGTATCTCACCCCTTAATCATGGGCTGCTCGAACAAAGTTAGTGCACGATTGTTCTCCTTTGCAAACGTTATTTTATTGGCTCGTTACCCTTAGTGGGTTGTGCTTAGTGTTTAGAGCATCTTGGGACTTGTAGTCCTAAGGAGAAAAATAGTACCTTCCCCACAGTGGGTTCGTGCACTCTTTGAATAATAAAGTCCATTATTTTTCTTTGTAGGCTCCCAAACGCTGGCACAAGTTCCTTTCCTCTGGCAGATTGCGCTGAAAGCGGTTTGAACACAGTTTCAATCCTCAGCCTCTTAACGTAGAAAGATGGTGCTGTTCTCCCTCATGCATGTTTATGTTGTTTGCTTCCGGGTCATTTGTATCACTTGCTCTGTTCAGGATTTGCCCCTAGCTATAATCATGGTACATTTGCACAGACCTGTACTTTCTTTGGTGCAACCAAAGAACAAGGGGCACCCCCAAACGGCACAATATGGGTAGAGATATAGGGGAATAAACAGCCAAGCAAAAAAACACAAGAAACTCTACCCCTATGCTTGAAAGGTACTAAGTATCATAGATTTTACCCCCAAAGGGTATGGCACTCAAGGAAGAGAAAAAGGATATTGTGACGGAATAACAGAAAATGGGAAAAGAACAATACAAGTGCAACACAATACAAAAACGATCACAATGGATAGAAAAAAGTTTCCTTTTTATTTAGAAACATATTAGTATGAGCATTCGATGACTCGCTTATGTATTTTTATAAAAAAATCAATAACACATAAGACATACTGAAAAGTTATTCAAAAAACAGAAATATAATGCAAAAATAAGCCACAAAAAACAGGTTCCCAGGCAGGGGGGGAAGAAAGAAGATATGGAGAAGGGGAACGATTTTCAATCAAAGGACAAACACTCAACTTCAAACAGCTCGCATTCATACATCATTCCAAAAATCATTCACATAACCAGGAACCTATGGATAAACTTGTTTGTGTTACCAAACACTCTACATTCAATAATAAGATTAGACAGATCATAAACTCGGAGTGGCATCTCCTGAATTTGGGCGAACAACCAGCAGCCATGCCCAAACCGGTTTTTGCTTTTCGCAGGAACAAGAATCTTAGGAACCATCTGATTAGAGCTAAGATCCCTAGCCAGGGAACATGGCTACAACGGTCTATTGAGGGAACCACCCCTGTAAGAGGAAACCACAAGTGCGGCACTTGCCATGCCTGTGCCAATGCCATTGTAGGCACCTCTTTTTACACTAATGGCTTCACCGCTAGCCTTGAAGGTATTACCAATTGCCGAACATCGAACTGCGTTTATGCAATCCAGTGCCCCTGTCTATTGACCTATGTTGGCGAAACCTCGAGAGAGGTCAGAGTGCGCATTGGCGAACATAAGTCCTGTATCAGACGTCTCAAACACTCAGCCCCTCTAGTAGGACATTGGGTGGAGAAGATGCACACTGAGGAAGATCTACGATGGACGATATTGGAAAGAGTACAAGCCCAAAAGGGCACGAATCCAGAAAACCTACGTAAAAAACGTGAGGTTTTTTGGATTTTTGTTCTTGATACTAAGACCAGAGGACTTAACGAATCCTTACCATGGGAGAATGCCATAATCTAAGAACCTTTCTGTGCCCCATTTTTGTAACTGTTTGCATTACTCTATTTTTTGAACATCTGGGTTTATTTTGCAATATACATATTCCTCTTTATGTATATACATAAGTCTTTTCTCATATTTGTTACCTTTTAGTCTCTTTTTTATTCTACTTCGAATACTCTTCGTGTACTCGTTTTTGATGCTTTTCTATTTTAGTATCCATGCGCCACTTCTCTCGTTGTTTGTTTTAATCTTTTCTTATTTTTTTATTTTCTGAGCATCTTTCACCCTGGACACCGTGTTGGCGTTGTTTGCTTCAGGGCACTTACCGTGGCTCTTGTTCAGCCCCGTTTATTGGTTTACCTATTTATCCCGACCAAGCTAGTTGGTTGACAGCTTTTTGAGACTCGCCGGTTGATTGGCTGTTCAGCTGGGAAGGATTCTGACTCGTGGGGCTTAAATATCCGCTCTCCAATAGGATCCTCTCTTATGCGATCTTTTCCGCGAAACGCTCTTGCCGTCCTGACCGCCGTTATCGAGAACGCTGACATTGTATTTCATTCAGGTAAACTGTTTATGTCCGCGTTCACTACGCCTTTGTTCTCATTTTCGTTGATTGTATGCCTATATCTTAGGCTCGTCACTCTCATTATCATCTCTTTAGTTTGTCTTTATATTTTATTTTTTTTGCTTTTCAGCAATCCGAGTCTTGGATTCTTCATACCAAAAGAATCTCAACAGATCCATTTACTCTTTTGATAGCTTCAATATACCCTAGGAAAGGTCCGTTTGGACCCAGGTGAGCGTATTTCTTTTCACTGGGTTCTTCCCCTATATGACAGCGGCCCTTTATTTACACCATTGCAGTTTTTTGCTCTCTTAGTCTTCAGACTGAATAGTTAGCAATGCATTCTGACGCCTGCATGTTCATTACTCCATTTTATGACCCCCATAACCTGACCGCTTTCCTTGCTTGTGGTATCTTGTTTTTCCTAGACTCCAGTTTAATCTCCTGTGGAGACTTTTCCGATCCGAGTGTGTATGCTACAAACACGGGAGTTTTGCTGGCGGATCAGTTTTTCCCACAACGCATGAATGATTTTGCCGCTGCACTGTCGACGGCTTTGAAATTTAGGTAAACCCGCTTTATAGCTTGTTTTTGCCTATCTTCATTTCCACCAATTCACTTGCGAGATAATTTTGGGTCGCTTTAAAACAGTGTTGCAATCCCTATTTTCTGACCATGACATTTTCTCCTTGTTGGTCTTTATTATTCTTTTATATTCATTCTTGCTTCACCATTTTTCAAATCTTTAAGGTTTATGTTTTCATGTGTATTGTTCTCTTTTCTTTTTTATCCTGTTTTAGAGAGCCATACCAAAGAGGTTCTTCATTAGCATAGATTTGCATCTTTCTTCCTTGATTATCACTTTTCACATACACAGGTAAATATATTCATTTATATTTTTGTCTGTAGCTCTCGTTTAGCTTTTTGGAATTCGGCATTCTCCCAGTACTAGACTGTTTTTCTTTGTGTCCGGTGATGGATTGCCTGTAGAAATCCTTAAATGGGTTTTTCTATTTTATTGGTCTGTATCCATATTTTGTTCCTATTTTTGTCTACATTTTCCTTCTCTATTTTCCTAGGTGTAAATTATTCTACATTCTGATATATTCGTTGTTTTCAGCATTATTGCTTCTAAAATATAATAGAGAAGTTATACTCGAACAGTAATGTGTTTCCTCCTTAGGGACTATGGCACTCAGTTTGTGGATTTGTCTGTTTATTCAAAAATATATTATTCTATTTTTATAGTGTTTTTCTTTATTTCTATTTTTTTATTACTTTTTCTTATCCTTATAGGTCCCAGCCTGTGTGTGGGGGTCTGTCTGCTACGCCCTGAGGAAGGTGGTGCTCCTGGTTAGGAGTGGTTTCACCGAAACGCGCGTCGGCGTTTTTCTTTGGGCCTGCCATTCCCGCCCCTGAGACTCTCCATATAGCTTGATTTCTAGCTCACTGTTACCATCTTGACCTATTGCTAGATTTCTTTGTGATCACCTCTTTGGGAATGGGCCCTTAAAAGGCTGTTTGGCCTATGTTGAATGATTTTTGGAATGATGTATGAATGCGAGCTGTTTGAAGTTGAGTGTTTGTCCTTTGATTGAAAATTGTTCCCCTTCTCCATATCTTCTTTCTTCCCCCCCTGCCTGGGAACCTGTTTTTTGTGGCTTATTTTTGCATTATATTTCTGTTTTTTGAATAACTTTTCAGTATGTCTTATGTGTTATTGATTTTTTTATAAAAATACATAAGCGAGTCATCGAATGCTCATACTAATATGTTTCTAAATAAAAAGGAAACTTTTTTCTTTCCATTGTGATCGTTTTTGTATTGTGTTGCACTTGTATTGTTCTTTTTCCATTTTCTGTTATTCCGTCACAATATCCTTTTTCTCTTCCTTGAGTGCCATACCCTTTGGGGGTAAAATCTATGATACTTAGTACCTTTCAAGCATAGGGGTAGAGTTTCTTGTGTTTTTTTGCTTGGCTTTCTTTGGTGCAAGCCAACCTATCACTTTTACATGCCCCAAAAAAAGCCATTCATTCTGTCACTTGATCATGTCACTTTACTGTTGCACGTTCACCCCCTTGTTGTGTGCCTGAGCTACAGGGCTTTGTTCCTGTGTAAGATCATACCTCGTTCTCTTTTTGCCTTTGCACTAGGCTGTAGGGTGGCCCTTACAAAAGTATTTAATTATATCAAACAGATAACATAAGGAATTGGTAGCCTCAGCAGTGGCAGATGTTAGCACATCAGCCTTTCACTCTGGGCTGATCATTTGTCAGGCCTGCATTGTAACTTCAGACATAGTGACATCATCACTCTGCCTGTGCTGGATGGCTAAATATATGCATATATAATGGTTGTCATTAAATCATTTGTTTATACCAGACCCATTAGATGTACTACTGCCTGCATGTGCATTTGGGCCATTTGGAATTTGTTGCAATTGATTTCTGTTTAATACCACAGGGAATAATTGATTTTCTGGTCTATCTCTGGTGTCATCCCTACACTAATTTGTTTGTAGTCAGCAGTGCTTATTTGTTGATGTGCTGGAAATGTGTTTCTGGTTGGTTGTCATTGCGTCTGTTTTATGTGCAATTACAATTAACTTTCTAGCCACATTGTGTATTATCTATGTATCTCCGTAGGTAGATGGGTGGGAAAGTGACATATAAATATGCACTTATAGAAGATGTAGGTGGTGCTACTTGCTAGCTACGGTACGATTATTCATTTAAAAAGCCATTTTAGAACTTACTTCCCTGAATATTTTACATTTTATTTCTAACATCCATTCGTTATGTTAAACAAAATGATATAAATATTGTGTAAAACGAAGCAGCTAATTCTGGGATGTGTACCTTTAAAGCATATATTTCCCTTAAACCGTCACCAGGACGTGAGTACATATTTTCCAGTGAGAATACACAAAATTCACTAGACAATGCTTCAAATTGATCATTTATAATTTCAATATCCCAGGTTTCTATTGTCTAGGCTCTGTCACACTGTGTGCAAATGGTGTGCTGAAGGACCATAATCACAAAAGGGGGAGGGAGCGCACTGACTGGCATACCAGTACACAATTCGCCTAGATGTGTTGAGGTAAACGCAGTGCATGATACACTCACTTTAGTTGGAAGCAGTGCTCAATTTGGGCCAGTGGTTGCCGGTAGGGGACCAACGGCACTTAGTTTTAGGGACTGCCACTTCTTTTTCCACCTCAAACATTGTACAAGAGAGGGAAAACACAAATTAGAAAGACGGAACATGAGAACGACGGAAAACTTGTCACAAAGAGAGAAAGCAGGAACCTGCAAGAGCGAGATAAAGGAATAGGGACCGCCTGGGAGTGGTTCGAAGAGGCATGAGGTGGATTTCAGCCTTCCTGCCGTGGTACTGTGCGCACCTATGTTTAACTGCACTAGCCGCGGACCTCTGAGCAGAGCTTCAGGCACCAGCACTCTTCCTTTCATAAATTCAGCACTGATTGAAAGTCTTTAGTATTCACCCTTGTTGGTGCTGCCAGTGTTGTGTATCTCTAGACACGTTTCAGGATAATTGTCCTTCTTCAGGACAGAGTAACAACCTCAGTTTGAGGGTGTTGGCAATGCTGCCCACAGTCTCTCAGGTTTCTGTACCACTCCCAGGATACAGGTCATCCCAATATCCTAGCCAGCCCAATAACTCAAAGGAGCCTTTTGTGTTAAAGGAGCAGAGGTTGGAAGGAACTCCGAGAGAGAGCTAGGTGAAGGCTGAAGCACAACTGAGAAGATGAAGTTATAGACATGATTAACACCAGGCCAGGGCAGGCACACTGGTAAAAATACATTCCCCCCAGTTGGAGAACTAGTTCTGTGTCTACGCCTTTGGAACTGCTAAGAGATTGTTCCACCTTATATGGAAGAGCAGGAGAGATTTATGGACAGCGAGACCAATGCCAAAGTCAACTACAGGGTAGTATACAATTGACAAGAGCTGAAAGCGGGTTTCCCAGTTATGAGAAAAAGAAAGCACAGCTTTATTTCAAATACATGCATTTTATATGTAAACATACTTAAAGCACAAGACATTGATTTAGGAGGTTATTCAAAAATGAGGAGGCCCTGTTCATGTGTTTCCTGAAAGACACAGCAATACAGTTTATTTTTGACAAATTGCACGGAATTCCAAGACCAGAAGTCCATGTCCTATGCGCAGCATACTTGGAGACTTTGATTGAGCAGTGGCACCGCTAAAATAATTCACTGAGCTACATGTTTTGAAACATACATTAAAAAGAGAGCATCAACTTTAATTTCATGTTTCAGATTGAGAAGCCCACGCATTATATCTGATCTCCTCACATATTATGGCAGATCTAAAACTATATGGGCAGAAGAAACAATTATTGGATTATTAATTTATGATTTATATATTTATTTATGCAAAAGAGTTATCGAATCAATAATCACGTTGGCATTCAAAGCATTTTCATGTTTATTTATTGTGTATAGTTCCACGATATATCCTAATTGAATGATGTTTTAACACACTATGTTTATGAAGGCAGTATTTAGAATTGATTAGCAAAACGTTTAATAATAATATTTGTGCACTGCAGATTTATTTAATTTTTCACCAGTGTATTTATATATGCATTTGAACAAGACCATTTTGTAAGGGGGGATGTCTCTGCTTACTACCCATGTTTAAAGCTCTAAGTAGAACTGGCAAAGTGTGGTCATGATAATAGAGATAGGGAACTTATGAAATTTGATTATTATTTATTTGCATTTTTGTTCTGCATACTTTTGCTAAACATATTCAAAAGTTCAGTTTATATTAGCCATGGCTGGACCCAGCGAGTGAGGCTCGACACTCAGGGAAATAAATAGACTGATAGTGCCGGGGATACACAGTGCGAAAGGGGGCGGCCCACTCTTTCTCTTTACTGCACCCTTGTTCAATTGGCCCAAGTGTATTGATAAGACTCTGAGATTCCTGGATAGAACATCTGCTTTTTCCCCAGTTAAAACTCAACAATAATTTTACAACAGCATTTGAGTGACCCAAGAATCCAGCGCATCTCGTGAGCATCCATCCTTTGTTGGTGGTGTTGGTGGTCCTCCACCTTCTCTGGAGAAGAGATGTTGCCATCCAATCCCTCTCGTGTCCTCCTAAACATCAAGCTTGTACTATGCCCTCTGGTTGGGAGGCACATGGATGTCTATCAATGGCTGAGGGCCAATGTTGGTCTTTGAATACCCCCTTAGAAATGTAAGCATGCCCTGTGCCAAGCTAAATTCACCAAGTAAATTAGACCCTTAGTGAGGACTCACTCCACATGGCCCACTTCCTTTCCACCAAAGAATTGCAGACTTGGCAACTCTACTCCATTCTCAAAGCATTCCTGCACCGTGTGAAGATGGGCTACTGGAATATGCCTCACTCGAATGTATGACGTTACAACGCATACATTTACAAGGCATGCCTTGACATCGCAATTTTTACATAGCAACATCCTTTGCAATGCATTCTTTTACATCACATTCCATTACATCGCATTTTTAGAAACTACCTTTACAACGCATTCCATTACAATGCATACCATTACATCGCATTTAAGGTAAGTGTTGGATAGTATAGGGGTAATAATTACTATTCTAACTCCAGTGAGTGCAACAGTAGGGTAAGTGTTGGACAAGTGTAGGGGTAAAAATTACTATTCTAACTCCAGTGAATGCATAAGTAGGGTAAGTGTTGAATAGTGTAGGGGTAAACATTATAATTCCAGCTCCAGTGAGTGCAACAGTAGGGTAATTGTTGGATAGTGTAAGGGTACTATGCGTAGTAATGGTATGCATTGTAATGACTTGCGATGTAATGCATGCGTTGTAGTGACATGCGTTGTAATGACATGCGTTGTAGTGACATGCGATGTAATGGCTGCGTTGTAATGACATGCGATGTAAAGGATGTTGCGATGTAATGACTGCTATGTAAAGGTAGTGCGATATAATGACTGTGTTGTAAAGGTTGTTTCCCACCTCACCCTGGTGCAATAAGGCCTACTGCCTGGCCATCCAGCCCTTGACGTCAGGCTGCGGAATATCAGGGCTCCTTCCTTCACAGATGATATCATGACCCTACCGACTATTCTGGACAGAGGCCTCCTGGACATGCCCACAAGTGCAATTCCACTACTTTCAGAGACCAGCTCTTGACTCTAACTAACGAAAATATTCAAGAACTAACTAAAGTCTACAAGAAAGTTAACTCATACTCTCACATGCCTCTACGAGCAGCCAATCAGATAACATTATCGCCTAGAGTCATTCAAGAACCAATCAGCTTATCAGCTCTTGCATCACTGCTGCTCCTTGGAAGAGATAGAATTGTAACTTCCTCCCACCCCTTCAAATGTGACATACCTGGTGCTAATCTAATAGGGCACTTGTTGCATTCCTCACGCTTCCATATACACACTCACATAACATGTAGCAAAGAAGACCCTCCACTTGGGAAAGTTGAACCCTAAAAAATAGGTCGCTAAGTACCTGAAAGTGAAGCAACTGAGTATACATAAATGCGGCTCTTCCAACTCTTCATTGCAGATGGAACCGTTCTCAAAAGGACAACCATATTTCCATATTTTGCAAAATTTGCATTTCAGATCCGTTCAATGGTTGCTAGTGTAGAAAGACTTTAAAACAAGGAAGTCTAAAGTTAAACTCTCAAGCAGCAAAAACGTCGAAGTTCCTAGTTCTTCAGGAAGAAGAGCGCACATTCAGCTACCCACCATCTGCTTATTGGTTTACAGAGCGACTTACAATCTCAGATGTCACTGCACTACATTCATAATATGGACATGGTATTTCCAACATATGATGCGCCTCTCCATCTTGTTTATTTCTAATGGGGTTGCCTAAATTATTTATACAAACCTTCCAAATAATTATCATCTACATTGTGGTTAGAAAGTCTAGCTGAGGTATTGGCCCTAAACACACTGATTGCTGTAAATAATTCATTAGTGAGTGATAAATTAGGTCGTGATGTCTAGGCAGGCTCGGCAGATGTAATTACGCGTCCTGTCCTCCCCCAGAAGTTTACATGGACTCCCCCTATGGTGACGTCATTACGGAAGTGAACTGCAGACCTTTAGTACCATCTGTTAGATGGCCCAGCCTGAAGCGCCAGTTGTTTTACCCACCCAATATAGGGAGCGTTATCAGTAATAATGACGGATCCGCCCTTTAATATTGATGCATCAAGTTTTATTGCGGAAATGTTTCACATACATGAGTTGTACTTTGGACACATTTGCTTTGGCTTCAGCTGCGGTAGATAGATGTGGATTATATAATTATGGATTTCTTTGACAAAGAAACAGATCATGATATCTTCGAGATGACGGTGCTCTAGCATGAGGGTCATCGATGACGTACACAAATCAGATACTGAAGTGCATACATCCACCACGGGCCTTGAGAGCTGGGACAGGAGAGGGTCAAACTGGTAACACAGGCGAGGGCTACAATTACAAAACAGGTGGGGGTCACAATGACAAAACAGGCGAGGGTCAGACAGACAAAACAGGAGAGGGCCACAATGACTACAGGCGAGGGTCAGACAGACAAAACAGGAGAGGGCCATAATGACTAAACAGTCGAAGGTCAGACAGACAAAACAGGAGAGGGCCACAATGACTAAACAGGCGAGGGTCACAGTGATAAAACAGGCGAGGGTCAGACAGACAAAACAGGAGAGGGTCACAGTGACAAAACAGGAGAGGGCCACAATGACAAAACAGGAGAGGGCCACAATGACAAAACAGGAGAGGGCCACAATGACAAAACAGGAGAGGGCCACAATGACTAAACAGGCGAGGGTCACAGTGACAAAACAGACGAGGGTCACAGTGACAAAACAGACGAGGGTCACAGTGAAGAAACAGACGAGGGTCACAGTGAAGAAACAGGCGAGGGTCACAGTGACAAAACAGGTGAGGGTCACATTGACAAAACATGCGAGGGTCACAGTGAAGAAACAGGCGAGGGTCACAGTGACAAAACAGGTGAGGGTCACATTGACAAAACATGCGAGGGTTAAACAAACAAGACAGGCGAGGCTCACAATGATAAAAAAAACGCGAGGGTCACATTGACAAAACATGCGAGGGTCACAGTGACAAAACAGACGAGGGTCACAGTGAAGAAACAGGCGAGGGTCAGACAGACAAAACAGGAGAGGGCCACAATGACTAAACAGGCGAGGGTCACAGTGATAAAACAGGCGAGGGTCAGACAGACAAAACAGGAGAGGGTCACAGTGACAAAACAGGAGAGGGCCACAATGACAAAACAGGAGAGGGCCACAATGACAAAACAGGAGAGGGCCACAATGACAAAACAGGAGAGGGCCACAATGACAAAACAGGAGAGGGCCACAGTGACAAAACAGACGAGGGTCACAGTGACAAAACAGACGAGGGTCACAGTGACAAAACAGACGAGGGTCACAGTGAAGAAACAGACGAGGGTCACAGTGAAGAAACAGGCGAGGGTCACAGTGACAAAACAGGTGAGGGTCACATTGACAAAACATGCGAGGGTCACAGTGAAGAAACAGGCGAGGGTCACAGTGACAAAACAGGTGAGGGTCACATTGACAAAACATGCGAGGGTTAAACAAACAAGACAGGCGAGGCTCACAATGATAAAAAAAACGCGAGGGTCACATTGACAAAACATGCGAGGGTCACAGTGACAAAACAGACGAGGGTCACAGTGAAGAAACAGGCGAGGGTCACAGTGACAAAACAGGTGAGGGTCACATTGACAAAACATGCGAGGGTTAAACAAACAAGACAGGCGAGGCTCACAATGACAAAACACGCGAGGGTCACATTGACAAAACATGCGAGGGTCACATTGACAAAACATGCGATAGGACTCAGCATATGTCTTAGAAAAGTATTCCTATGACAAAACAGGTGAGGGCCACAATGACAAAACAGGCGAGGGTCATATTGACAAAACAGGCATGTGTCACAATGTCAAAATAGGCGAGGGTCACAATGACAAAACATGCGATAGGACTCAGCATAGGTCTTAGAAAATTATTCCTATAAGAAACAGGAGAGGGTCACAGTGACAAAACAGACGAGGGTCACATTGACAAAACAGACGAGGGTCACAAGGACAAAACAGACGAGGGTCACAATGACAAAACAGGAGAGGGTCAAAGAGACAAAACAGGAGAGGGTCTCAATGACAAAACAGGCTAGGGTCAGACAGACAAAACAGGAGAGGGCCACAATGACTAAACAGGTGAGGGTCACAGTGATAAAACAGGCGAGGGTCAGACAGACAAAACAGGAGAGGGTCACAGTGACAAAACAGGAGAGGGCCACAATGACAAAACAGGCATGTGTCACAATGTCAAAACAGACATGTGTCACAATGTCAAAACATGCGAGGGTCACATGGACAAAACAGGTGAGGGTCACATGGACAAAACAGGTGAGGGTCACAATGACAAAAGAGATGAGGGTTAGTTACATTGAAAAACAGGTGAAGGTCACAGTGACAAATCAGGCGAGGGTTCAATTAACAAGACCGGTGGGGGTCAAACTAACAAAGTATCATCGCTGTAGAGGGCCCATCGGAAGTGATTGTTCAATGACTAGTGACCCTACACTGGAAAGGGGGCCTAGGCGGAGCTCCCCGAGCCCTGAAGCCTCCGGCTCAAAGAGCCGGTCTTTAGTGCGGTTCTGAATTCTTTAGTGCGGTTCTGAATTCTTTAGTGCGGTTCTGAATTCTTTAGTGCGGTTCATCCATGAGGCCCAGAGGAACGGTATCTTATGCAGCATTAAATGAGCAGAGGGCAGTCTGTGTGCAAGCAGGTTAGGACACTTTCAAAAGGTTGAGCAGCAGATTTCTGGCAGATGTATCCATGAATAATACACCAGGAAAATCTACCCTCCATCCAAGACTTACCCTTCTGATGAATGGTGAACCATGAAAAGCGGTTCAAGAGTTATAAAGGTCAGGGCTGAAGCTACACGTGCAAGAAACCACTCGTTACAGTGAGTAAAGAGTATGCCTAGCTGGAGCCCTGACGCATTTGGGGAGAGCTGGAGCAGTCTTCCCAGAAAGTGGGCAAACCCACCCTTTTTAGGTCTCGGCTAGCGAAGGCTGCGCTTGCGCAGTCTCGCTCGCGAGATTTAACGTTTTAGGAGTGGGGCTTTAACCCGCCCCTTTTTTTCCCACTTCTCCATTGGAGGGCCTCTTAAATGCTGGTCAGCCATTGGAGAAGAGCTTTGTCGCTCCAAACAAGCCCCGTCTTTTTGCGATTCGGGGGCGTGTTTTTTCGATTTTTTCTCTCCTCTGGAATGTAAACATTCCAGCCAATGGCAAGAGGAGAGAAAGAAAAACACACCCCCGAAACCGAAAACGCCGCTGCCTTTCTCCGAGGCATTTCTGCTTCACCTCGGAGAAAGGCAGTGGTGTGCTTTTTAGGTCTCGGCTAGCGAACAGGTTTGTGAATCCAGCCGGGCGCCTCCTCCGCAGTGCAAAGCTGCTATTGGCACAGCGCTGGCCGGCTGCCACCTGGCTGCTCAGAGCTGCTGCCTCTAATCCCCGGGAGCCCTCTTCCCAAGGAAAGAAACAACTTTATTGTTAGATCATCAGTAAACCTAATGGCGTGCATGTTTATCTTGCACTCCCACGACTGCGTTGACGCCTTTGTAGACTAGGCTGCGCACGATTTTTGGTGGTCGGAGGCCATTGCGTCAACAATTGACCTAGTGAGGTACGTCTTTAACTGTAACCCACACACTGCGTTGCCCCGCTGATTCCTGCCCAAAACTTAGTTTGTGTGTGCAGCGCCATTGTGACAATAATTCATCTGCGGTGCTAGCTAATTTAACGTTACCCCGCATTATAGCTTTTTCACGCTGATACGTGATGAATACTTCGGTCCCGTTTCTTTTTTCGTGTGCGCGGCGGCCATGTTTGTTTAAGGTGTATCAATTTAAGACTACGAACATGGCGTCCTACTCGTACGGCCATTCGGAGATCGGTTTACAGAAACGAGCTTCAAGAAAGTAGGCAAGAGATTCTATTCATGTTAAAATAAAATTTAAAAAGTACGATAGCATATAGGCAGTTTAGCAGGCAGCAGCACTGTCCTAAAATAACGAATACCAGATATAGACCGATTACCCGTCATCTAATCAAAACAGTTTTTGCTGTGAGACCGGGTGAGCTGACCTGTGAGCTCAATGTTTAAATGCACCCTATAATCTTTGTCTAGATATACATAAGTTACATTTTCCTTTTTATTGTTAAAGAGAATCAACCTTGTTAACTGGAACGAATCCTCTTATCTATCTAGATCGAGTATTTTGGGGCTGTTTGAGATGGTATTTGAATTTTGACAGTAAAGGGTGTAAGCATGTATTATGTACTTTTAAACCCCGTCCTTTTCATTTAATCCCAAATGGTTATTTTACCTGCTACGCATACATACCAACATTTCAGAAGAGCAAAGTGGGAGATTTTTTAGAAAAAAATCGGGTGAATGGGGCCTTGAATTGGGTTACTGGCATGTATGGGCTTTCGAAGTGTGCTGCTGCAGGATCGGACATTTGAAACGCGAATGCACGTTTTTTTCTTCATGGAGCGCAATGGCAGGCAGAGTGGGGGTGATGCAAGCAAGTGTTGTGCACTGGCCTGGCAGTGCATACACCAACACCACCCCCCCACCCCGTGTGTGGCAGCCCAGGCTGAAAGAGCTTCCCGGGCACCACACAGCGCCCCTGGGTACTTCACAGGTCTTTTAAAGACCATTCGCTTGTTAATGAGGTTTTGTTGGTTTTTAACCCCCTCTAGAGCCTCTGCACCCCACTCTAACTATTGCTGGAAGAATTAGCACCTTACACAACACCAAGCTCTGTCAGCTGAAACCCCGAGGAATCAGGTTTCTGGACGCTTGAATCGGGACGCGGGAGACTAGCCTTGAAATCGGTAGTCTCCCTCCTGAATCGTGAGGGTTGGCATGTCTGCTGCTACGGGCCTACGACAGAGTTGAGCGGGATACGCAGTGTGATAACATCTTAAGTTGGGCTGAAAGGTGTAGGCCACGCTTACTGGGGGGAAACCACTTGGGTGTACTGCAATCTTTTTCTTTATGTGAATCATGTCTTTGAGTCCCAATGAGTGACAGACGCATGCATCGCACACTGTAGAACAGATATTTATTCTTTGAAGCATGCTCCATTGGTTAGTCACTTGCTCAGCTAGCTCAACGCTCGCGTATGAGACTTTTGTGGTGGCATACCTGTGGGTTATTTTTCTCAGTCATGGTACCATATTATGTCCTGTCACTATCAGTTGCATGTAGATTGAGGTATTTACACATTATGAGTGCTTGTCTGATGTAGATGGGGTGAATACATTGTCTGTAGTTAAAGGCATAGCAATGCTCAGAAAGCAGCTTGCAGCTACAGCAGAGATATTAATTGACCCACAATAGTCTACTGTTCATCATTGCTGTCTTAGTGAATTGTTGGGGCTGTCCGTGGTTCGTTGGCAGTATCAATGCTGGGTACTGTTGTTTGTCACTGGTGTCTCAAGTATTCAAGTATGGCTGTGCTTCAAATTAATAACTCCAGTTTCTCCATGTAAGTATTTGACTCTCTCATGGTAGTGAGTTTGAGCAGTGAAGGCTTTATGTTCAGAGGTTAATTGATTAGAAATGTAGATTCAAACGAAGCAATAAATAACACACTCAAAATGGAATGTCCAGTCCAAACTATCAGCTTGTAAAGAGCAGCTTTACAGTTGAGTAAAATCTATCAGTTAAAATTAAGTTCTGTGGAAGAAATTTGCTCCTTAAGTACTTGATATTTTAAATAACAAAAGTTTGTCTCGCTCATATTATCTTCCCCTCCCCCCACCCCCACAGGAACCCTTATCCTGCCTCAGAAACCTTTCAGATAATCTGTTAATTGTTATTAGTCATTTAGTTTTTAAATGCTTAATTTTTAGTGATAAATGCAAAGATCTAGAAACAACGGTGCCACTTCTGCTTTGGCTCCCAAGATCAATGTGTATGTGTCTAGATCTATGTGTGTGTGTGTGGTTCTGTATGTGTGTGCGTGTGGCTGTGTGTGTATGTGGCTCTGTGTATGTATGTGTGGCTCTGTGTGTGTGGCTTTGTGTGTATGGCTCTGTGTAAGTGCGGGGGTCTGTGTGTGTGTGTGGGAGGCTCTATGTGTGTGTGTGCCTCTGTGTGTGTTGCTCTGTGTGGGTGGCTTTTTTTGTAGGTGGCTCTATGCGTGGGTGGCTCTGTCTGTGTGTGGGTGGCTCTGTGTGGGTGGCTCTATTTGTGTGTGGGTTGCTCTATGTGAATAGCTCTGTGTAGGTGGCTCTGTGTGTGTAGGTGGCTAAGTGTGTGTGGGTGGCTTTGTGTGTGTGGCTCTGTGTGTGGGTGCAAATGCAATAGGTCTCGCATTTAAGAGAGATTAAGCTATTGACATTGTAAATAACAATGGCGTTTCTTTAAATGTTTTAAAAATAAAAACATAAACAAAAATAATGTCATGAGCAGTGCCAATAGCTCTAACTTTAACAATGCCGAGACCATTGCATTGTAAATGCTTGTTGAACATGTTGAGGGCGTGTAGATAAAACTCTATCCATAGAAGTGGTGGGGGCACAAAGCCATATATGGCCTTGAACAACATGGTTAGAAATGTAAAGTGGGCTCTGCGGACAGTGGACGACCAGCCAGCCTGTGTACAGGGAGGTGCGGTGACTGCCCGCGAGCGACCACAGGGTGCAAGTAGATCCATTGATGGCTTTTTCTATGAGCATCAATAGTACTTTATAAGCCACACTTGCAGGCTGTTGCAGTGGTTGAGCATGCTCGAGATAAATGAATGAAAGATGAATTTTGCAACATTCACCTGTAGATGAGGGCTGATCCTTCAGCTAATACTTGTCTAATGTACTCATAATAAAATAATCTATTCTCATAAGTTAATCAATGAGCACAATGAGGTTTCTGTTTCTGGCAGTTTTGGAGGTGGAAAGATTATGTGGAGAGAAGAGGATGAGCGTTGTTGTCACGGCAGGGTTTAAGGCTGTAGGAATGAAGGAAAGTTCACTTGTGGGAAAAGTGGCACATGATGATAGGATGTAACGTCATCCAATGTTCGAATTGTCGGCAGGGTTCCTCTTGAACATCTGATGGATACAAAGTATTTGTATGTGGCATGATACAGATGGATACTGCCCATGTTTGTATTCCAAGAAACCACTACAATGGACCTTTTTTTACTTATGTCTCTATACGTCCTGGAAATTAGCAATCCATAACCTAAAAATCTATTTAAATGCTGTAATCAGAGGCCTTAACATGTCCATGCCCTTGCTTCCAGCCCAGGTTTTAATCTTAGAATTGTGGTAATTGAAGACCTGCATACCCCAAAATACATTCAATACTACAAGTAGCAGAATGCAATTTAATTTTTCTTTGCTGGATCTGCTACCCACACATGGACCTAGGAAACGTGAGGGCTGTGCGATTTGAATATATTTCTTTGTGGTTTGAACTAACTTGTCTAACCCCTGTCCTTGATCTGTTCTGTAGCCCTAAACCTAACCTTTAACCCCTTGTGTGCCACGCCCTTTCCCCGCCCTGTGCCGGCCGTTGCATTAGCGGGCGGGGTTTATGACGAGCTGGACTCGTCATGGGCACAGCGCAACCGCGACCCATGACGAGTCCAGCTCGTCATGGGCACAGAAGGGGTTAATAAAGCCATAATTTTAGCCCTAAACTTATCCAAACACTGATGTCTTCCCTTACACAAACCGAAACCTTACATTTGTTAATTACAAAAATCTCCTGTTGACTTCAACTGTGCACACCTCTCTCTATTTTAACTGTTCCATTTGGCCAATTCTTTGTTGTGGTGCTCTCTGCCACGACTTTGACAGAGGTCGGAAATAAGTAAAAAACGGTTCAGAATAATATAAAATATCATTAATTCCATCACAGATACACCTCCCTTAGGTGTAGCAAGTATGTGTTATGTGCACAACTGACCCTATACCATACACTTCACATGTAGCCTATTTCACATTAAGAATCAACCACAGATATATGGGAAACCCCCATTGCATACAGTCTTCATTATGTACACAACTGTTCAGAGAAAGTTTCACAAGATACTCATTGTCTGTTCCAAAATTAATGCCCTACTACAGATAGCTTTTATCTGTATCAAAGCCCTCACAGTCATCGAACCTACACTGAGAAATTAAGTTAATATGAGGAGAAAAGTGGCTGCTGTAAACAGTGTTTACTCTTTGGAGAGAGTTTACTCTGTACCACACTGTTTGCAGACAGTGAAACTCTCATGAGAAATACACCACAGAGTATTAAAAAGGTACAGTGTACATTCTATGCATCACTTGTCAAAGAAAACACTGTTCGCTTAAAATAACCAAGGTCTGAAGGTGCTAAAGATTATACCACCTGCATCCTTCATACAAATAGCCCATCTCCTGAAGCAAAAGAATCCCATGTATATAAGTTAGTACGTGGTGCACACAGTCTTCTATGTTACGTAGAAATTGTAATACTGAGAAGATTCTGTCTAATGACTAAAGGCTGTTTAAGATAATTAGTATCTTCTTCATAGAAGGTCTCATTTATGAGAAGTGTCGCGTTCCTATGTGAAAGCAGCAATGCAACACTTCTCAGTGCGCCCTTCTTGAGACACGAATGATGCGTCATATTTACTGTATGACGCATCATGTTGCAAGGAATGATGGATAAGTCAGTATTACAGATGTATCTGTCGGCGCAAAAGTGCCGCATTGCTGGAGTTGTGTTGGAAGCGTGACGCAACTCCAGCAATGTTCCTTTCACATGGGGCAAGCCCCATGTGAAAGGGCCTGCTTCACCCTTACGCCTGCCTCATGGCACGCGTAAGGTTTTGATGCATTGGCGTCCTAGAAGTGGGGCAGAAAAATCTCATAGGTTTCACTGCGCCACTCCTACGACCCTTTCTTGCGGGTGAACGTCCACCCTGAATACATTATACCTGACGTAGGTATAATGTATCACAGGGGTTTACGAAATGATGCGTCACTTCGTAATATGGCGCAACATGGCGCATTATTTACGCCACCGCTGCGTCACTAAAAGTGATGCAACGGCGGTGCAAAAGTGACACTGACCTTCATAAATAAGGCCCAGAATCTTTGCCTTGTTGGAACATTTTCCAGCAGAATCAAAAAACTTGTGTGGAACATACAGGGCACAAGTCGTCAACTGTCATCTGCACACAGAGTTACTCTTGAATACAAAGATTTATAACTGGTCTACATACCTATGATGCTTTAGAAGCATTGCGTTGTGTAAACACTTACACCCATTAGTTGGACACAGGCTGTACAAAATTAGGTAGAAAAGTAAAATGGTAGTTACCAACCCAATGTAACCTATAAAACAAACTAACCCACTCATTGGACGATGTTATTAGTGATGTCATCAATGATGTCATGTGAGATATCATCAGTGATGTCATAAATGATGCTATAGAACATGTCATGAGTGAATAAATATGTGAGGTTATAAGTGCATGGCGGGGGCGCAAGGCAGAGTTAGCTCTGCTAACTATAACTGATGAATTTCTATGTTTCTTTTAGTTCAGTACGTTATACTGGCACTGACATATTCTCCTAACTATAATGCCACTTTACCCTCTGTTTTTTTCATTGAATGTAAGGTTTCTTTAAACAAACTCAGATCTTTTTATCACACCTAACTACAACTTATTTTAACCTTTGTTTGTTTTCAGTGATATTTTTTTTTTACGTAAAGTAATACTTTATTACCATATGTCAAACCAACACCTGCTGATGTCAGTACCTGCGGCCAACCCATCTCAGTCCAGCAACCGCACGCCATACACAGCCTTTGACCATGCACAGATGGTGTTGGCAACAACAGCCTGGCTTGGGCCAGACGCTGAGTCCAACTCCCCTGCAAGCAGACAACCCCTGCCTGGGAGTGGGTTGCACAGCACCATCCCCAAACCACTATTGGCCCCAGGGACCTGGGGTCCCTTTGTTTTTTAAAAAGGGGGGGAGTGCTACTGGGTGTCAAAAAATATCTTATTAGGAGGGGGGGCATGTGGTGCCATCTCTGAGCTGTAAAAGGCCCAGGGACCACATGACCTGTGGCCAAATACTTTTACATTAGGGGAGGTGGTATGTGACCCTCCCTCTCCAAGCCCAAATGGGCCAGAGGACCATATCCCGCAGGGCCATATCTTAATTTTAGGGGAGGGGGCGTATGTCCCTCCTTCCCGAACCTTAAGAGACCCCTGGAACATCAGTCCCCCAGAGCCAAATACTTTTACAATAGGAGAGGGGAGTAAATGGACCCCCCCAAACCCAAATGGGCCCGGGGGACCCAATATCTTGGGCCATATTTTAATTAAATGGAGGAGGGCACGTGGCACCCCTCCCAGAGTCTGAAAAACCTCTGGGACCCCATCCCCAGGGACCTTTTACCATAATTAAGAGGAAAGGGGCTCTGCAGCTGCCCTTCCTGAGCTTATTGTGTCAGCGAGGACTCCATCTACTGGGCACAAATTCTATTATTAAAGGAAGGAGGCCATGTGTCCCCCTCACACTAGGCCTTAATAGGCAGTGGGGACACCATCCCCAGTATCCAATTCTAAGGGAAGGGGGGGTATGGCCCCCCTCCCCAAGCCTTATTAGACCCTGTGGACACCATATCCTTGAGCCAAATGCAATAAAAGAGTTAGGGGGACCGCACAGGAACATTTTACTCATGTTGCTGGCAGCCAGTCAGAGCGCTCACTCCTGCAGGACCCTGACTCACACTGGAGTGAATTGGCCCACAGGAAAAAAGCTTCCTGGGCCAATCAGAACACTATATTTTTGAATTGGTGCTCCTGCAAGACTCTCAAGAGACTTTCATGGACCCAACCGTCCAGATATACAAATATTTTTAAATCTTAATTTCTCAAAACTGAATGAACGAATTTATACCAAGTCACACAAAGTACAATCTGTGGACCAAGATCTAGCTTCCTTTTAAATTTGGTGTCATTCCGATCAGCGGTGTTTGCGGTAGTGCTTCTTAAAGACATCTATGAAAATGCATGGGGATTTTGCATCTTCTGTCCTGCCTTTTTTTAAATGGCACTTGTTTGGAAAGTTTTGTGAAGATTTATGAAATGGTGCTAAAGCTATTAGCAAAAAAATAAAGGCATTTCCAATTAAAACGATGACCTAACTATAACTACCCATAGGCTACTGCTACTGCCTCTGACTAACATATATTCACCGAAAAAACAAAAGGTTAAACTAACGCTATAATTAGGTGGAATGTACAGTAATAATTGGGAGAGGAGTTGGCCTAACAGCTAGGGCGGTCGACCTCGAATCTGGGGAACTGGGTTCGAGTCTCTGCAATTACGCTAAACATCCTGTGCTTCTGGGCAAATCACTTAATTTCCCCGTGCCTAACAACAACAAAAATTAATGCGTCCTCATGTAAAGCAACTGGTGCTATGAAAAGCGCTCTGATACCCGATTCGGGTCAAGTTCGTGCTATATAAAACTCTGTAAAAAATATTTAACATTTTGAACAGGAAAAAATCACAGAAATTCACCAGTTCTAGTTATCTCATGTAACAATAACTAGCGCCCTAAGTTAACTATAATTTGGGCAGTAGGACTATGCTGGTGTTTGGGCATTCTATCCCCCACAAGCCTTCTCACTGTTAAGAGCCCAGGAGGAGTATCTCCCACCTGTAAAAAAATACTAAATAGCACATGTGGACCAGTGTGTGTGGGACCCACACCAGGACACTGCTGCTGTTTGGGGACTCTCTTCACTGTTAGGAGCCCAAGAGGAGGGGCTCCCACCTGTAACATGTGCCAAATAGTGCGTGTGGACCTTGTGAGGCGTGCACCAGGACACCACCGCTACCGCTGTCTGCGCACACCATCCCCCACAAGCAATCTCACTGTTAGGAGCCCAAGAGGAGGGGTTCCCACCTATAACAAACACTAAATAGCATGTGTGGATCCGTGGGTGCGGGATGAGCACCAGGACTTTTCCGCTTTCTGGGGACTCCAACCCCCACATTACTTCTCACTGTGAGGAGCCTACCCGTGGGTGCAGGATGCGCACCAGGACACTGCCGCTGTCTGAAGACTCCATCCCCCACAAGCCCGCTCACTGTTAGGAGCCCAAGAGGAAAGGCTTCCACCTGTACCACAGCTCTAAATGCACGTGTGGACATGCGGACGCGGGACACACACCAGAATCTGCTGCTGTTTGGAAACTCCATCCCCCACAAGCCCTCTCACTGTTAGTAGCCTAAGAAGGGAGCTCCTATCGGAAACAATCACTAAATTCGCATTTGGACCCTCAGGCACAGGCCGCGCACCAGGACACCATCACTGTCTGGGGACTTCATCCCCCACAAGCCCTCTCACTGTTAGGAGCCCACGAGGAAGGGCGCCCACCTATAACAAGGTTTAAATAGCGGGTGTAGACCTGCAGGCATGTGACTTACACCAGGCCACTGCCACTGTCTGGGTACTCCGTCCCCACAAGGCCTCTCACTGTTAGGAGCTCAGGAGCGCTTCCACCTGTAACAAGCGCTAAATAGCGTTTGTGGATCAGTGGGATCGGGACGCACACCAGGACACTGCTGCTGTCTGGGGACTCCATCCCCCACAAGCCCTCTCACTGTAAGGATCCCAGCAGAGGTTCTCCCACATGTAACAAGTGCCAAATAGCACGTGTGGATCAGTGGGATGCACACCAGGGCCCCGCCGCTGTCGGGGGACTCCATTCCCACAAGGCCTCTCACTGTTAGGAGTGCAGGAGGAGGGGCTCCCACGTGTAGAAAGTACTAAATAGCACATTAGAACCCATGGGATGCACACCAGGAGACTCTCCCTGTTAGGGGACTCCATCCCTCAGAAGCCTCTCACTGTTAAGAGCCCAGGAGGAGGGTTTCCAACCTGTAACAATTGCTAAATAGTGCATGTGGACCCTCGGGCGAGGATGTAGACCAGGACACTGCCGCTGTCTGGGGACACCATCCCCCATAAGCCCTCTCGCTGTTAGGAGCCCAGGAGGAGAGTTCCCTCCTGTAACAAGTGCTAAGTAGCGTGTGTGGACCCACGGGTGCAAGATGTGCATGGGGCACGCTCGGGCACGTGCCTGGGTGAGGACCAGGCCAAGAGTGGTTTCATCGGGGCCCGTCAGAGCTCAGAAGATGCTGGGTTGGGCTACCCTCTTAACATCCACTCACAAGTTTACCCATCCTACTGCAATAAGGGTGAGACTGTCACAATGGACAAGTGTAAAGCCATCAAGAATCTTGCAGGATAGAGTAACTAAAGTACTAAACTAAAGCCTAAACTCTCTGTTGATAACCCTCAAGCAAACACTGGAGGACATGGACACATTAATTGAGGAGGTAGAAACTTTGCTGGGGGATGACAAAGTCAAAGGGCAAATCCTCCTCTAAGGTCGCCCCAATATTTAGCAAAAATTAAAAATCATTTTTCAAATACCAACCAGAAACTAACCTGCCTGGACAACGCAACTTCTAATGGGCCCCTAGAGGCTATCATTGAAAATACTGCTGTTACCAAAACCTTTGAATGTCCTCTTGTACCCTTGGAGCCGGTCATTATATGTACAAACCAGACCAAGAGCTCAGCAAAAGCAAGAGCTTTCAATATCCCCCCCAACAATACATGCACTAGTTTAGTAGAAGAACGGAACTGGTGAACATCTGCCAAAGACAAGATCTGCCACGATTTGGGATGTAAGAATTAGATAAAGCCAGCTCCTGATCTGAAAACTCACAAGCATCAACCAGTGGTTCACACATTCTTATGGTCTTGTTCTGGCAGGACAGTGGCCCCAATGAAGAGAGATTTGCCCCCCATCCGGGCAACAGTAAGCAGCTGACACCAAGGCATTATCCCCGGGAGGGGTGCAAATGGGGAGGGGCATGGAGTAGTAGCTAGGAAACGCGGCTGCGTTTATTTGACACATGTGCCTAAATTGAACACTGGGGCAAGAGAGCATGAGGATTTGCCCAAGAACAAATGCATTCACTTGTTATTATCTTTGCACAATTTCTATTCCCTAATCCGCTCTGATATGGCTCAAGCTAGTAGATTTCTTTAATTATCAGGAACCAAATATAATTATATAGAATTTAGAGTTTGCCACATAAATATGGCGGGGGCCTTGTGGGTCTAGGCCTACGAAAAAGTCCCCCGCTTGGCAGTCAGATCCAGTTCAAATAAAGACCCCGTGCCCATGTTCCCGTTCCTCAAATCCTTATCCCACTAGCCTTAGTCAAAGGGAAGAATTGCGGACATCAATGGTAGACTGACTTAGCCCCAGGTGCCATCACAAATTTGCAATACATATGACAGAGATAGAGAACCACAGCCTGTAGAGAGGGCGCAGTTGCAGGCCTAATCGGGGGACGGTTCCAAAATGTTAACCACTAGCCGAGAAGTCCACTATTGCAGTATTGATTGAGCAAAGCAAGGACCCAACCATCATTAATATTATGTCCTGGAACAAGGCATGTTTGAAATACAAATCAGGGCCGTGTTTATCAACATTTTCAACATCTGCATATTTCAGGAAAATATGGTGCTTAGTACCTGTCTATGGGGCTGCATACCTGAACTTCTCCATCCAAGCTCACCATACAAGAAAGTGCCGGCCTCCTGGTGGTTTAACAATATGGGTACGATCATCATCGATTTCCTACATAGGCCTTCTTGTTTCATTCAACTCGACAGGGGGTGAGGGCTTAGAAGCGTGCACACTGGTGTGTAATACTGCTTAATAGTCTTGTTAATTTCACAGCGCTCTACATTCAGTGGTCCCACTGCCACTGGGCCGCTAGTCATCCAAATTCACAACCCATGTAAAAAGGAGCACCTTTATTTACAATTTTCACAAGCCAATTGCTGAATTAATAGTCTCATACAAGGGGAGTCCATAGTTAGTCAGTCTCAAATGAATATCAAGTTTGTGGTTTATTTCAGAACCTTCAAATTATTTAATCCAGAAAATATTACAACAAACAATCCAGCCAACGCGTTTCGTCCACACTGGACATCATCAGGGCTGTAGATTGAAAGAAAACAAATGCATCAATGACCAATTCTCTGGTGTTCCCCTTTCCAAGTACAAAAAATCAACATCCCCAACAGTTATGTCATTGTCTTATTCTATACATAGTAATGCCTGCCTATATCCAATCTTAGAATCCAACCTAGTCAAAGGGCAAGAGATTGCCTCATGAGACCACATCATTATTCTGTACAGTGCACATGACTACCTCGTGAGAACACATCATACTTCTACACCACATAAATATCATTATTATTGATGGCCCCATAGTGAGCCCATGTCCATTGTCTAAATTAGATCACAACCCTTCCATCTTGTCTCCAACAATGATCATTCAGCATGCCTCCCACTTCTCCCCGCCTCAAATGTCTATATTCTTGTGGGGTTAAATTTATCAATACACCTCTCAAGCGCTAGCGGCCCATTCCCCATTAATATATCTTAAATTGAAAGAAACCATGCATACCTCCAAGTTTCGTACTGATTGACCACTCCGTATTACCCATTAAGGCTTCATCCATCCCTCCCCTTATTGAGGGTATTATCTACAAAAAAATATATACATATGTGTGATTTGCATCTAGCTCACACATTACCATCCAAAGCCAATTGCAACTGAGGGCTTTGCCAAATATAGCTACTATCATTCTGCAAGTGGCAGGGGGTTTGCTCGAACCTCCCCCTTGGCCAAGTTCTCCTACTTAGAATCATCCTCACCAACGTGCTCACTTACTACTAGAGTACAGAATGCACTGCACAAATAAACAGCACCACTCCGCAATACAAAGAAAAAAATGGCCTGCTCATTAAGTGGTAATGGCGGTCTCCCACCAAGCAATATCCGCTCCCGTGCTCTAATCTAACCTGTATAACTATCACTAGCAAGGCTGGCTGCATGATTCACTTGTATAACATCTATAACCAAGGGGTCAGAGGGGGTTGGGAAACACCCACACTGAAGCACTTATGGCCTATAAGGGAAAATTTGACATTCATGACTCTTTGATCTTAGCAGGAGATTTCAACGCTACATTCAAATCCCTAGGTATCAAAGGATACTCTTTTAATGAGGCCAAAGATAAAGAATGGGGCATTCCTGAACTAGAAACATTGCATGTGAAGTGACGTACGGAGGCCGTTTACCAATTAATGTAAATAATGTTTACCTATTTGTTCACTGCACATATTCTACCACCCGCCAGGCGATAACATCACCTTCATCGAGCAATTTATGGATATCGTGACCACTCATACTGGTCAACATAATACCCAAATATTCCTTGGCGATTTCAATCTCCACTGGAACGACCCTAACGACCCGGCAGTAAATAGCCTCAAAACATTCCTTTCCGTCCTTGACCTCACCCAAATCTGCAATAGCCCCACACATGTCAAAGGTTCAACCCTTGACTTGGTTACTGCCAACCCAGAAGCTATCCAGTTTAGCACAATCCTCCCATGTGATTGGTCCGATCATCATGCCATCACCTTCTTCATCAAGGAAGCAGTTAAACTATGCTCAGTGCAACCTTCGAGACCTAAAATATGGAAGAGGATTCTAAAAAAAACCCTAACAGACCTATCCACATCCGCCAGTGTCAACCTCCTGCTCCCCCCGGAAGACCTAACTGATGTTCAAACTTTGACACAACACTACTTTAACTCAATGTCCTCGATTTTAGATACAACCGCGCATCTACAACTGAAGGAGATCTCCACAAAAGATTCTAAACCTTGGTATGACGCAGACTCAGTGTGGACAGACGAGCCCTTAGATTAGACGAAAGGCGTTGGAGGTCTTCGCCTTCCACGGATCATCTCAATCTGCTCCGATCCACCAGAAACTTGTACTATAGAAAGATCAGAAATTCAAAAGCAAACTTTTTAAAACATCAGCTAGATCAAGCCAAGAAGCGACCCAAAAAACTATTTGAACTAGTCAAAACTCAATCTAGTAGCTTAGCTCACCCTCCTTAAGCTGGACAAGGTACGCCACCCAGCTGCAAAGAATTTTCCTCCTTCTTCACGAAAAAAACTGAACTCCTGAAAACTGACCTACTTAAGGCCTCTTTAGCTCAGCCTAACACTCTGAAGGACTCGTTATCCCACATTCTAGCAACCCTAATCACCGTCTCATCTAAGCTCGCCCTAAAAAATAATGCCTCCTGGGCCACCTTCACAACCTATAGCGAAGAAGCAATTCTAAAAGAATTCACGTCCTTGAACCCCTCCAGCCACTTCTCAGACCCCCTTCCTGCAAACTACCTCAAAGATCTCATACCGACGCTACTGCCACTTTGGACAAAGATTATCAATGCCTCCTTAATCCAAGGAAATATTCCTGAAATTCTCAAATCAGGACAAGTGTCCCCCATCCTAAAAAAAATGACAGCTGACCCCACGGACCTAAATAATTACTGACCAATTTCCAACATCCCAACTCTGGCTAAACTCCTAGAAAACCACATCACTAATTTCAACCTGCTTAATAATTTCCAATCTGGTTTCCGGGCAGGACATAGTACTGAATCGGCTATGACCCACATAGTAGATGACGCACTAAGGATCCTAGACCACCTGCCTACTTATCCTGCTTGACTTATCTTCGGCCTTTGACACCATCAAACATGATAATCTTCTAGATCTCTTGCAATACAGAATGGGCTTATCGGGGTCAGTACTAAATTGGTTTACCTCTTTCCCCCTGAATAGATCCCAAAGGTTCAAGGTCAACCAATCTCTGTCCAAGACCGTCCCAGTCACATTAGGAGTCCCGCAGGGCTCCTCTCTCTCACCTACACTGTTTAACCTATTCATGGAGCCGCTCACTGAGATTCTCGACTCATCAAATATCCACTTTCACATGTACGCAGACGGCACGCAACTATACTTAAAGATAAATTCTCAGGATGACATTAAATCTCTCAATCTAACTTTAGAAAATACTCAGTCATGGTTGACTGAAAACCACCTCAAACTAAAGGCCCTCAAAACTGAATTCTTACTAATCACCCCACCTAACCAACCAGCTACCATACACGAATAGGCTAAACAACTTACAGTGTTCAACTGCCAACCTCTTTTAATCGATTCAGCAAAATCTCTGGGAGTAACTCTGGACAGGAACCTAAACATGCAAAAACACATCAGTGCCACAGCAATAGGAGCAAACTTCCAGATGAGCACTCTGAGAAAATTAAAACCCTTCCTCCCAGTAAATGACTTCAAGCTGGCAGTCCAAGCTCTAGTAATTCCCAGACTAGAATATGGCAGTGTGACTCTCTGTGGACTTCCTAGATGTACAACTGCCCCCCTAAGAGCATCATTCAACTCAGCGGCCAGGCTCATCACAGGCTCCAAAAGAAATAGCCACATCTCCCCTGACTTCAAAGCGCTCAATTGGCTACCCTTCGAAGCAAGATTTCAATTAAAAATCGCCTGCATGACGCATAAAGCCATACATCACAACACCCCGAGGTATCTGGCCCAGAAACTGGAGCTTCCATGTGTAAAACAGATCATCCAGGAGCGCCAGCAACCTTCTTCTAAAGCCTCAAAGATTTGCCAAGAAGAAAACATATAACCGCTCTTTCTCTTGTATTGCGCAGAAGATTTGGAATGCACTACCCCCAGAAACCAGACTTAGCCTCTCAACTGCCTACTTAAAAAAGGAAGTCAAATCTCTTCTCATGTCGAAATTTACTTGAACATTGAAGCGGACTCTTTGAACAACCAGCTGGAACATAACACTAATATTTCGAAATTCTATGTTTCTTTTGTACACTGTATCCTTTGTTTAATTACCTCACTTGTAAAGCTCTCTGATACCCGCAAGGGTCATGTTGGCGCTATATAAAACCTTCAAATAAATAAATAAATGTTGAACTATTGCATAAGGGCATGTAATGGCTGAACTAGTTCAGACTTGCAGCCTTGCATTCTCTCAATCACCCAAGCCATAACAACTGAATTGATTATGTTCTGGTCTTTTTGACTCTTTGGAAGATTGTTCTTGACATGAAGGTAGTTGAGAGGAACGACAGTGACCATAACACTATTCACAGCACAATGGTGGATATAATAGCCCAGCTAGAGAATTTCCTGTTGTCACGATCTAGGGATATAAGGCCAGCTAACAATAGATGCACATTAAAATGGACAAGAATTTCAGCCCAACCAGAAATTATAGAAGCAATAAATTCTATAGAGGGGGCCCCCTTCTTACTAAACCCAACAAATCTTGTTACAACAAAGCCTGCAGTGGTGCCAAAAATGAGTTGCTCCATGAGCTGAAAAGTGGTAATACTGATCTCATTAGGACAAAGAGAAGTCAATATAAAATAGAGCAGGCCCAGGCACTCAGGGACTGGGACATTCAACTTCGGGAACATCTACATGATGCAGCAAAAGCAAAAGATGATAAGAAATTCTGGAACTTAGTGGCCAATGAAGGACAGTGTGGAAAGTCTTTCCGAACCAACCACATTTAGCCTGAGGTCTGACAGAAGCATTTTTCAGCTTTATGTGGCACGCCAGGAGAGGAGACTTTGGTCTCTAATGAGCCATCAGAGCTCGGGAGAAATACCATTAAATCTCAAATTATCATAGATCGTAAAGACACCTTATGCACAGACAAGAGCATTATGCTAGGCAAACCCGTGGGGCCGGATGAGATCCAAGGGGATCTTTTTATGACTGACACAGGGAGCTGAATTATTTACATTAACAAACTCACAAACACAATATTAGAGGGAGCTGAGATTCCCATCTCCTGGAAAGCTGCAGAGATTGTCCCTATCTACAAAAAGGGGGCTCCAAAGATTTACCATTGAAATACAGATCAATTACCTTTACAGATGCCACCCAGAAAGTATTTTGCAGACAGATTTTGAACATATTTGACACATGGATAGAAGATCACAATGACTTCTCTTATTTGCAGGCAGGTTTTAGGAAACAAGTTAACACCCTTGATCAGGTGTTTAGACTCCTAACTATATATTGGAAGCAAGTAATCATACAGAAAGCCAACTATTTTTAGTTTTTGTGGACTTAAAATATGCATTTGGCCTGGTCCTTCATATCAAGCTCTGGGAGGCACTGAAACAAAATGGGATTTCTCATGCCCTGCAAGATATTCTAATTCAATTGCATTCAGACACATATGTGCAAGTATGCTGGGGACAGCAGGGTGAGCGTACATAACGCATAGGGATCGAGAGAAGGGTGCAACAAGGATGTTTGCTAGTCCCCACTCTCTTTTTGCTGTACATAAATGATGTGGTGACCCAATTGGAGGACTGCAGGAGTGATGCACCAATATTTGCTAGTGGCCAGATTCCTTTACTCTTAATTGTGGATGAAACCGTGCTGGTTTCCAAAACTCTGGCCGGCTTACAGACCTTGGTGGACCACTTTGCAGCTTCCTGTGCAGATCAGGCCTGGAAAATAAACCAGGAAAAAAACAAATTTATATCCATCAACCCACATAAGACATTTAAAGCATCTATCAATTTGGGCGGACACAGTCTGGATAGGGTCTGGATAGGGTGTTTGATTTTGCTTATTTTGGCATTAGATTAACATTGAATATGTCCTGGCTCCCTCAAGTCAGGAAAAGTAGCTTAAACCTGTGCTAACAAGCATCGGGATAATGAGGCTATACAACTCCACAAAAACAAGGCCGGTATCACCCACCCTTGATATCTACCAGATTAAGGCAGTAGGGAGTGCACTATATGGGGCTGAGTTGTGGGGACACATTGGGCTGACAGCCGTGGCAACTGCCGAAAACAAATTGATAAGATCCTTGTTGTATCTACCCAAGAGCACACCATTGCTCCCCTTGTGGTGGGAGACAGGTACAAAACCCATTATGAGTAAAGATAAATTAAAGCCAGTCCTATACTGGCGGAGATTGAAGTCTACCCCAGCTGTGGAATGTTATTATAGTGCTTTCAAGAAAATAGCAGACTTGGACGTGGGTAAGACAATAAAGTAGGTAACCAATTTAAAGGCATCCCTGTCTCAATTGGGCCTAGATGAGTATTGGGGAAGCGAGATTCAACAGAAAACTAGAGATTGTGTAAAGGAAGCATTCTGGGCCCATAACGTGAGACTGGAAGTAAGAAGCAAGTGTCTAGGAATCCTTACCTCAGATGTTATGGTACTTAAAAATTATTCTTGACTTTATTTTGGTTCCAACGGCTAGATAGTTGTATATTAAGTTTTGGTATGGTACTCTTCCTGTCAATTGCTTTTGCGCAAAATTGAAAGATATCTTTGATCTGAGTCGATTGTCTGTGGCATTGCCAAATTTTAACATTGGAGTTGGTCCATAAGAGCAAAGTTGTTGAGCTAATTCTAATGGGAGGTATTTGCTCACTTCCTTTGTGACACCCAGTGGAGTGTCTTGCATTCCGCCGCTAGCAGATTAAAGAAGGGTTATTCTGCACTTTAGATTACATCTGTTGCACTTTATGACCACCCTTAGTTGCACACAGTTATATATGATGAAACGTTTTTTAGCCTTTACTGTTTTAGTGTACTATTGTAATAATCTTAATATGCTAAAAATGTTGCACTGATCTAGTAGCTATATCATTAAATTTTCAAATTTTTATGAGCTGCTAATGTTATGATTATTTTATGTATACTTGTGTGGTTTTGTGAATCGAAATAAAGTTTAAACTAGCTAACTATAAATCACACCCATCATGCACAGTTTTCTCATCATTAATTTCATTGTAATGGATGTAGTGATATTATCAATGATGTCATAGAAGATGTCATGAGTGATGTACTATATGGGGGCACAAGTTAAAGTTACCTTAGGGCACAACGGCATATATTCACTCAATAATCCAACAGTTAGATAATCTTATATTTAGTGAATATATCAGTGACAACATTAACGTTTTGAAATTAAAAAAACGCAGAAATTCACCAGCTATAGTTAGCAGAGCAAACTATAACTTGCACCCTGCCAAGCACTGCCTATGACCCCACATAGTGAATCACCCATGACATGCTATTTGAGGTCATTTATGACCTCACTGATGACTGATTAACACTCAAATTATATTGCTCAATTAACAGGTGCACATGTCCACCACCCCCAATAACAACTCACATCTTCCCTTTACTAGTCCACTTCAATTCATGTATCCATTTAAAAACAGTACAGTAAATACATGAGATGTCAAGAGCACAAACATAAAACACTTCCCATAACTAATCCACAAGGAACCAAAAAAGAGCACTTTTACTAATCTACTACTTATTTGTCTGTAAGTTTGGGTTCCAGTGTAGTGTGCTACTCACAATCAATGCCTTGTCCGGGGTAGTAAGCACTATATGAATACAATTTACGAATTACAATTATAAAAGAAAGGCTCCACAAGAAACGTGCTTGCACTGCTGTCCCAAAAGGATTACTACATAACATTCCTTAACAGCTGAGTTCACACAAATGGTAAAGGACGTGTACAGACCGAATGATATTTTTATTATGTTGTCAAGTACATTTATACAGAGAAATCCCGCCATTGTATTGTCTAGAAGTGCATCCAGAATCTGGACGCCTTCAACGGTTCTGGGATTGTCATTGACCAGAGTAAGAATAGTCTGTTGATATTGCATTTATTTGTGTCTCGTATTGTTCACAGGTAAGTCATCTTGGCTAGGTCTGCAAGCTCAGAGTAGAAATATATTATTGAGTGATGTATTATATTGGCTGACAGCAGGCTAGATCCTCTTATGATTCTGTCTGGAGCATTTTGGCTCCAGATGCATTTGCCAGACAACATTGCCATTTATTTAGTTTTGGTTGTCTTATCCAGTGGTCACTTCTCTGCTACCAGTAGTTATATTATGGGGCATTTTCTTCAATATCAGACTTTGATGCCATTCTTTGTGTATGGAGGGTAGGTTTATGTTAACTACTATTGAATGACTGCTATATAGCTTTGGGAGACGAGTTGTAGCAGGATAATGTGAATGGATGTGCCATAGAGGTAATAAATAATTAGCTAACTTTAAAGTTTGGAGCCATGTTGTGTTTGTAATAGTGCCAGGGGTTATGTCTAATGTCTACTTTTAATGTAGTTTAAGGAGTGAGTATAACAATCTAGTTGTGACATTGAGGTGGCATACGCTTAGCCTACTAAACAGCTTGGAGCTGTATTGTGTGAACGTTGGTTCCAGGAGTTGTATCCATTATTTACTGTTGTTGTTTGGTGAAGTATGAGTAAAGCTTGATCTGTAATTGCCAATGTCATAATGTCAGTGGCAACTACTGAATTATGATCTATTTGCAGCTGACAGCTCAAGGCAATTTAAATTTCAAATGCTTTTGTAGTGATCATGGAATCGATGTTTCCTCAGAGTTGGTTTGATGCTCATTTGGTCCACCTCTCGACCGCCTTAATTCTGAACTGCTATGAAAGCAGGAAAGCTTAAGGTGATCAAGCGAAGGAAGGATAGGGAAGGTACAGCAGGGAGGGAGATTTGTAAAAGAAAATACCACATATGCTATAGCTCGATGTTACACAATTTAGAATAATAATCTACAGCTAATTCCTTCATTACCGCTAAAAGAAAATAACATCACCCTAGGATAACTTCTAGAAATTATTTGGCCTATCTGTATAGGAGGAGACTATGGTGTCTTTCTTTAGGGAGAAGGATGTAAGATGAAAAGACACTTATTATATTTCCAACAACGTTTTTCCTCACATTTGAACTTTATATCATTAATGATATATTTAGTACCTACCAAAAGATATCAGGCATCCAAGCGCACAGGGTATGAACCAATATCCAGAACTCATATACCCCTGTTAGAAAACATGACTAAATTATGATGAGCTTATATGGCCTTATCGTCTTGTCATGTAAAAAAGTATTTTTCACAATCTAAAATCAATGTTTATATTTCAGACAGTAAGTACTCTTGAAGCGTAGCCTTCTCAGGGATTGCACCTAAGATTTGGAAATCCTTACCTTCAGTAGTGCGTGGAATCACTTCCCTTACCGCCTCCAAAAAAACGTAAAAATACATCTAATGAACAAATACTTGCCTTAATTTTCAACTCTAGGATGTCCCTGAGTCATCTTTATGACCCGAATGTCTTTACCTATCTCAGGTGGAATGGACGAGTCTTTTTTTTTTTTTGTATTTTGTTTTTTTGTAAGGCTACTAGCACAGCTCATACTGCTCATCAACTGTATATAATGTAACGTTTAGCTGGCGGTGGGTCCCTCTTGGTTTTTCTATACACTTTATATCTATTGTGAATCGATTTTGGTCTTAATATGTATGTTTGCTAGCACAATCACCTAACGTTCACTAACTGTCTATTGTACAACGTCCTGCAGTTTCACGGTCCTCTATGTTTGTTATTCATATATTTTGCTAATTCTTATGTACGAATTGACACTTTTGAATGCGTGCATACCACCTCATCCATTTATGTTATGACTGTAAAGCGCTCTGATACCCTTGTGGGTCACGTTCGCGCTATTTAAATCTTTATAAATAAATAAGTAGTTGTAATCCATAGACTTCATATATCTTCCTTAAATAATAATAACTCGTATTTTTGTACCTCGCAAAAACTGTTCTACCACGATCAAACTGGCAGGCAAAGTCTTGTAACAACTGTAGGTTATACCAGCATTGATTGTTTTGTTGATATCAACTTATCTTACAGACATGTAAAATAGCAAGCTATCACAGACAGGAATAAGCCAATAATTGCACCCCAGGTATCTGGTACAAAATGTAATGTTTTGTCAGACAGATTCTTTCATAGAGTTAGTGCGAAACGAGAACAGCCGGAAATAGCACAAAATAAAGGCACTCCCACCTTCATGAAGGGACCAACAGAAAAAGAAACAGAGGATCGGTGCATCCGCACCCTTACCGAGATACCACTCGCAGCCTCATTCGACCTGTAGAAATCGGCTCGTCAAACAAATAATCTACCCCCGTTTACCACAGACGTTGGCATTATTTCCTCTTCCACGGGGCTCCAAACGTACGCAACATCATCTCATGAAGGACTCATTTAGATTTGTAGGTCCCTGTCCTTCGTCCACACTCCACCAACTTTGCAAGGCTTGGAACAACGCAACCCATGGGTCCCGGTTGCATAGAGGTATGCGTCATTTATATATTGTGTCTTCTTTGTACAGGCTTGGATTAACTTTGTAACAGGTTTTGTATTGTATTTTCTGATGTACTTTTTTAGGTCTCGCCTGCAGGCAGCGTAAATGAGCTATCGCTAGGCAGCGATCTGCTGTATCTAGAAGGAAAAAAGAATCCATCCCCAGAGGTTACTTACCTTGATACCTGATGCCAATTTAAGGGTGTGATGTACAGGCTGTATAACCTTCTGATCCACCATCTATTTTTACAGCCACAAGTGGAGTGCCTCAGAGAGGTCTTGTAGACCCATCTTCAGGTGGAATGCTAGGATGAGAACTGGGTGGAGAAACTGGAGTCCCAGAGAAGAGAGAACCGAGAGGCCCAGAGGAAGTACAGTCTTTTTAAGATTATGAAGGGCTGGCATTTGATGCCGGCACGGCTCCGTCTTGCGGGCCTGCTGCCCCACTCCTCCTGTTGGAGGTACAGTCATGCTTCTTGTGGAATGGTTTACCTTCTCATGGAATGCCTTAATGTTTCTCCTTTCTGGACCGCAGTAGGGTCCACGTTGGGGAAGATCCTGGTTTTACTCGCCCCACTATCGATTTGACTGTTTCTCCTGCACCACCTGGAAGACCTCCCTCAGCTAACAGACCATGATCGCCACCTCCTCACTACCACTCCCAAGCCGGCCAAAATCTGCATACTGCATCATTGGTGCTCTCCACAGGTCCCAACCCACGGAAAATGGCTCGCGGTCATGTTTAGGACTGCCCCCTAATGGCAGATTTATGGTGATGGATGGGGCTGATGAGTTCCTCCTTATTTGGATCCGCTTTCTAGGGGACAACTAAGCCACTTGGCTGCATTCCCTGCCTTTGTTTGTCCAGTCCCCTTCCCCTTTCCCTCTTTCCCCCCTCCCTCTGCTCGCTAGCCCCCACTTCCCCTCCCCTTCTGGCTTTTTTCCTTGCCTGCTATACTGGCTCTTTCCCCTCCCTATTTCTGGATTCATATGTATCGCACTTGACAATTGTATCACTCTCCTATACTTGTGCTGCTTGTATTCGGCTGTGTTTTCATTGACATTTGTGAATTCCACCCAAAAAATCAACACAAACAAAAAAAATCCTAATAGAGGGCTTGACTTTACTGCTTTCGAATTTGGCAGCCTGTGCGAGGCGTCACTTCCTTGTCTTTGTGAGGTGCAGAGATCAAGCACAGATTGATTTCACTTAATTAGTGTCCATCCGGTGCTCCCGCTATGATTATGGTACTATTTCTTCTTTTTTTTCGCATTTTTATCCAGCACGTACTCGTCCCAACCAGAAGTTATTAGGGTGCTTTACATTAGAACCAGGTACATTACACAAGTTCACAAAATGCCTGAAAGGTTTTTTTTAACGTGATGACGTGGCCAGCGTTAACTGCATCATAGCTCTTTTTAGTATTGGCTTTCAGCTCAGCCTGAAGGAAACTATTAATATGGCATAAATAGAGTGGGTCTTGTGGCAAAAATTTACCGAACGCTTCACATTCTCTGTCTCCACATCCAGAGTGTTTCGATTTCCTTCTCTCAGCGCTTTAAAAATCATGTTTAATCTTAATTTCAGATCGTGTACTACATCGTTCGAAAGAGCAAAGTACATTTTTACGTTATGCACTTCATTAAAATCCATTTTACTATTATTAGGATTTCCAACCTCAAAAAACCCAAAAGGCTGACTTTGTCTTGACTGGATTTAAATGTATGCATTTGGACCACTGTAGATGTAAACTGAGATCGTAAAACTCATTGGACTATCTTTGAGGTGTAATATACCCACACTTCTTTAACAAATTTGAACTTTTACAGGATATGTTTGGACTTCCAAATTGACTCCCTCTGTCTACTTTAAATTTCTCAATGTGACAGGATTAATTTTATGGGCCATCAGATCTAAAAGTGTACCTTTCAATCTATAATGCAGCGTTGGCGCGTCCAAATTGCCACATTATACAGTCACCTAGGGCGCTAATTAAGTGGGGTACCAAATTCAAGGAAATAATCTAAATAAAATAGGAAAATAAAAGAAAGATTGGGGGTAGCACCAGCATGTTTTGCCTAAATTGGCAGAAGTTGGCGATGGCTATGCCAGAACTCTCTGCACTTTAGCAGTTCCAGATTACAAAATAGGCAAAGTAGGCACCGGCCTATGGGCCCCACTCCTTTTAGGGGTCCTGCCACAATGGATACAAATAATATTGTTTTGATCTTGAAAGAAAATTACAATCAAGCTTTCTTAAATTGTTTCCAATTATTCATTTTTTAAAATAATTGTTAATGTTTAGTTTTGGGTAAATAAATTGGTTTATTAACATTATTGGTTGGCAAAATTAAAAACATATTAGGAGATAATTTGCGAAGGGGGCCTCGAACGTTCAACTGCCTAGGGTCCTCCACAGGGTTTAATCTGGCACTGCACTTCAGTGTTTTACCCTCACAAAAACAGCATGCACCTCAAAACAGACTGGAGTTATTAATGCGAGCGGTTGTCCATTTGTGCAGTGGCACCAGGGCCCACAAAACCCTGACTATTGTTGTGTTTCACACTTTGAACAATGGCGAGGGGACTCATTTCCTTCCTTGCACTGTGGTCCATGACACACTGGTTATGCAACCGCAAACAGGACAACTTGCCGGCTCTATCTACTCCGACAGTAACCCACAGCTTCCTTAACAGGTCTTATCTAGGGCTGCTGCTCATGAATCTAAAGTCTCAGCTTTCTTTCAATACTGCGACAGAAAACTCACCCTTTCAGAGCTTGAAGACTTGAATCTTTCGTCTTTTCCAGACTGCACATCCATTTTGTATACACGTACCCTCTTTAACTGACACAAGTAAAGGAGTAGAACTCTTGACCGCTGTTTGAAAAACAAGCATTGGCAAAGGCAATAGGTCTCGCCTAGAAGAGATCTATTGTCGTTGTTAAAAAATGTTTTTAATCATGTTGCAGAGCAGTGCTGCCACTGTGCAACATGTCAGAAAGTAAAGAAAATAAAAGCATTATGATAAGGTCAACACTGTCCACGTCATAGCACCCTTTTAGGTCTCGGCTAGACAGCACATGCGCTGTCTCAAAGCAGCGTGTTGTGTTCGATCTGTGGGCTTCAGTCTGCACATAGGCTACCGATTTGGTTGCTTTATTGTCGCTCTCATATCCTTTGTCTCCGTATGTCCATGACATTAAAACATCATACCTCTTTCTGTGTTTTGCCCTCCCCCAGAGCATGGACCAAGTACTTGGGTTCATTCATTACTCCCGCTTTGGGACCTACTTTTTCTTTGTTCTTGAGGCACTCCATATGAGTGCTCATGTTTTCACTCACTCCATCTCTTCCCACCCGCCCCAAACTTGTTTCTTCTGTCAGTTGCACTTCTTTATAATATCTACTGTATTCCACTGTACAGCACTGATCTCACAGGCTTTTATATGTAACTCTTGCAAAATGTCATTAAATAGGATGAAGAGTACGTTCTTCATTCACAGCAAAGAGCAGAGGGAAGGGAGAATGCTTGCATACTCCCCATTGGTGAACTTGTTGGCTGGCGTGATATAACCAAGAGTTTAAGCTGCGGAAGACATAGGAAGAACAAGTGATCACTTGTCTGCTCCTTACACGGACCGTCAGCCAATTCAGTGCAACGCTCGGTGTCCGTTGTTGATGTTTTAATGCATGCAATTTCTCCATAATATTAGCACTTTTGCATCCCATAACAACCAATCCCATGGCTGAATGGATTCTTGGTGACGTCTGAGAAGCGAGAGGCAGGATTGAAGCATTGGCCGCACCTTAGCAAATGCTAGTGCACAATATAATTCCTGTAGAGGCGTCATGTGCCTCTCTACAATGATCTCTTTTTTTTTAGGAATGTATCATTCCATAAGAGTATGTTGCAGACTGTCTCTACCTGCCCCTCCCTTCCCAGTCCCCTTCACATTGTTGCTTGTCTACCGTGGGTTTCATTCCGTTCTATCTGTGATTCTCTGTGCCTTGCTAATACAGGGAAAAAACGGGGTTGTAAATAATTTAAATTGTTGGTGTTAAATATGGGATACTCTTCCAAAAATTATTTGTGACATTCTAATGTGTTCCCTCTTCAAAACTACATTTTAGACTTATCTTCATCTGAAATAGAACTGAGGCTATGCTGGGTTTCGAGAATTGACACCTAATGTGGTTCTAGCTGCAGACTTTTAGCACAGGGTGAGAATCCTTGAGGGATGGGCTACCCAATGCTAGGAAGTTTATTTATTTATTTGTATTTATTTACTTGAGTTTTATATAGCGCTGCCTAGACCCGGATGTATGCTTTACATGAGGAAAGTTGCATCGGTTACAAAAAAACATTGTTACAGAAAATACATAGGTTACAAGTTACATGTGTTGATAAGTGGTGTGTAGAAGGGTAAGGGGAGTAAAGTAAAAGGGTAACAGGGAGAGGATACGGCGGAGAGACAAAGGAAAGTCTGCCCAAAGTCCGGCTGCGTAGGTGATGGCCGAGGGGGAAGTCCGCAGTCCATCTCCTCAATAGCTAACAAGGTAGCTCCACCGGGCAATGGACAAAAAGCTAGGTCTCCACAGACGGTCGAATGTTTCATTCCCTACAAATAGGCTTCAAAGCTGAGACACTGACCCAGGGCCAAAAGATTCCAACTCGCCGACCAGCAAGGCAAGGAGACACGCTCCCCGAAATTCTTAAAAGGACGCCATCTTAGGGTCAGGCCCTACAGGCAGTGCCAGCCTTACCGAAGATCATACTGGAAGTCCTGTGTATAGTTCGTATCCAACAAATAAGCAACACCGCTGAAATATAAGCCCAGGATCCTAGTATTCCAACGTGTTGAACAGCAAGGGAAGGAGAAGCGCTCCCTGCATTACTTGACTGGACTCCATCTTAGGGTCAGGCCGTGCAAGCCAAGCTCGCCGAGATCATACAGTATATTAGTGACGGAAAACAGAACCTTAGGGAGAAGAAGTCGGGTCGTCATGAGCATTCGGTTATGGGCTCTTCAGAATGGAAACCTAGGCCCCTGGTTGTTTCCACATTAATGTTGCCTGCACTGTTCTTCGTTGGATCCTTCAAACCCATGGCGTTCATGGGCGGCCCCCATCTTATGATCAGGCTGGGTGTAGGACTGGAGCGAGCCTCTGAACAAACAGGGCTCGAAGAGACCGAAAATGCAGTGTCTCAAAATGGTATATGCCCCATTAAGACTCGCGTTGAGCTCCGTCAGAGATCTGTGCCCTAGGAGGAGAACTGGAGCTCCTCAGTAAGCTCCGGCGTAGAACACTCCGCCATCTTGTGCTCAACAGGTGCGCGTCCGGCTAAAGCGATTAATTTATTTACGATTTTTAGCTTATAGCAGGAGTAATTTAAGATCTCATTAGTTAGTGTAGAAATGTGTGATGTTTTAGGAGATAGGTAATTGTGTCCGTGATTTTTAACGTTTGTATAGTACATGAATCATGTTTGATGAAAAGATGCTTTGTTATTTTTCAGACACGCCTTGAGGCACACCTCCACTGTATGCAAAAGAATAAACAAAATATAGCTGAACTGCACTGAATGAGCTGGCTTCATCCATTCCCCATCATTCTACAATTCATGAGTTTATACTCTACTACCAATTAATAATTAGTTATATCAAATATAATGATATATAATACATCATATAATATAATAATATTACAAATACATATATAATTCGTTATGAATAATTATAATTAATCATAATATTTAATTAATAATTAATTAACGACACCACAAGCATTCCAGTCCCTGCTACAATAGTAGTAAACCTGATAGGCACTCAGTGCCAACACTGTTACCATTCGAATCCTTACAACACTGTAGGCGAGTACACATCCGACATCCTATCCCTAACCTTCTGCAAGCATCCCAGACACTACCACACTTGCACTCAATTCCTACCACACCACAGGTAGATCAATGCCTGAATGGAGGCCCTCTATTCTGTACCACACAGTTAGTATCTGGTCCACAGCACCTCAAAGGCATCAATCCCTATCACACTACTGTGACCCTATTGATGTACAAACCATACTCCAGTACTGGCATCCGAACCCTGAAATACTATTGACATTAGTACTTTACGAGGCTATTGGCATGCATTCACCACAATAGTACCGGTGATGACTATCTAGCACATTGCACATATCTCGTACTAGTTGGTCAATAATTGATAGGGAACCCGCTGCTCTGCAATCCCCATTGGGCAAAGGGTTACTGCAGACCATGTACTTCAGGACGTTATATCTGTAAAAGCAGATCTAGCATTACTGATATGAAAACAACATTATGGGAGGAGGGAGCTACAAGCCTAAAGAGAGAAACCAGGTTGAGAGTCAAGAAATTCAAACAGTACAATGTCATAGACCACTCCCCACAAATCCTAAAGCAAAATAAATTCAAAAAATCATAATTTTGAGAGCTATAATCCAACATCGTGTTGACTTGAGCAGGACTGCAGTTGGTGTAAGAGATCTTTAATGCTCAATGACGCCTTCGATTCGGACAGCACTTGATGAAAGCTTCTTCGTCTTGCACGTCATTAAGAGCTGCTGTTCAGCATTCCTTACTTTATCTCCTGTTTCTTGACAGTCGAGATAACGGTTTCCCAGGTTTGCTATCTCTGAAGCTGCATTTATCCAGTTCATTTCATTAAGGTTGTGAAACTATACCAGGATGGCATTTCTTTCTGGGCAAGGGTGTTACCATTGGCAGTGGCAAGTGCATTTTTCAGAGCTGATGGAACAGAGAGCATATCAACTCTTATTTCGTGTGTAAGTATACTACCTGGAGCATTAACTCCCGGGGGATACCACCCGGGCTGTTGCAAGCAGCCTGGTGTCTCTGGAGCAGATAATTGTGGAACTGGATACACCGGACCTGGGGCCAGATGTATGAAGCCTTTTACCGCTACAACCGGTAAAATGCATCTTGTGATGTACATAAGCCAAAATGCAACTCGGTAACTTGTTACGGAATTCCACTTTGCTTTTGTGATTCGGTATTAGGAAAGGGCATGTTTAGGGCATCCCGTCCTAACACCGAATAGCACTGGTATGTATGAATTTTTTGCGACCTGGAAAATGTTCCCAAAGCATTCGCAGTTGCCACCCATTCCCAAATGGGAAGGGGCCCCCAAGGGACCCCTTCCCCTTTGTGAATGTGGGCGCCAACATCTTTTAAGAGCAGGCAGTGGTTCCGCAGACCACTACTTACTCTTAAAAAATTAAAGGAAAACGGGCTGCAATACAAAAAAAATAAAGAAAGCAATCACAGACATGGTGGTCTACTGACCCTAGTAGGCCACCTTCCCTGTGATTGTTTCCATTCACAAAGTGTCGCAAATTGCGACCTGCCTAATGAAGATTAAGGAGGCAGGTCCATTTGCGACCCATTGAGAGTCATGGGCAGTGTCTGAGACACTGTTGTACATAGGTGTTTACAATTTCCTAATTGCGAATCGCAAAAATTCACAGTTAGGAAATCCCAAACTAAATTTTTTGTACATCTGGCCCTTGGTGCGGGGATACTAGTGGAAAACTAAATGAAAATTCCATGTTTTCCAGTTTCGCCATACCAATATCCATCAAACTCCTAGTGAGGGCCAGTGTATGGTTGTATTTTCTGCAAACAGAAACTTACAAAGGTATGGTACAGTGCAAGCTAATTCTATTGCTCCAGAATAGTCTTGAGTAAAGACAAAAAGTATCTAAAAGTGCCTGTTTTTCCTCACACTGTACACACGATGAACTCCTGGTAGACTGCAGGGGCTACTTTTCAGTGCTGAGTTGTTTGTGGGATCGCCACAACGCAACTCAAAAGGCGCAGCACTTAATTTTCTTATAGGTGCCTCCATGATGTGTGGCTGTGGATTTCATTGAAATTTGATTGTGTGGAATGTCCACCTTTGGTTCTAGTAGATTAATTATGGGTTTCTTTTCTTTCTCTTCACCATTGCCTGGCCTGTGAAACATCTGGATGGTTTAGCAAATATATTTGCAAAACTGAACAGTACTTTTTTGTTTTTATTTTATTTAATAAAATTATTTTGGGGTAAAATTTTAATTTCTCTTTTCTCTTTGAACGCCAATGAAATGTGTGGTGTGAATCCTGAATATCGACTAACGAATATTGTGGAACACTGATATCATAGACAGAATATCTGGGGACAAAATTTCAAAATGTAAGAATGTATAGATTTTGTATACTTCACTCCACATATATGTACCTTGACGAGATGTATATATCCAGGGTACAAAGATGTGGAGTTAAGAATAGTAAATCTATACTTCCCTATATGCAATTACCGTTCCAAATTTAGTCCCTCGATATTTTGCTCATGATATTGATGTGTCACGATATTCTTGTACTCAATATTCCAGAGTACAACCACAATTGTTGGTATCTTTCGCTGCCCTCAAACTAATATAGGGCTAGTATTACAAAGCTTCCAGTGATGCCTTAAGCTCTCATTGTAGGCCTCAGTGTATTGCAAGTTTGCAAATTTCTGCCTACAAAATCTGGATCTCCCAAAATTACAAAAACAATACATCTAAGTTTGATTGTTTTGAATTACTGCTCTTTAGGTGATTGGAGTAATAGCCTTGATTTAAAGTAACCCATTACACATGGTTTCTACTGCCTTCAGGTTCTACACATAGATTTTTGGCTACTGAGCTTTATTAATAAAATCGTTGATAAAATTCCAACGGGTGGCAATAGACACCATCATATACCAGTAACACAGTTCCATGACACAAAAAGAATCAAACGAAAATGCCTCAACAGAGTTCAGTAGAAGTCCAAAAGCCCACACGAAATCTATTGCATTTAGAAGAAAACCTTTGTACCTGGTCATCTGATAGGCCCTCCCTACAACTGGGAATTACTCTGTGCGGCATGCTAGTTCTTTGTATCTTTGCCCAGTGTGCGACTCCACATGGGGAGCAACTAAATGGATATCAGTCTTCGTCCTGCTCTAAGAAGATCAGTCCTTCCTGAACTGCCAAACCGTAGTGAGCAAGAAATATGGACTGTAATTCAGTTCAAGCCACTACAACTGGTCACGGTTAATTCAAGCATGCCACCATCAATCACTTTGTTATTTATTTTTGTAAGTGCTGTTTAGGCCACATCCACTGGAATCATGAGGCAGTGAAGGACCGAATTGTGTGGCAAAGGTAACTAAATGTTGCACCAATGAAGGGCAATTAAGCAGCACGTCTTTCCATTTAAAAAGCTTGCAGAACACTATAGGGCCTTTTAAATGTATTATATATGTTTCTCAGTAGAAAGTTAATATTCAAGGTATGGGACCTGAAAAACATATGTAACGTATCTGCAGTTCTTAAGTCTGAGTGTACTGTTGACAGAACTGTAGTCTTGAGAACAGTGTCTGTTTAGATTAATTTGTGTTAATCGTGAAATAAAAAACATAATAAAAAGGAATCACTAGTTGAATGCCAGTTAACCATTTAAGGTTTTCGTTTAGAGCGTCAAACAAAAGTTCTTCATACAGACCACCAAATGATGAAGTTTACACTTCAGGGACACGTGTCACTTTTTAAATTGCCAATTACGCAATCAGCAGCTGAGGTGGCCGTTATGTTTTAGAAATGTCTTGTGCGCAATTGCGTCCCGTCACCTTGTGCAGCAATATTCATAATTGTTTATCTGTTTGAGCTGTAAATATTTTTGTATTGCTGAAATCTGCAAAGTGTTCAGAAGATGTGTCAAATTCCTACTTGCTTGGAAAGTGCTGCAGCTACACAGCTGCACTTTGTCCTGTGGCCCTTGGTCCAAAATAATAAAAATATATCGTTGGCGGCCTTTTCAAGTGATTTAGAGCCAAGGATGAAATTAAGTTTTTTCTTTCGCTTCTACCTATGTCTATGTCTTCCACTCGTCATATTGAGATCTTGCATAGATTAAACATTCTTCTCAGTGCTGCACCTTGTGAGAAGCTGGCCTGGCATATGCTGACCACTAGTTATAGTGGGCACCTTGCACCAGTCCAAACAACCCTTATTGATGATATTTTTAAAGACAACCTTTATTTGAAAGCTATCCTAGTGGTAGCTATGGAGAGCAGCCTCAGGCTAAGTCTTGAAGGGGTGTAAAGCAGCTTGGTTTACCAGATTATAACCTTTTGAATTACTAAATGAAAGGAGAAAAACACAAGGTATATATATAAAATATATATATTTATTTCTAAACACTCACTACTAATCTCTTTATGAGATTAGAGTTCAAGATACACAATACAGTTCTAAAACGACAGTAAATAGCACAATATACAATGGACCCTAGGGGCGGACCAAACTATATATTTATAAAGTGTTATAAGAACCACGACTTGACCGGGCACAGTGCCTAGAGCACGTAGAATAGCTGGGACCCCAAGGAACCACCCAAGGTAGTGACACGGGAGACCCATGGGGGACGCGTGCAGTGTGAGAACACAGACGCGAGCCCCGTACTATTGTATGGGAAAGTCGCGTTGGAATTTTAGAAGTTAAGGACACTTAGGAGAGGACTTTGAGCAAACCCCTTTAGACTTAAGGGGTTCTAGGGCCAGCACCAACGGGAGCACCGTAGAACTCGAGTTACCTCACCCAGGGAAGCCGGGTGCATAGGTGTCAAATGGTGTCAGGAATCGTCGTTGATTTCAATGGCGATGTGCTGCAAAGTGCTGCTGCCGGGAAGGAGAGAAGTGTCCGGTGTAATCCAAGCCTGGATCAAAGATCAGAAGAACCTGAAAGCAGAGGGGACAGAATCTGGGTCACTTGCCAGTGACCAGGGGCACAATAGACGAATGCCCACCGATGTCGGGTGTTTCAGGTGCGAAGAGGTGAAGCTTGACTCTGCAGCCACGAGGACCAGGAGGTGTCGAGGACAACCAGGAGCTGGATTTGAACTGTATCACAAAGGATGTTGAGTGCTGCGGTATCGGTGCCCGGATTGGACCCGACAAGCCTTGGCAACAGCAACCCACGCAGGAAGAGAAAAAATGCTTTGGTGCGGACCAGCAAGGTCCTGTGGACTCCCCAAGCAATGAAAAGTCAGGGCACATCTGGAGCAAACAGGTAAGCCCAATTAGAATTAAAGTTACCTTCACAGGGACCCACCAGTCGATGGACTAAGGATCGCAAAGGGACCTCAAGAGAAAACACAAAGGGCCAGCTCACAGAACACTCGTGGAGTGTAAGCAGGCAATCTTCAGTGCAAATGCTGCTCGGGGTCAGAGCTACAAGTAATCCAAAGCTCAGCTGTAAGAGTCGTTGGAAAGCTGATGCTTCTGCAAATGGTCGCGGTGTCCAGGGGTTCAGGTTGCACGGTCTTCCACGAGGGATACAGGCCTCAGAATTGCTGAGTGCACAGATCAACCTTAGAGACCATGGAACCCCACCTCCTGTGTTGCAAAATTCTTCGGAGTCCGGCGTTAGTTTTGTAGACGCAAACCGGACAGATGCGTCTTTGGTACCTTCCTTGCAGGCGAGTAACTCCTTTACTCCAAGGGAGATTCTTCAGTCATCTAGTTCAATGTAGATTGTTGAAGTTCCAGGATTCAGTATCAGAGTTTCGTCTAGGTGTAATCTAAAGTCCTGTAGCAAGGGGTTCCTTTCTTATACCCAAGGAAGGGGTTGAACAAACTCTAGGGACCCACCTATGGGAGGGTCTGGAAAGAGGGGTGGCTGCACCCATTTCCTTTGTCCAGTTTCACACCAGAGCAGGGGCTGGTAGTCCCTGAAACCAAATGTGCCCCCAGTGCTGAACTTCAAAGCACTCTTGGAGTGCACCCACCCAGCCCCAATACACTAAAGCCTGTCTGGGAGGTGGTGCACCTCCCTGTGACAGGAAACCTATTGTACAGGCCTCCCCTGCCAGAGTTTCGGCCAGCAGCAGGAGGGCAGACTCGTGTCTGTGGCTGGCAGCATCTATTTTGTGATGCCAGGGCTCTGTTAGCTGGTACCGGGTAAACCGGTGCTGTCATGTTTCTCCCTCTAGAAGGGTGCGATCATACTCCCACATGAGTTCCTGGTGTGGGGGTATGATTCCAAAGTGTTTGACACCAAACACGACTTGTTTCCGTGCAGCCATCCCAAAGTTAGCATTTACCATTTGGTTATAATGCACTTAAGAGTATATGCTTTGGCTGCATTGAATGCATGTCCGCACTGTGCAAATCCTCATCTTGCACAGTACAAGCGGTCGTTTTCTGCCGCTCGAATAGATTTGTACTCGAGCGGCAGATTTCTCAATGCGGACTGGTAGTTTCTCATCGCGAGCGGTCACGAGTATATGCGACCACTCGCAATGAGAAACCTGACCTCCCCGCGTTGAGAATCTCGCCGGGAGGTTTATTTTCCACGCTCGCGATCGGCAACTTGATGTTGCTAATCGCGAATGAGGAAAAAATCTCGCCGCGATGTTATTTTGCTCGCTCGCGGTCGCCAACTTGAGGTTGAGGACCGCGAGCAAGCAAAAAATGCCTGTTACGCTACACTACACATTTTTGCACTGTGCTACGTGCAATTCGCGTAGCGCGTAGTTGCACAAACTACGCAAACTACGTGAGCGTAGCGTAGTTCTACGCCCAGGGTTAATAGTGAACCTATACCTCAGTAAGGGGTGCATGCACTACCTTACACAGGCTGCTGTAGCAGTTCTGTGGTGTCATTTTGAATGGCTTCCCAGGGGTGGCATAATACATGCTTCAGCCCCTGGTAGGCCTCTGGGGTACCTATGCCCTGGGTACATAGTATACCATATACTAGGGACTCATAAGGGTACCCTAGAATCCAATCTGGATTGTACCTAAAACACTTGTAATCAATTTAAGGGAGAAAGCAGATAGGCTGGTGTCCTGAATAGCAGGACCCCAGCCAAACTAAGTCGAAAACCAGCAAAACACCAGGAAAAAAGTGGGGTCAACCATGTAGTCAGATTCCACCTTCCTACACACTTCAACCCTATGGGGTGGCAGTCTAAAAACAGATGCCGCCATATTTTGTTAGCGTATACCTGCTCTGCTTTCTGATGTCAATTTGATAAGTATAAGTTCTCTTACATTTTTACTGGGTCTGATATTTTCTATTGGAACTTAAGTGCTTTCTGGGATGATTAGCTGCTGCTTGTTTAATTTACATAAATACTACTGAGGCTGCGACCTGCTTATCTTGAGGTGATTACTTTGTTAGTCTCTTTTACATTGAATTGGTCATTCCCATTGGTCACTGTCATAATGTCACCAAAAACATAGATGCAGAAGATGTAACATGTGCACCAGTTGCATTACAGACAGACACATTCATTTTTAGGTACTAACAGATTAAGTGATTTGCTCAGAATCACAGGGTGTCCGAGCCTCCTACCGGACTCGAACCTGGCTCCCCACCGTAAAAGTTGGCCACACTAGCTGTTAGGCCACACCCTCATTGCAGCGTTGTCATAGGTTTAGGGGAGCCTGTGTGCTTCCTCCTTGCAAGACTCGCCTGGAAGAGGAGCAAAGAAGAAGGAGAGACAGCAGCCATCAAAAGGTAAGTGATTTTATTTTCAATCGTTTTTTTTTTACCCACCCCCTCCCCCTCCATACTCCCCGCCTCACCACTCCTGTTCCCTGCCAGCCGCCACTGCACCTAACTGCCCCTTAACGCTACCAGTCGCTGACCCTACCAACTCCTTAACTCTACCGTTCCCTGAATCCTTAAACACCTTACTGGTCCTCAACACTTTCCTATCTCAATGTTAATAATCCTTCTAACTTTATTAGGAGGATAATTCCTTGCCTCTGCCTCTGCTCCCATAACACTTATGTTTGCCCACAAGGCATGAAATAGTTTGATTTTATTTTTGTAACTGCAGCCTTTTTTCATTTAGATTTTTTAACAGACAATATTTTTGGCACAATTGTTTTAGACAACTTTTTTCCCCACAATATTGCCACTGGAAACCAGCGATATATTGTACACCAATAATTATTTAGCAGTATCAAGGGTATCATTAAACTACTATATCCAGATAAGACATCGTATTAACTGGATTTTTGTTGTGGCAGAAAGTTAATTTTGATATTGTATTTTTGATCCTTAAAATAATTTACATACTTTTGTTTCTTTTCTGCTGACCATTTAATGTGCTTTTAATGTGAAAAGACAATGAAAAGGACACACCACATATTAATAATTGGACATATCACAGAAACTTGGCAGTGGTGCTAAAAAAAGACATTGCAAATCCATTTACATCAACTTTAGTGCTTATGTAACGTTGAATGGAACAAACAGATTTTGCTTCTGTCCATATCACAGAATGATCTTTGCACCAGTTGAAATATGAAGGAGAAATATGGTGAAACACATATGCTGCTTATAAATTGGATTATAAAGCAGGTATTAATGTGCTGAGCGCATCAATCAATCAATCAATCAAGCATTTATATAGCGCACTACTCACCCAGAGGGTCTCAAGGCGCTGGGGGAGGGGGGTCCGCTACTGCTCGAACATCAGGTCTTGAGTTGCTTCCTGAAGGCGAGGTGGTCCTGGGTCAGGCGGAGGTGGGTCGGGAGGGAGTTCCATGTCTTGGCGGCGAGGTAGGAGAAGGACCGTCCCCCTGTGGTGGTTCTTCGGATGCGGGGTACGGCGGTGAGGGCGTGGCCGGTCGATCGAAGCTGGCGTTTGGGAGCGTAGAAGTTGAGGCGGCTGTTGAGGTATCCTGGGCCTTGGTTGTGTAGGGCTTTGTGTGCGTGGGTGAGGAGTCGGAAGGTGATTCTCTTGTTGACCGGGAGCCAGTGCAGGTCTCTCAGGTGTCCGGAGATGTGGCTGCGACGGGGGATGTCCAGGATGAGTCGTGCTGAGGCGTTCTGGATTCGCTGGAGTCTCTTCTGGAGTTTGGCGGTGGTTCCGGCGTAGAGGGAGTTGCCGTAGTCCAGAAGGCTGGTGACGAGGGCCTGGGTGACCGTCTTCCTGGTCTCGGTGGGGATCCACCGGAAGATCTTACGTAGCATGCGCAGGATGTTGAAGCACGACGAGGAGACGGCGTTGACTTGTCTGGTCATGGAGAGGGAGGAGTCCAGGATGAAGCCCAGGTTGCGTGCGTGGTCTGTTGGTTTGGGTGCGCTGCCTAGGGCGGGGGGCCACCAGGAGTCGTCCCAGGCGGAGGGTGAGGATCCCAGGATGAGGACTTCCGTCTTGTCCGAGTTCAGTTTCAGGCGGCTGTTCTTCATCCATTCGGCTACTTCTTTCATCCCTTCGTGAAGGTTGGCTCTGGCGGTGGCGGGGTCGTTGGTGAGGGAGAGAATCAGCTGGGTGTCATCGGCGTAGGAGATGATGTTGAGGTTGTGCTGGCGTGCGATGTCTGCGAGGGGGCTCATGTAGACGTTGAAGAGGGTTGGACTGAGCGAGGAGCCTTGAGGAACGCCGCAGATGACTTCGGTGGCTTCAGATCTGAACGGGGAGGCGGACTCTCTGTGTCCTTCCGGCGAGGAAGGAGATGATCCACTCCAGTGCCTTCTCCTGGATTCCGACGTTGCTGAGTCGCTGCACTAGTGTACGGTGGCAGACAGTGTCGAAGTCCGCGGAGAGGTCTAGGAGGATGAGGGCTGCTGTTTCTCCATTGTCAAGCAGTGCTCGGATGTCATCGGTGGCTGCGATCAGGGCGGTCTCGGTGCTGTGGTTGGACCGGAAGCCAGACTGCGAGAGGTCGAGGGAACCGTTCGTCTCGAGGAAGGCGGCCAGCTGCTTGTTGACGGTCTTCTCGATGACTTTTGCAGGAAACGGGAGCAGCGAGATGGGGCGGTAGTTCTTGAGGTCGGTGGGGTCGGCTGATGGCTTCTTAAGTAGAGCGCTGAGTTCGGCGTGCTTCCAGCTCTCCGGGAAGGTAGCGGTGTCGAAGGAGGTGTTGATGATGTCCCGCAGGTGGGGTGCGATGACAGCGTCGGCCTTGTTGAAGACGTGGTGAGGGCAGGGGTCAGTAGGAGATCTGGAGTGGATGGAGTTCATCGTGCGGACAGTGTCTTCGGTGCTGATCGGGGTCCAGGCGCGGAGGGTGGTGGTGGGGGGCGGTGGTTCGGTCGTGGCATGCGTCGGTTGAGTGCTGAAGCTGTTGTGTATGTCCGCGATCTTGTTGTGGAAATAGGAGGCGAGGGAGTTGCAGAGGTCTTGCGAAGGGGTGATGTTGTTGTTTCCGGCGTTGGGGTTGGAGAGCTCTTTAACGATGTTGAAGAGTTCCTTGCTGTTGTGTGCGTTGTTGTCCAGTCGTTCCTTGAATGCGGTTTTCTTGGTGGCGTGGATGAGTTGGTGGTGTTTTCGGGTGGCGAGCTTGAGGGCAGTCATGTTGTCCGGTGTTGGGTCTCTGCGCCATGTTCTCTTGAGGGCTCGGCAGTTCTTCTTGGAGCTCTTGAGTTCGTCGGTGAACCATGGGGCTTTCTTGCTGCCGGGTCTGCTAGGCGGGGTCTTCAGAGGGGCGAGGTCGTCTGCGCAGTTGCTGATCCACTTCGCGAGGTTGGTGGCCGCCTGGCTTGTGTTCGTTGCGCTGGTGGGAGGGTTCATGCTCAGGGAGGTCGCGAGCTGGTCGGCTGTGATCTTGTTCCAGCTTCTGCGTGCAACCTGTTGCTGGTGGTGGTGGATCGTGGTCCTTCTGAAGCTGGACGCAGCTGTGGTCCGTCCAGTGGAGTCCGGTGGCGTGGCTGAAGGCGATGTCCTTGCTGGATGAGAAGACGGGGTCGAGTGTGTGTCCGGCGTAGTGGGTGGGGGTGGTGACCAGCTGCTTGAGTCCCAGGTTTGTGAGGTTGTCCAGCAGGGTGGTGGTGTTGCGGTCGTTGTTGTTCTCCAGGTGGAAGTTGAGGTCCCCGAGGAGGATGTAGTCAGCGGAGAGGAGGGCGTGCGGGCTGAGGAAGTCGGCGATGTCTTCGCTGAATTGTGTGCGTGGTCCCGGGGGTCTGTAGATGAGGGTGCCTCTGAGGGTGGTCTTGGGGTTGATGTGGACCTGGAAGTGCAGTTGCTCGGCGGGTGCGAGGGTGTCGTTGGTGTTGGTCGTGATGCGGATGGTGTTCCTGTGGATGATGGCGATGCCTCCTCCGGTCTGGTTGATGCGGTCCCTTCGGATGATCTTGTAGCCGTCTGGGATGGCGATGGCGATGTCCGGCGCTGGAGAGGCGTTCATCCAGGTTTCCGTGAGGAAGGCGACGTCTGGTGAGGTTGTGTCGAGCAGGTTCCAGAGCTCGATGGCGTGTCTGTGGACGGAGCGGGTGTTGAGCAGGATGCATTTCAGGTGGCTGCTGCTGTTGCTTGTCTTGGTCTTGGTTGCTGCTGGAGTAGTGCTGGTCCGGATGCAGGTGAACTTGCAGGCGTTGCAGCAGAAGGGTCCGTGGGTGCGTCTCGGGATGGCTCGGTAGCATCCTGGGATTATGCCGGCGTTGAGTGCGTTGAGGGTGGCGGCGTCGTACGTCCGGCGGGTGGGCTGGGGTCTGCGGGGGCCAGGGGTCCTGACGCTGGGCACGGGCCAGGCGCGGACGGGCACAGATGGGCTTACCTTTGGCACACCTTCGGCGCTCAGTCGGCGCTCCCACTGCGCGCGTCCGCTGCGCGGTCGCTCTGGGGGCGTCATAAGAAGGGGGACGAGAGGGCGGGTCAGCTGGGTGGCGGGAGCGGCCCGGCCAATGGGCCGGTGGTGGGTGGGGCCTGTGGCGAGCTGCGGCGGGAAACTGGCGAGCGGGCGGCTCTGCGGCAAGGCTGGCAGGCAGGAGCAGGAGGCGGCAGGAGGAGCAAGGGGGTGACCCGGCCTGGTGAGAGGCGCAGCGGTCACTCCCGAGCACTCCTTGCTGTCCCCTTAAGAAGGGGGACGAGAGGGCGGGTCAGCTGGGCGGCGGGAGCGGCTCGGCCAATGGGCCGGTGGTGGGCGGGGCCTGTGGCGAGCTGCGGCGGGAAACTGGCGAGCGGGCGGCTCTGCGGCAAGGCTGGCAGGCAGGAGCAGGAGGCGGCAGGAGGAGCAAGGGGGTGACCCGGCCTGGTGAGAGGCGCAGCGGTCACTCCAGAGCACTCCTTGCTGTCCCCTTAAGAAGGGGGACGAGAGGGTGGGTCAGCTGGGCGGCGGGAGAGGCTCGGCCAATGGGCCGGTGGTGGGCGGGGCCTGTGGCGAGCTGCGGCGGGAAACTGGCGAGCGGGCGGCTCTGCGGCAAGGCTGGCAGGCAGGAGCAGGAGGCGGCAGGAGGAGCAAGGGGGTGACCCGGCCTGGTGAGAGGCGCAGCGGTCACTGTTCTAACACTGGGAAAAAGTAAATTTAAAACCGTTTCATAAATTCGCGTAGATAAAAAGTCAACTTTAGTTCAAAGGGAAGCTTGCTCCAAAGTTTTGACTCCGTGTCAGACCCTGTTCGAGGGAAGAGGGGCCTCTGGGCCCCAACTGTGCTGTTTTTTTTTACAGAGTTTCATATAGCGCGAACTTGACCTGAATCGGGTATCAGAGTGCTTTACATAGCACCAGTTGTGTTACATAAGGAAATATTCATTTTTGTTAGGCACGGGGAGTTTAAGTGATTTGCTTAGGATCCCTGGATGTTGAGCCTCGTTGCCAAGACTCGCATCCAGTTCCCCAGATTCGAGATCGACCACCCTAGGCCAACTCCTCTCCTGGTGGGGGCTCTTTACTACTAGAGTACTGGAGCCTGTCCTCGTATATCTCTGCAAAGTGGGCCATGTACAACCCTTTCCACAACTGACTCTCAGGGAAGGGAAGACAGGCTGTCATAGGTTTCTAATATGAGGTAGTGTGGGGGTACAGGAATATCATGACTTACCAGGGAGTTCCTGGGGACTCTAGGACTAGCAGAAAGATGCAACCAGCGTCTCCATCAATCCCTCAGGGTGTTAGGGGGCCCATGTTTTGGAGGATGGCAGTGATGGTCACCAGGACAGCAATAGAGATTGTCTGTCCATACTGCTCTTTGCATTGTGCATGGTTAGAGTTCTACCCGATTCAACCTTTTTATAACCTCTGTTTCGTTAATAACTGATTTCCAAATCTAAGATGGACGTCATTGACTTCTGGGTGATGAGCCCCCACTTCCATGTTAAAGGTGTTCTCGCAGTATGCAAGCTGACACTGCTGTCTAGTCTGTGCTTGGTAACATCCATAGTTGTTGGGTTCTTAAACTGCCCATTGGTTTGCACACCCAGCCTTGTCACTTAACTATCTCCAGTTGTTCATGCAGCCTGACCAGAAGGAGACAGCCTCCAGCTTCCACTTGGTCTAGGGTTCCCTCAGGACTAATGGTGGTAATTATATTGGTAAGTGCGTATTAATAAATTCCATGCTTTATTTGAAATGGTGTGCTCCTGATTTAATTATCTGAAGCGCTGGACTAACTTTGTTTTCTCTGCCTACTCTAACCCTGGTTCCCTTGTTCCCCTTAGTCTACACCCCCAAAGTTCTGCAGGAGAAATAGCATTGAGGGCATTCGAAAATGGAGAGGCTAATGAATAAGCTGTGCAGTCCTTTATTCCGCTCATGACATAGAGCACAGAACTCAACAGTCAATCATTGAACACAATAACTTGTTGTCTAGCCCAGTCCTTCTCTTTTATGTAAAAGAAAGTACTATCATTTTACATCAAAACGAAATACTACACAGTTAAAAAGATACTGTCTAGAAACATCCTCACCTCAAACAACAGAAACTCTGGTTCACCCCTCAACCTTGCCATCTACCACATGTCGGTGTTCAGTAAGGACTAATCAGCAGCCCTTTGTGGTAAACATCATTTATCCCACAGTCTTTACAGCTATCAGCCTTTACAATAAGGTCGGTACCCCACATACGAGGTTACCACGTGCTACTTTAGCACACAAGTCATTACAATGACTTCCTATAGGGGGTGTGCTGTTGGACTGGTGTAGGATTTTAAAGTCCAACACCTTCCCTACTGTTGCGTAGACTGGAGTTGGAATAGTAATTTATACTATTGCGAAGTCCAGCACCCCCTAAAGCAAGCTGTTGTAACAACTTGCGTGACAATGTTATGCGTGGTAATGTCGCACGTGGAGTACTGACTGCATTGTAAAGGCGTGAGGGATAAATGCCTGCGAGGTTCCACCATACACCCGCCCTTTGCTGACAAGGTCCTCATTCAAGTTCTAAAGGTAACCCTGTATTCATCCTCCTATATTCAGTGTCTGGAACTCCACCCTCCAGCCAGAGAAAATCAGACAATGCACTTCAACTGCTAGGAAAATCTCTTCTCATCCTCCATCTTTAGTCATGCTAAACTAGTGACATCTATGGTGGAGACTACTGGTGCCAGCACTCACACTCTCTCAATACAGAGTCCTGCTACCGTACAAGTGCTAGGTTCTCACAACACAAAGCTAGAAGAACACATGCTCGAGTTAGAATAGTAATTTTGACCTTCCAGTGTCCGTCACACCCAGTGCTGCCCTGAGGGCGCAGTTCATTGCAAGAAACACGCACAAGCATTTACAAGGCTGGCTACTGGGAAGAGGGCCTCTACCTGTGGAGTTTTTCAACTCTGCTGAAAAGTGCAGGCATGCCACCTTTCCAATACAAGAAGTGTAGGTGCTTGGTGTTGGTAAGTGCCTCTGCATGTAAAGCAGTGGACAGGAGAACATGCAGTCTGGATGGGTCTTTTGGGCAGTCTACATTTGTGTGCCTGCACACTTGGGGCCTCATGTAGGTAAATAAATATTACCGATTCTTAAATACCGAGCCGTACCGAATCGGTATTTAAGAATCGGTAAGTTATATGTAGGCACAAATTCGGTAACAATTACCGAATCGGTAACATTCGGTAATCAAGAATCGGAATTCACCGAATCGGTAAATACCGAGGTGGTATTTACCGAATTGGTAAATACCGCGGTGGTATTTACCGAATCGGAAAATACCGAATCGGTATTTACCGAATCGGGGGAAAAAAAAAACACATGACTTGATGAAATAGCCAATCCTGTGCAACCACACCCCACCCAACCAGGAAGTGGCCACACCCAGGCAGGTGCACACAATTAACAGACCCTGGAGAGGCTTGGAGTGCAGAGGAGAGGCAGGGAGCCCGTGCCTGTGTGTGCAGCACAAAAACAGCATGTCCAGCCAGAGGACACAGAGAGATGGAGGGGAAAGGAGGAGGAAGCTGAAATTCAGCCCCAAGGAACTCCAGGTGCTGGTGGAGGAGGTGGTGAAGCAGCACCAGAAGCTGTTTGGGAGGCAGTCCCTGCAAGTGCCTGAGGCTGAAAAGCGCAATATTTGGCTGGCCATCCAGGCGCAGGTCAATGCTGAGGGAGTGACCCACAGGGACATAGAGGTCCTCAAAAAGCGCTGGTATGACCTGAGGATTGTAACCAAGAGGAAGATGGGGGAAATCCAGAAGGAGGCCAGCCAGACTGGAGGTGGAACCAACAGGGCACCTGCCCTCACCGAACTGGAGGAGCTGGTGGGGGCCACAATCGAGAATGAGAGCGTCGTGGGTCTTGGGGATGCTGACAGCTCTGCCAGAGCCGCCACACAACAAGGTAAGACGAATGCACAGCAATGTAGCCCCCCCTACCCCTATCCCACATCCCCCATTGTGAAATGAGTATCCCACTCCAGTCCATGTGTTAGTGCAGACAGGCAATGCATCCTGGGAGATGTAGTCAGGGAAACCCCAACCATGAAGTAAATAGCACAGGGCAACAAGGCATGTTACACACATTAGGCACAAGGAGGCAGAGGACAATTTGGAGTGTGACATGATTTATTGTGATGCTTGCAATGCAGCCCTTCGGGGCCACTGAGCCGATGTTGCATTTCTGTCCACAGATGTGACATCACGCAGGACAGGGCATGCTGCAGGAGAGAGGGCACACCGGCCACACAGATCACCTCTGGCCAGCACAAGTTCAGCCCAGGGAGCAGGGCCACAGGCAGCCGCACCACCAACACAGGCAGCCTCGCCTCAACCAGAGCCAGCATCACCTCAACCGGAGCCAGCATCACCTCACCCAGAGCCAGTATCGCCACTCATGTTTGAGTCACCGGCCACATCACCGCCTGCAGGTGTGAGAATGAGGAGGCGTCCTGCTGCCAGGCTGCGAGCCTTAGACACCTCGTCTGACGACAGCAGGGGCCCAGAGCAAATTACCATGCCCCAGGATGGGAGCCATGCCACTGTGCCCTACACCTCACAGGCAGCACAGACGGGTGCAAGAGGGCGCCGCAGGTCGCGTGTCCAGAGTCCACCAGCAAGCATCGACAGCCATGGTGTCTTCTCTGGGCTCGAGGGCCAAATGTTGAAACAACAGCGCCTGCAAACAAAGGCAGTCATGTCAGTCCAGAGGCATATGCGGTTCATGAAATCAACATTTGTCAACATGGACAATAACATCAGCGCAATGGCAGCAGGCATTCGGGACATGTCCCAGTCAATCCAGCAGTTGTGCAGCAAATTAGATGCTGACATAGATGCACGGCGCCGGGAACGGCAGAGGAGGGACACTACCACCAGGGCACTCAACCGTCTGGCAACTGCCACTTCTCTACTCTGCCGGCGCTCTGTGTCGATGCAGGAGGGCCTGACACACTGCTGCAGCGACGTGTCTCGGGGGATGGTGCAGGTCACAAGTGCACTTGAGGTGCTATTAACCAGTCAGGCGGCGACTACTGCTGCAGGGGATGCTGCGGAGAGCATCGACACCAGCAGCAGGAGCAGCATCACACCCCCCGTCCCAGAAGCACGCAGGAGCAGCAGGCGACTTGGGGTTGGCTGTAGTGAGGATGCTCAAGCTGTGCCATCCCACACTGCAGCGCGTATGCGCAAACATTGATGCAGCCCTGCGTAGCCACTTCCCAATGGGTGACGTAACCCTGGACTTACTCATTGTATGTATGCTATGTTGCCAGATTGGCTTGAACTTGTGTTCATGGCGTAGTGCCGCATTAAAACTACGTCATGACATACCACAACTGACTGTGTCCCCTTACTTACTCAAAAATAGTTGCATGTGATCTCTGCCCGTCTCTCTCTCCCATCTATTGCAGTTGGCACTCTAGCTGCGTTGCCCTCTGGCTGGCCTGACTCATCCTCGTTGTCCTCAAAATAAGTTAGTTCCACATCTGTACCTCTCTTCGTGGCAAGGTTGTGCAGCATTGCACAAGTGGCAATGATCTTGCAGCAGTTGATGGGTGTGTACTGGCGTGCGCCTCCGCTCTTGTGGAGGCAGCGGAACCTGCTTTTCAGTAGTCCAAACGTGCGCTCCACCACATTGCGTGTAGATTTATGTGCCACGTTGTATCGTCTCTCACTCTGGGTTGATGGGTGTAGGTAGGGAGTGAGGATGAATGACCGGCAGGCATATGCACTGTCGCCTAGGTGAGTAAATGGAAAACATCAGTCACATGCCTCTATACACTATGATTTGCAGGTTTCATGGGGCGTCACTGTTACTTACCTAGCAGGTATCCCTCTCCAAATTCTCCGGCAATCAGTCGTGTGTAGATCCCACTATTCTGGAAGATGTAAGAGTCGTGGGTGCTCCCAGGAAACTTCGCTACAATATCAGTGATGATGTTCCCTGCATCACAGATCACCTGCACATTGATGGAGTGGGTGGACTTTCTGTTCCTGTAGATGTGCTCTGTGTCAGCTGGTGGGCAGATTGGGATGTGTGTGCCATCAATACAGCCAATGACATGGGGGAACTGTGCCATGTGATAAAAGTCAGTTTTAGTTTTCTGCAGTTCAGCCTGTGTGTTTGGGAAGCTGATGTAGTGGTGCATTCTCTGCATCATGGCATCCAGGAACTTCCTGAAGAAACGGGACAGGCAACTCTGGGATACACCACCCACCGCAGCTATCACCACCTGATAACTGCCGGATGCCAGTAGATGTAGGCTGCAGAGCACCTGCACATGTGGTGGTATGGCATGCGCCCTTCTTGTTGGCTGGTCCAGGAGTGGGTGCAGGTCCCTTATCAGGTCCATGATGGTTTGGGGGTGTAGCCTGTACCTTTCATGTATCTCTGCATCAGTTAGTTGGAAGAGAGTGATGCGCTGTCTGTAGATGCGTTCCTCCCGTCTCCATATCCTCAGACCTGCTGCCTATAGACGTAGGCGCCTTGCAATGACATACAGAGCGGCCATGTTGTCCACGCTGTTGCATTTTGGGATTGCTTATATGGTCTGTTGATGGTTACCACCTGCTTTCACTCAGTGTTAATTACCGACTCTTAATTACCGATTTTCATGGATTTCTTCATTACCGATTTTCCCTACATGTCATTTTCAGTTTTACCACTTCATATTTACCACTTCATATTTACCGATTCATATTTACCACTTCATATTTACCGATTCGGTAAATCTGTATTCGGAAATGATGAATCGGTATTTACCGCTTCATATTTACCGAAAACTGGTTTAGGGTCTCCTACATCTCACTTGACTATATACCGGTCGGTAACGGCATATTTACCGATTTTCGGCCGTTACCGACCGGTATTAAGCTACCTACATGAGGCCCTAGATCACTGAGTCATTTGAACTCTGGCTGTCTAAGCGTGGAGATTCATATGAGTTTCTAGAAAAACATAAGCAGTCCACAAGAGTTTTAGTATGAAACTGATTGCTTGTTTAAATTCTAACAGTGACACATTTTCTCTGTCCTCAACAACCAATCACCTTCTTACAAACATATCTTTATTGATTTTATTAATACATATATCAAATGCACTGGGAAGGGAACACAGTGAACATGAAGTAAGTATTATTGTTACTTGTTGAAATCATTATCCCTGTAGGAGGAACTACCTTTCTACAGTTATTTAGCTTAAAATGCTTATGATTATTTACATTGAAGATGAGAGATGAGTGATTACTGGAGAGAGTGAGGATAGAAAAGACAAGGGTAAGGAAATATAAAATAAAAATTAACACAAAACAATGGCAAGGAAACAGGGGGGATGCAATAAGAGTAAATGCATGGGTATGTGTGCAAATATTAAAAAATCATGACAGAAGTGGTTGGTAATTGTAGAATGGGAGGCTACAGAGTTCCATTTAATGGAAAAGGCGATAGAGCTGCTGTGAGAGGTGGGGGAAGGAGGATAAGAGGCATTTGAGAAAGTAGGATGATGGAGCAGGATGTAACAGGAGAAGGATGAGTAAAGTGATTGGGAGTATTGTAAAGGATAGCTATGCACTTATGGGTATGATGATAGGTGAGTAGAGGAAGAGGATTATGGAAGGGTGAATGCAAAGCATGAGGATGTTCAAGGATGAGTTCGAAGAGAAAGGAAGGTGGTCAGAGAGAAGGGTGATGAGCAAATGGTCAGTGGTGGGTGAGGGACCAGAGAACGGCTGTAAAGATACTAGAGGTCAATCATAGAACCAAAGGGACAGTGTTGAAGAAAGATTATAGAGGGTGATGGGTCTAGGGAAGCTTTGCATGAAAGTGGAAGAGAATTTAATATAGGCAGCAGTATGGTTATCACATTTCGGAGAGAACATTTCCTCTTAGTTACCCCAAAATACACTCAGCCTAAGAATTTACATCCAAATCTTGTTGGAGAAAATAGCCACTCAGTGAGATGTTCAGCCCTCAACCTCAAAAGCTGAACATGGTGGGCAGATAGGTATAGCAACATGGTTGGTCAGGTCACCTCATGTTGCCAACTTTGATACCTGGTTCACAGACTACAGGTTAAAAAACGCTGGTGTAATGTATGGAATATTTTGTTTATTAGCGCTTTTTCTTATGTTTAAAAAGCTTTATTAAATAACAACTGTTGCATAAAAAATAGGCCATGGAAAACTATATAACTGTAATATAATTTAAGAAGAGAAAAAGGCATTACACAAAGTAGAAAGCTGTTTTCATTTTATCATTTTATGAATAACACAGGGAGAAGAGAAAAAGGGAGGGGGGAAGGAAGAAAAGAGAAAGAAAAAAGGAGGAAGAGTAGTACATCTCTATAATTGAAGAGTGAGAAAAGAAGATTGTAGATGAATCACAGAAGAAGCAGAAATGTGAAATAAAATACCAAAGATGCAAAATTAAAGTGCAAGGAAAACAGGAAAAAATGGTATATAGGAAAAAGCAGAGGCAATAATAATTTATGAAGGTTGAAAATTCTCACAACGATTACGTACTGTAGGCATTGAAATAATATTAAAAACATTGGTTAATGAAGACCAGAATAAATCTCCATTTACATACGGTTTAACAGAGGAAGCAAATGCAGTATCTAATCTATGATAATGACAAACATTATTCTACCAGGATTTCACTAAAAGATTAGATGAACATTTCCAGTTAAGTGTGATTTGCTGGAAAGCTAAAGCCAACATCAAGTCAAATAAACCCTTTTCATGTAAAGACCACCCCAAGGATTTCGATATACTACCTGTAAAAAGAATAATATTTGAACAAGGAGTAGGTATACTAAAAATAGCTGAGATGTGTTTCCAAACATTTTTCCAAAAGGAAGAGACAACAGGACAAGAAAATAGTAGGTGCATCAAATCAGCCATTGGGGAGAGACAGGACCAACAATGTTTGTCGCTAGTATGTGTAGACTTAGTGATAGATGAGGGTGTATAGTGTAATCTATGATAGAGGAAGAACAGGGATTGAGTAGCAGATCTAGAGGCTTTAGAGAACTAACCCATAGTTTGTTCCAAGAGTCTAGGTAATCTCTATCTTAGATTTATCTTGTGTAACATCAGGAGTGAGAAGATGTTTATAAATCAAGGAGGCCTTAGGAAACACAGTTAAGATTTTGAGAAGTGGATCTACCATGGAGGTAGATTCAGTAGAGGGAAGAGAGTAAAACACATCAAGGATGATTTCCATAAGAGATGAAAATTTGTGCCAGAACGAGTGTGGGCAGTTGAAGGTGTTCTGAAATTGGGGAAAAGAACATGGGGACAAACCATAAATCATATCCCTAACGCAGATGATACCTTTAAGCCTCCAGGATTTCCAAAAAAGAGGTCTATTATTAATAGTAATCAGACGGTTGTACCAAAGGGGGGACTGAAGAAAAGCTTCTCGAGAAGAAATTTCCAATTGACAATGAGGTTTTAACAAAGAACAAGTATGTTTAAGTAGTGGAAGAGATGTGATGTTGGTCTTTGTTGTGAAGGCGAGAACTTATTTAACAGAAAAAGTTGCAAGTAAGGAATGTTCAATTGTGACCCACAGAGGAGTAAAAGGGGAGACTTCAGTAAGAAGCAATTTAGAGGCTAGCCGAAGGCAGAAGGCCTTATGGTATAATTGAACGTCGGGTAAATTCACTCCTCCCACAGATTTAGGTTTACGAAGTTGTGGAAATTTAGCTTGCAAACTGAACATTATCTGCGCCATCTTGTCTCTCCCCAGCGCGACACACAGGAAAGCGCAAGGCAGCCATTTTTAAGCACCCTGGTCTCTCCCTGCTCATTGCCGATCGCCAGCGCGTCCCCCTGGCGCTGCAAGCATCCCCCGCGCGCCGGCCACCCCCGCTCTCTCATACACGGGCCATAAACCCTCTCCTTCTGCGCGACCCTGCCATGGAACCACATCCCGCGCCTGACCGACATCCCATACATGGTCATGCATCTCTTTTGATAACCCCCTTCCTCTGCGCCCCATTGTCCGAATCGATCCCAGGCCATCACCTAGCCCTGCGGATGCAGTTTATTGCCCCTACTGTAAGGGAAACACCCCACATCAAAGGGATTACAGTAGATCAAAGCCCCTACCCCTTGAGACCCGGCCGGTCGCACTCACCCCCGGGAATTGGCGGAATGTCCAGCTGTGTGATAGCCATCTCCTACTGTAGATATGTGTGGGAACGAGCTCGAAGTGGGGATTCCGAGGATGTTCTTTCATGTTCCAAGACAATCTCAAGAATGTGCCATGTACGATAACCCTGCAATAAAGTCATAAACCTGTGTATAAGAGGCCAGGCCTCAGAGATGCAGTTAGAGCACCTCGTGACGATACCTTGCTGTCTGATCTGATGTGTTCTGCTCCGACGGAATAAAACTTTTGTTTCCTGCCTTCCAGTCTCCGGCGCCTGCCTCTTTATTGGTTTAACATCGAATGGTATAAGAGGCGATTACCGCCGGGCAATACTTGAAGGGTTATCGACTGAAATTGCCTCTACCATTTAACAATTGGCGTCCCAAGCGTGGGGCCCATCAGCGACACGTAGATCCAGTGGGAGAGGTCCTGACGACAGAGTGAACGACTGCAACGATCGGGAGAGCTCCTGCCCGATAGACCCTCGTCTGGCAGCCGATCATCCGAACTTCACTGGTTCCGAGCAGACCTCTCTCGAGTGATCTACGGTCCTGACTGGGAACCATCAGGAGTGCCGTGGCAAATACGGAGAGTAGAGGACGATCGGGCGCTGGAGGCGGAAGACGAGAAACTGTCCACGCGGTCCGGGTAAGGTCGTGAAACACGACAAATTGCGAAATAATTGATTGATTGTTTGAAATACTAGTATTGCTCATTGATTGTTCTCTTTGAGATATTCGCTGTCTACAAACGGGGAGGAGTAGAAATACTCTCTCTCTCTCTCCCTTTGCAAATAGTGAAGGGTAGGTAACGCAGACTTTTGTCCCCGTTGTAACCCGTCGTGCCTATATTTATCTCCCCACTGATTGATTGTCCGAACATTGATTGTTTTGAAGAATAGTGCTCTTTGAGATATTCTCTGTTTGCAAATAACGTAGAATAGAAATATTCTGTCTAGTCTTTGCAAATAGTGAAGGGTAGGTAACGCAGACTTTTGTCCCCGTTGTAACCCATCGTGCCTATCTTTATCCCCCCATTGATTGATTGATTGATTGTCCGAACACTAGTTGTTCGATATTGGTTCTTTGGAGGTATTCTCTGCTTACAAATAACGAGGAATAGAGATATTCTGTCTAGTCTTTGCAAGCAGTGAAAAGATAGGTAGTGCTGACTTTTGTCCCCGTTGAAACCCGTCATGCCTATCTTCTCCCCACTGATTGGTAGTTGGTTCTGCCCGGACCGCTTATTAGAGGTGAACCATCCGGCTCCACTGGAAGGCACCCCTAATAAGGACATGTTCACTAAATATGGACTAGTCGCCGTAGCTTATAGCAAGCTATGGCATAAATATACAAGGAAGGACCCCGAGAGTCAGTGGCCACTGATGAGATCCTTCGACGACCATAAGATAGAAATGCTAGAAATAGCTCTGCGTAGCAATAAGACGACGCCTACTATGCTTGACAGTATCGGCATGTGGCGCAAAGAAGCAACACAACGAAAAAAGAGGGAAGAAGTAAAAGCAGAAAAGGAATTACGAAAGGCAGCTCACCTTGCCGCTAGAAAGTTAGAAGAAGAAATAAAGGAGAGAAGGGAAACTAAACTAAGACAGGAGCCCGAAACATCAGGCCAGTACGCTGTTAGGACCCCCTCTGTGCTCTACCCTGAGTTGTCCTCTAAGCAACGAACGAATGATGAATTACTATTAGGTCCCCCGATCATTTACATGCCCCCTCCATACGCACCCTCCCAATCGGTAGTGCAACACCCACAACCCCCAAACACGAGCGAAAGCAGTACAGGGGCCTCGGTCCTCACGGCCTCCGCGCCGGCCGAGCCTCTTGTACTGAACACAACGTCGGCAATAACGTTGGATAACCCTGAGATGAGAAAGAAAGAGTCCACCAGAATGAATCGACTAACGAAGGATGAACGAACAGGAATCGACAAGATAGTAAAGACACTGGTGGAGCGTAAGGAAAGTGAGGAGTATATAACAGACGTGTATAACTCGTATGCCGACAGCCGCAGACGACACTTTGTCGTACGACTTTGTTATCACACTCTGAATACATATGAGGATAGGTACCACGATAAAGGTCCCGAAGGCTTAGCGGCCCTATATAGGAAGGTAGACATTGGGGAAGAAGGAGAGGGCGATGTGACGAACCTCTTCACTCGTACACTCGAGGTCTATCGACACCTTAGAGAACACAGGCAGACCACCAAAGCAGAAACCCCCATAGCGACTAAGCCCCAGGAAGGAAGGACTGATACCATGATGCCCATCAAAGAGGCCGCCCCCTACTGGGTCCCCCCACGAGGTCAGGGAACACATGACGACATCAACCACCAAGATGCGAAGGGAAGGGTTGTATATAATTGGGTCTACCAGCCATGGGACCGACAAGATATTTTGACCTTTAGAAAAACTCTACCCGACTTAAGAAAGAACCCGACTGCCTTCTACACCGAACTGGGTACAGCCTTAGGTTCAACAATAATGACTTTAGCAGATATCGACTTGTTCTTCGGGCTATGTCTGCCGGCTGATGTGTGGAAGCAAATCCGGAAAGTTGACCATGCTGAGCCGTTTGGATATACCTGGGTACAACTCGATACCATAGATAAACAGCGAGAACCGGGACAGAAACCCCCGAAAGCCATATTGGAGCTCCCAGACAAGATTGTACAGAAGTTGAAGACTCTAATCCCAGAAAGAAAGGTAGACTGGTCGATAGTGACGGCTTGTCGCCAGAAACCCCAGGAGGATGTGTCTGAATACTTCTCCCGATTCGAGACTGTGTTTTCCGATTATAGTGGCCAGGACATGACCACTGCAACCGGACATCACCTCTTTGTCCAGAATTATGTGAAAGGTCTGTCACAAGAAGTCTCCCAGAAGCTACAGACCAGCGAGAGTAGTTGGGCAGCCTCCAAACCCGCAGCAATCCTCCAGATGGCCCAATACTACGAAAACCAAAAGAATGAGAACGATAGGGCGTCAGAGAGGAAGAAAAAGGAACTGAAGGAGAGGGTAATGATAGCACAGTTGCAAGGGGTGACCATAGGAAGGGAACCCCCGAAAGGGAATTACCAACCAACCGCCCCTAGAAAGCTGCCCCCTAGAGACCATACACCTGCACCCTACAACGGACGGAGAGACTTAGATGGGAACCAATGTGCGTTCTGTAGAGGGTTCGGACACTGGAAATCCCAGTGCCCGGTCCTTCTAGAATTGAACAAAAATAGGGACCCCAGAGACACAGCATATGACCCCAGAAATAGAGGACAGGGACGAGGGTACACGAACGACGCCATCAACGACAGGCCAGGCAGACCAAACACCTTTGATCGCCCCCGACAAAACCAGTGTCAGCAGTCCGACTACGAAAGCACCCATGACTTCGCATAGGACCGCCAGGGGCAAGGGAGGGATCCAGTCGAACTCCGTGTTGACCAGCAAGGTCCCTACGTCACCGCTAAGGTCTTGGGCACAAAATCTCCATTCCTGGTAGATACTGGGGCGACACGTAGTGCGTTATCTAAACGACTGATTCCTAGGGCACCCTTGTCTGGCTCACACGTAACCTCAATAGGCTTCGATGGAACGCCCTCCACTAACCCCTTATCAGCACCAATCTCCTTTGACTTAGAAGATAACGCCACTGACACGACCTTTCTGCTCTCCTCCAACACCCCCGATGCTATTATGGGACTTGATTTGCTAAAACATTTTCGAGCTACCATCAGATGCTCCCCAGACGGAGTTCGAGTCATCCTGCACGATAACCCAGATCTGTTCAGACCCTGTCACACACGGCGTATGCTCTCTATAACCGATGCTGACCTGTCCCTACTCGACACATTACCTTCTCATCTATGGGCTAAAACCGACTCAGATGTAGGGCGCATGGTGATCGACCCAGTACACATAACCGTCCGACCGGACGCAGTGCTCCCAAAGCTTCCACAGTATCGGATATCGCCCGAAGGCGAGAAGGCATTGGTGGAAATCATCGAGTCCCTAGTCGATGCAGGAGTGGTAGAAGAAGTAGTCAGTAATGTTTGCAACAGCCCTATCCTACCCATTGTAAAGAAGCAAGGCGAGGGAGATGAGAAAGCATACCGCTTTATTGTTGACTTACGAGAAGTTAACAAAGTAGTCATACCTCAGTACCCCGTGGTCTCAGACATCACCACCATCCTCACCCTGATTCCATCCACTGCCACCACCTTTACCGTTATTGATCTCAAGAACGCATTCTTTTCCATCCCCATCCACCCAGACAGCCGCTACCTGTTCGGCTTCACATTAAAAGCCCGTTCGTACAGATTCTGTAGGGCACCCCAAGGCTACACTGAGAGTCCCAGCATTTATAGCCAAGCCCTCAAGAGGCAACTAGATGCAGTCCAACTACCCGATGGAGTGGTGTTAATACAGTACGTCGATGACATTCTTTTGGCGTCCGACACCACTCCACTTGCCGTCACAGCCACCATTCACCTCCTCCACTTCCTCGCGGAGAACGGTCACAAGGTCTCCAGGAAGAAATTGCAATTCTGCCAACCCCAAGTAACATATCTAGGCCACCTTCTATCCAAAGACGGGAGAAAACTTACCCCTGACCGAATTCAGACCATCCTAGAAACCCTTGTTCCCAAAACTCAGAAGCAAGTGCGGTCCCTAGTAGGCCTCACCTCCTTTTGTCGACAATGGTTGCCAAACTTCAGTCTTATCGTAAAACCTCTGCTTTCCCTGCTGGCTAAAGATGTCCCCTTCCCCCTCCCCTGGACACCCGAATGCCAATCCTCCTTCAAAGAATTACGAGACGCCCTCTGCTCGGCCCTAGTCCTAGGAACCCCAGACTACACTAAACCTTTCTCCCTCTACACCCACGAAAGGGAGGGATGTGCGCTGTCTGTCCTAACCCAGTCCATAGGCCCTAAACAACGCCCTTGTGCCTACTTCTCTGCCACTCTTGACCCTGTAGTCAGAGCTTTGCCCGCCAGCCTTCGAGCAGTAGCCGCCGCTGCTGTCTCCATCCGACAAAGTGAGGGGATCGTGCTCTCGAACCCCCTCACAGTATTGGTACCCCATGCGGTTGACACCCTCCTGAACCAAACCAAGACTCAACACCTGACTAGCGCACGACTGACTGGTTACGAACTGACTCTGCTCGCACCCCACATCACATTGAAACGATGCACCACTCTGAATCCAGCTACTCTACTACCTCTCCCTGACGCTGACCCCAATGCGTCCCCTATACATGACTGCGTGACCCTCACCGACGAACAGACCAAGAGTAGGGTTGACCTCCGGGATACTGCCTTCCCGGACCCTGACGGAGAACTGTGGGTGGATGGCTCATGCATCAAGCTCCCCGATGGCACCACCTCAGCTGCCTATGCAGTCACCACGGCCCGAACAGTTGTTGAGACAGCCCGCATCACACAGCGATCCGCACAGGCGGGTGAACTAATTGCTCTCACACGAGCCTGCATCCTGGCAGCAGGGACAACCGCAAACATTTACACAGACAGTCAGTACGCCTTCGGGGTAGTTCACCACTTTGGGCTCTTATGGAAAGAGAGGGGATTCTTGACTTCTCATGGCACACCCATCCTGCATGGAGATCTAGTCTCTGCCCTGACCGAAGCAGTCCTCCTCCCCACACGGCTGGCTGTGATCAAATGCCAGGCACATAAGAAGGTGACAGACATTATAGGACAGGGAAATGCACTAGCTGACATTACTGCCCGAACCACAGCCGAGAATAGGTCCACGACCCATATGTACGTGACCAGGTCACAAACTGGGAAATGGAAGGATGCTAGGGAAACGATTAGGGATATCCAACTAGCCAGCACACCACACGAATTAACTGAATGGGCCCGGGTGGGATTGAAGGACGATGACGGTTGCTGGCGAACTAAAGACTCGAACAAATGGTTGCTACCCGACTCATACTTGATCCCCATGCTGACCATGGCACACTCCCCCGCACACATAGGGTCTGCCCCCATGATCGAACTCATCTCCAAAGTCTGGCACAACGTCAAAATCCCAGACTCAGCCAAACGTCTGGTCCAACAATGCCTGGTATGCCTCCAACACAACCCTGGGAAAGGAACTGCTGTACCCCGGGGAGGGTTTGGGGTTCCCAATCACCCCTTTGAAGTCCTACAAATGGACTATGTCCAGTTAGAAAGGTGCCAGGGTTTGAAGTACATACTTGTCGTTGTGTGTGCCTTCAGCAAGTGGGTGGAAGCCTACCCAACCCACGACAACACCGCTATGACTACCGCAAAAGTACTACTGAAAGAATTCTTCCCCCGATACGGCCTTTGTCGAATTTTGTGGAGCGACAACGGCCCCCACTTTGTAGCCGAGGTTATCCAACTCATCTTAAAGGGGCTGGGTGTTAAACAACAATTCCATGCGGTCTTCCATCCCCAATCTGCCGGCTTGGTTGAGCGACATAATGCCACATTGAAGCTTAAGATAGCAAAAATAGTTGCAACCACAGGACTGAAATGGCCAGACGCCCTCCCGCTAGCATTGCTATCAATGCGTTCCACCCCCACTAAACACCACTTGACACCCTACGAGGTCGTTTTCGGGCGGCCCATGAACCTTTGGACTGCACCAAAGCCAACATCCATCCACGACGTCCCGGACGTCCTCATGTCTGACTATTTGTATAACCTAACTAAAACGTTGTCTGTTATCCATCAGCAGGTGCTGCACGCCATTCCCGATGTTTCCAGGGGCCCCGGACACGACATCCAACCCGGTGACTTCGTCTTAGTGCGTAACTTCCAGCGCACCAAGAGTCTGGAGCCCCGGTGGACAGGCCCCCTGCAAGTCCTGATCACCACCCGAACAGCTCTTCGAGTGGAGGGGAAACGTAATTGGCTGCATGCACACCACTGCAAGAAGGTATTACCGACCCTGACGACCACGGACAACATCACCGCCCAAGAAGAACTTCTGGACAAAGACCGACCATCCCTGCGCCACTGCCCAGATACAGAAACACTTGAGTTAGTGAAATATCCCGATCCCACCGTGCCATCCAAGGAAGGGTATAACTTGCGACGAAAGGAGAGAACTTCGGCTAAGCAGACCACAAACTAAGTGGAAATCTCAGAGCGGTAGCCTAGCCACCTCAAAGGCCACCAGGAGAGAAACTAAACAAAGTCTGTGGTTCTGCCCGCTACCGAGTTCCTTGAAGGTGATGGAAGCGCCCGACATGAAGATGATGGAAGCAACCGGACGTCCGAAGATCCACTACAAAAACCCAAAGACTGACAGAATGCACAGCTCAAAGACTATTACACTTTTCATTACCCTTCTCTTTTGCCTTCTCCTCATGGTCACCTTCCGGATCATGGAGGAGAGCACACCCGCTCATAAGACATTGCTGACCACCGTTCAACCTATCACCATGAAAGAACACCATCTGATCTCACTTTCACCCCAACTCCGAGAAAGACGTAAGGAGTTCTGGAATAACTCTTTTGTGCAGTTGCTCCACCAACATAATCTTGCCGCCAATGCCACTAATTGCTGGATCTGTGGATTGCTACCACATGCCACTGGACACACTATCCCTTTCATCCCTTCACCTTTTTCTGTCCATGGTTCCTGCCTCGCCTGGCTAATGCTCCTGCAGGAAAGCTACAAGGACAATGCCACTTCCGGCAGAACTATGTCACACTTCTACCATAGGTTCTGGCTGAACAAAACTGGAAGAACTTCTGCCCCCTTCTGTCCTCTGAGATCAAACACTTCCTTTCACATGGACATCCCTGCCAAAGAACGAGTTGAAATGCAAGTGTTCAACAACCCAGCCAGACCCACCTTCTCTTACCTCCGGAAACGGACGGCCGCCACCCTAACAGTGGCCCTATCCGTCATCAACATCACTGGATTTGTGTGCCTCAAAGGCCTGGGGGGGCAGCTGGTGGGCCACAGCTCCTGCCTCATCACCCGAACATTGGACTCAGTTGATCCACCCTCCTTTGTTGCCTCCCCGAATATGTACTTCGTCTGTGGTACTAAGGCCTACACCTGGCTTCCGAAAGGTTGGGGAGGCACCTGCTACATCGCCTTTGTCCTTCCTCCGACATATGTGGCTCCAGCAAACCATCACCGACAGAAACGTGCCAAAGACATTGTGCAAGCCGACTCCACCGGAGCGCAGTTCATGGACGCAGTAAAAGGTCTTGTTCCACTCTGGGGTCCAATGGCAAACAGCCGTGCCATCCGCCACTTAACCCAGGCAGTCGAAACGGCGATGAACATTACGGCCGGCATCCTCGCCAACAACACCGCCGAGCTCCAGGCCGTCCGCCTAGTGGCTCTTCAGAAGCGCCTCATTCTAGATGTGGTTCTGGCTGATCGTGGAGGAGCATGCCGCATCATTGGGTCCAGCTGTTGTACCTACGTACCGGATAACTCACCCTCAGTCTACAAAGCAATTGAACACCTCCACAGACTTTCCGCAGAGGTTCATCAGGAGCAAGAAGAATGGTCACTGGGGAGTTGGTTTTGGGACACTATTAGAAGTTGGGGATGGAGGCTGTTTTCATTTATCCTAATACCAATTGTGATACTATGTGGATGTTGCTTGGGGATTCAGTGTCTGCCACCTTTATGTTCGCTTTTTATGAACTGCATCTGCCCTAAGACTTTGAACTTTGAAGCAAAGCGAATGAAAGCTCTTTATGAGGTGGAAGTTCGTAGTATTATGGGGATAGATCCGAACTAGACAAGCTGGCGAGACATGTTAAAAGGGAGGACTGTGGAAATTTAGCTTGCAAACTGAACATTATCTGCGCCATCTTGTCTCTCCCCAGCGCGACACACAGGAAAGCGCACGGCAGCCATTTTTAAGCACCCTGGTCTCTCCCTGCTCATTGCCGATCGCCAGCGCATCCCCCGCGCGCCGGCCACCCCCGCTCTCTCATACACGGGCCATAAACCCTCTCCTTCTGCGCGACCCTGCCATGGAACCACATCCTGCGCCTGACCGACATCCCATACATGGTCATGCATCTCTTTTGATAACCCCCTCCCTCTGCGCCCCATTGTCCGAATCGATCCCAGGCCATCACCTAGCCCTGCGGATGCAGTTTATTGCCCCTACTGTAAGGGAAACACCCCACATCAAAGGGATTACAGTAGATCAAAGCCCCTACCCCTGAGACCCGGCCGGTCGCACACACCCCCGGGAATTGGCGGAATGTCCAGCTGTGTGATAGCCATCTCCTACTGTAGATATGTGTGGGAACGAGCTCGAAGTGGGGATTCCGAGGATGTTCTTTCATGTTCCAAGACAATCTCAAGAATGTGCCATGTACGATAACCCTGCAATAAAGTCATAAACCTGTGTATAAGAGGCCAGGCCTCAGAGATGCAGTTAGAGCACCTCGTGACGATACCTTGCTGTCTGATCTGATGTGTTCTGCTCCGACGGAATAAAACTTTTGTTTCCTGCCTTCCAGTCTCCGGCGCCTGCCTCTTTATTGGTTTAACATCGAATGGTATAAGAGGCGATTACCGCCGGGCAATACTTGAAGGGTTATCGACTGAAATTGCCTCTACCATTTAACAAAGTTATGAAAGAGAAATTCTAGGTTTTTTATTGTTCCACAAAAATTTTGAAAGAAGGGAATCAAGTTTTTTAAAGTAAATGTTTGGGACGTGAATAGGAATCATAGAGAGAGTATACAATAAAATAGGAGAAATCATAATTTTAATGGAATCAAGGCACCCCTACCAAGAAAGAAAAAGAGGATTCCAGGAATAGATAAGTTTAGAGATACGATCAACCACTTCCTTCATATTGATTTTAACAGGATCCAATATAGAGTTATTGAACCAGATACCTAACTATTTAATTTTAGAGCTTTTCCAACGGAACCCAGTAGCATCAAAATGTTGTTTAAATCAGAATTTGGTAATGGGGAGGATTTCTGTTTTGTCAGAGTTAGTTTTGTATCCGGAAACAAGGGAGAAGTCTGAAATTTCATGCATAAGAGTAGGGATAGAAGCTTCGGGATGGGAAATAAATAGTAAGATGTCATCTGCATAAACAGATCATTTCAATTGCTGATCAACATAGACAAAACCAGAAATAGAAGTATTCTGTTGGATGCAGGATAGAAATGTTTCAAGAGCTAAAATAAAAAGAAGGGGCGAGAGAGGGCAGCCTTGACGCACACCACGTTGTAAATTAAAGAATTGAGAGACAAGACCATTAACTACAACAGAAGCTTTAGGGGCTGAGTATACTAGAGAAACCAGAGAGATGAAGTTAGGACCGAAACCAATCCATTGAAGAGCCTTAAATAAAAAGGGCCAGTTCACTCTATCAAAACCTTTCTCTGCATCGATAGAAACTGCAACTAGAAAATAAGGCCTTATTCAAAACATTAAATAATAAACGAGAGTTGTCTGATGTTAAACTGTCTTTAACAAAACCACACTGCTCTTAGCCAATTAGTTTTGATAGAAGAGGTTCGAGGCGGAGCGCAAGCGATTTGGCGAAAATTTTATAGTCCACATTTACTAAGGAAATAGTATGATCACTGTTTGGGGTCTCGACCATCTTTCTGGATTAAGAAGATTGAGGCTCCTATAAAAGTACCCTGTGCCTTACCGGAAGTGTGAAAGTATTAATATAGCGGTAAAGGTTTTGGGAGAAAGAACATTTGAAAAATGTAAATAAAATTCTGCAGTAAAATCATCTGGGCCTGGAGTTTTTGTTTTCTTAATAAGACTTAAGGAATGAAGAATTTCCCTGATGATTGAATGGAATCAATCAAAAAGCGTTCTTTCCGAGATTTAAGAGTTTGCCAGACTTATTCCGCCCTAATATCGAGCAATACTACGAAGAAAAATGGACAAAGCATTATCAGTTGATATTTTATTAAAATCAAGTTTGGCTCGGACAAGTTCTTGTAAAGCCAATTCCGATGAAGATGTATAAAATTGATGCTATAAACGTTTGATATTAGCCATCAAAACTTTCTGCTGGTGAAGAAATTGTTTCTATTTCCTGGAAACAAAGTCTATAATGAAACCCCGTGCTGTAGCTTTAAATGAATCCCAGAGTAGCGAAGGAGAGGTATCAGGAGACATATTTAAAGCAAATAATTCTTCAGTAAAAGAGATAAAAGAAGAGGAAAAAAGAGGGTCTTGCAAAAGAGAATTATTGAATCGCCATCTAGAAGATCAGGGTTGTGAGTGGGGCAAATCAAATTCAGCAACAATTGGGGCATGGTCAGAGATGACAATGGGTTCTATAGAGGAGGAAATAAGGTTTTGTGCTAAAGCAGGGGAACGATGTAATCTAATCGGGATAGAGTGCCATGTGGTGGGGAGAAACATTCTGTGTTATCAGGATTGCAGAGCCTCCAAGCATCCACAAGATTTGTTTGAGCAATTGTGCTTTGAAACTGTTTGTGAGATTTATGGGGGATGAAACGGACGTGGGATTGTCGTTCTACGAAAGGGTCAATCACTTGGTTACAGTCACCTCCTAAAATAAAAAAATAATCTTTATGTGGAATGCATTTTTAGTGATAGTAGGCCAAAAAGAGTAATCTGGTTGAGTTGGACCATAGATATTGAAAACTGTTAGAGAAATATTGTTAATGAGCAGTTTAACTAATATCCATCTACCATCTACATCAATTTCTTTAGAAATAACAGAACAATTCAAACGTTTCTGAACCAGAATAATTACCCCATTCTTCTTAGTGGTCGTAGGAGACACCAAGACTAAACCCACCCACTGCCTTTTCAGCTTCAAAGGCTCTGCCTCTGATAGATAAGTCTCTTGCAGTAGAACTATGTCCGGGTTATACGAGGCTAGATGAGATAATATTCTCTGTCTCTTTATAGGAATAACATGAAACAACCTTGAATGGAAGAAAACAAGTTAAATATCAAAGTGCAGAAGGAACAGGAGATGTAAAGAAAGATAATGATGGAGTAACATATCAAATGCAGCTTCAAAGAGAAAGAAAGGAGAAAAAGGGAAGAAAAGAAGGAGAAGGAATAAGTAAGATAGAACGAGAAGACATTACATGTCATACAAAAAATGATGACTGAAAAAAATACCTAGAGGGAGACAAAGACTGACTGGGACCGGCGACAACCACAAAGATGACGTACCTAAACAGGGGAGACGAACCACGTCGGGATATCAAAAGGAAGGCGAGGTTATGGGATATTATATGAAGGGGGTCCAAACGATCTGTTATAGGGATGAGAATAAAAGACACAGCATGAACAATTACAACAGATATAATCACAAAAAACATAACCTGCAAAAAAAAGTAATTAATGAGGGTTAACACGAGTCATATTGCATCATATATAATCAGCAAAATTTCCAAATAAAAGTCACGTTATGGAGGAAGGACCGGCTGTGTCCATAGTAGTTGAGGAATGTGAATGAAGAAATTTCCGGAGGTCTGCAGGATCTTCAAATGTCGAAGTGTTATTTTGAAAAGTTACTTTGAATAAGCATGGATGAAACAAACCATATCGAGCTCCAATGGAACGTAAAGCTGGTCTAAGGTCTAGAAATTCCTTCCGACGTTTACTTGTTAGTGCCGAGACATCTTGGGATATGAACACTTTAGCTCGGGACCATATTAATTGCTTCTTAAGTTTGGCCGCATTTAGAACAAGTAAAAGGTCCGTGAATTGCAAAAAGAGAACAATCAAGCAACGAAGTCTTGAAGGAGCAGATGTGGAGGAAAGGCGAGGGCCCAACCTATGACCACGCTGGATATTTAGAGAAGATGAAGCAGGGAGGTCCCGAAGCTTCGGAAGAAAGGAGGTGAAAAAGGTTACTGGATTATCCCACTCGATACCCTCACGAAGACCTTATAGGCGTAGGTTATTGCGCCTATTTCTGTTTTCAAGGTCTTCAGTAGATTTCCTCAAGATAATCACCTCCCTCGCCAAAGAAGAAATTTGTGAAAAAGTAACTTGAAGATCACTCACGCGTTGTTCAACTGTGGAAAGTCTGGAATCCAACGTAGACCATTTAGTGTCTAACACCTGAAGGCATGAGTTGGTTTTCTCTATAAATGGACTTCAAGCACGTATTTCCTCAAGAACAGTGTCTAGCGACACAGGAGAAGCAGGTTTCAGCGGAGAGGGAGGGTCTTGTTTAAGCCTTTTGTTAGTAGAAGAGGATGAATCCAGTTTTGAAGGCACAATGGATGAAGAAGCTGCTCTAGAGGAATTAGAGTGAGCCATAGTAAGAGGATTACGCAAGTCATCCATATAGGGTGCCAAGGGAGCAGAGTGCGATTCAGGCAAACCAGAATAGACTTTTTGCTCGAATGTAATAGCTGTTTAGATCGGCCCATGAAATCCACAAATATAGTAGAAGCAGCACTGAGGAGATAAATATAAAATAAGTACTCCTTTCAATGAGAGAAATGAAAAAGAAAAGAAAAAAGAAAATGACCCGTGGCGTGAAAAGAAATACTCTTTTGAAGTAGCTGGATCAAGATTTAAAAAAATTCAGAAGCATAGGACCTCTAAATTCAAGCGGAGACACAGTACCTCATCCTTGAAGCATAGCTGACAGGAAAATCCAGTCAGGAGTGAAAACAAAATGGCGGCCCGCAGGCAGGAGAAGAAGTTGCAGGTCTTTTTACATGGCCATACGAATAAAGACCTGTCCAAAAGACATCCACATGGTCAGTGGATGTTTAGCAGCAAGAGCCTCCCTTTGAAATGCACAAAGCGGCGCTGGAACCGCTGGAAACCCCTGACGGTCTCCCGACGTAGTGCGGAGCTCCGGCCTCAGGCAGCCATCTTAGAAGGTGCGGCATGCATGTCTCGTTTATTAGCGCTTTGAAGATAGACTTTGCCAGCATGTGTTTGTGCTTTACAAGCAAAATACATGCAAGTTCGGTGATGCTGCAATTTTGTTTCTCTCTGTTTAAGCCAAAAATATGTTTCTGTGACTGAATGTCCAAAAGAAAACCAGCTAAATGATAATAACATTTAATGAAAGAAATCAGATACATTTTCATACAACCTGCGAATTCTGTAACTGCATCATTGTTGGGGCCACTGGAATTATGCAATTTCTGCGTCCACTGCATTTTTCATATAATTATGGATTCACCGGATTTGCCACATAATCCATCATCTGCCAATCCATAATCTCCAGATTTTAACAAAACAAAAAAAATGTTTCTAGCCCAAACGTATCAAAAGTTACTAAAAACGCAGCTACACATTATGGCAAGAGGCAGAAGACCCTTCGCAAAGGTTCAGTGGTCACCTTTCTGTTGGCTGACTTGTGCATTTGACGGTTTAAATGCTACTTATGAGGTGAAACCTTTGCCCAGACATTGTTAGCATATGTAAAAATGTCAAAATAAAGAAGAAAAATGTTCACAAAATGCGCCGCATTAAGCCACATAATTTGTCTTTTCTTACTGCATAATTTGGTCAAACTTGTCGCATAATGTGATCCTCCACTGCCCCATAATTCCAGTGGCCCTGATCACACCCTGTGATATTCGGTAGAATTAAATGCATCAGTCGTCAGTGTAACGTCTGCACGCATAAGGTAATTGCAATGTATTTATACTCCTACTGGAAGACTTGCTTATGGTAAACAGTGCCTTAAGGCTCTTTCCAATCTACATTCCTTTTGCATTATGGCACTTGGATTTCAGCATGTTTATTTCCTAATCGGAGGCCCTCCCTCTTCAGAACACTGTGAGTTATGACAGTAATTTGGAAGGATCATGCAACGAGTGAATTTCTTATCTTTAGCAGAAATGCTTGTGATGCAAGTGCCTTTTCTACAGAAACGATTAGACAAATATGCCACGCGTTTTTTTTTTGGTTTCCAATTTCAGCTTTGTGGGGCGAACTGTAGTGCGTTTTCTGACAGTGCAAACGTGCTTTGTGTAGGAACAAGGACAACCTCAACATAATATGAAGCATTGAGGAAAAATAGTTTTCAGACGGGTCGTCAATCCTGCGAGAGCGACAAGGTCATATGAGCAATAACTTGAGGGACATCCTTATCTCCCAAGACTATGAAAACTCAGCAGTGTTGAACATTAACAACAATTGCATCCAGCTCAAACTCTTGTGTCAATGGATGGAAATCACAGCAGTTCCCCAGCAGCAGAATGAATCGTTTATCCCCTACAGGCGCCTACAAACCAAAACCTTATTTTACATATATTAATATTTGTAAGTATTTGTAATTAGTACAAAGATCACACAGTCTCATTGTGACATAACATATCAACTAAAATTTTAAGGAACATATCATTTGAAGTTTGCATGGCAACAATCTATTTATGAAAACAAAACAAATATCCCACAAAGGGGCATATTTACAAGAAATTTGCGGAGCGTGATTTTACGCCAAATTGGAAAGGCTGCGCTCCGTCAGTTTAAAAATGCAGAAATGTGCTGTATTTACAAGAATGCGTTGAACCCCGTTTCCCTTAACGCCGGCGCCAGGATCTGGGGACCTTACAATGGGAATCCACAAGCCTAGAATATCTGGGAGTGACAATATACCATAACACGGCGGACCTGGTGGAGGGTAACGTGGGAAGGGGGCTACGTGCTCTCCGCACCTCCATGGATTTTTGGGGGCCCCTCCCGCTGTCAGTGGCCGGCAGAGTAGCCCTCCTGAAGATGGTGGCGCTGCCCCATCTGCTATACATATTTGGGACACTCCCGATTTGTATCCCCTGTGTGGTATCGCGCGAACTAAACTCTCAGATCATAACTTTTCTGTGGGGGACAGGCCGCAGAAGAGTGGCACTAAGCAAGATACAGCGTTCTACAGCCACGGGAGGGCTAGCGGTCCCTGACTTCGAAGCTTACTACCTGGCAGCATAGCTGCAATGGTTCGTAAGATGGCTGGCGAGCAGCAGAGACCTAGACAGGGTGCAATTATCATTTGCCCCTGAACCCCAAGTCCTAACGAAAATACTGTTACGGCTGAGGCAGAGGCCATTTAGTAAAATGGACGAGGAGACCGTAATAGCTAGGTGTTCGAGATGGCTACAAAGATCGGGCTGCAGGGTCCCCTACTCACCAGACATACCAATGGAGGGAACTGGGCTGGACTAGATGAATGGAAGGAAGCAGGGCTGAAAGTAGTTGGGGATCTCTTAGAGAATCTCAAATGCTTCCATTCGAGGACCTCCAAGAGGGGTTTAATCTCCCGCAGGGACA